>NC_087161.1:9825000-9860000 GCF_035594125.1 Scylla paramamosain
TCTCCATGTCATCCCCAGCCCATGTCTCCTATCAATCTTTTTCTCTCCTATCGCCGTCTCATTTATTCCCTTCCACCTACCTTCTGTGTGTGTTTCCTCTCTTCCTTTCAGTCCCATCACCCGTACTTTTGATCGTCGTCATAATTTATAGTTAAAACGACTTCGTACTATTGCATCAACCTACCTACCTATCTAGCGCACACACACACATACACACACACACATAATGCCTTTCTCCTTACACGCAAACCTGCCATCCACACGGGTCACTGTGGTTCCCTCACTCAACTCATTTCTTCGTCCTAACTCCGACATGTACAGACTTGCCCCACTGCTAACATCATCACCGTCTAAACACACTTTGGTGACTATCACCAAAGGGCACCGCTTACTTTTCCTAGATAGATGTGTTCTTTAATTTGTGCTCCACACTGACTACAGAAGTCCAGGCACTAAAAATTCTGAACTACGATCATGCATTTTGCACTCAATGACTTCTTTCGAAATAGAGTTAGAACATGCCCCAGAGGATTTCATTAAGTTTGAGCACAGGACATACGAGTAGCAATCAGAAGGTTAATTAATGAATAATCCACAGTAAATCACACAGTACTTTTATATTCACACATACCTACATACATATACACATATATACATACCTTTGTCACGACTCACTTACCGAAAAAAAAAATCATTAAATGTGTGCGGTTTCTGAGCACAAACATCAAAAAACATATTAAGATAAATACTGTATCTTAAAAAAAAAATAAGTAAACCACGTCAGTAAAGTAGTGCGTACACTCGGCTCTTCTGTTACAATAACAATCCAGAGGTAGTAATTTCTTCTCTGACGGTCTCCCTTTCTTTCTTTCCGTTTCCTTTATTTTCTGTCCTTAATCAAATTGCCTCTACAATCATGAACAAACAACAGGAAGGTAATCAATGATAGTTATAAAAAGTTAAAAAGACACCCTTTATAAAGAAATAAATAAGCAGGTAAATAAGTACTTTTAAAGTATGGAAATTAGGACATTAGTAATTCAGTGAAATTGAGTAATAAAAGGCAAGTGAGAGATAAGTAAGAAATATGCAATCAAGTAAGAAATAAGCAAGTAATAAGTGAGTATATAAATGAACGTAGTATACTAACACATTCCGTGCATTGAGCAGCCTGTGTTATCCCAAAGGTTACATGTTATTTACGAAATATAGAGATTGCTGAGATAGAGAGAAAGTTGCTGAGAATGCATTATGTTCACTAAATTTGTGCGCCACACACCACTCGCTGCTAACTCCACACACACAGTCTTCCCGCACGCAGCCCTTCACTACTGCCCAACAGCATCAACACCGCTATGGAAGAAGGAAAGGTAGTGGTGGTGGTCGTGCTGGAAGTGGTAGTGGTGGCGATGATGATGATGATGATGATGATTATGGATAAAAAGAAAAAAATTAATAGCCTTACAAGTCTATTATTCTTACTACTATTACTACTATACTATCCACACATCCACTAATATCAGTACTGCCCACCTATGCCTCAATGATCCACACCAACAAACGAATATTTTCATTAACCCATCTCTACACAACCCTCCCACTCCCCCCCTGACAACCACCATTAGCACCACCACCAAACTGTACAATCCTGCCGTTCCCGCATCATAACCAGCTCGTGTGTGTGTGTGTGTGTGTGTGTATTAGAACAGGTTCATTATTAGAACAGGCTATATGCGAGGTAAGCAGGGATGCACCAGACTTCCTTCTTCATTTATTATAACGTTTCACTTTCACAAAAGACATCATTAGGCTAAAAAAGATAAATAATAATAATAATAATAATAATAATAATAATAATAATAATAATAATAATAATAACAATAATAATAATAATGATAATAATAATAAATATAATACAAAGACACAAAAGTCATTATAAAATATCATACTAGGAAGACAGATTAAAAACACAAAAGCAACCAAAAGGAACAGGTAAGCAAGAGATAACAAAAACAAAAAAAAACAATGTGACATAATAACCTATCAGCTACAACTTATACATAACAAAAAAATAAAGCAAAATAAAGGTATAAAGCTATGGACAAACCTTGTGTGCTCTCACTTGTGGTGTGGTGAGGACTGACAAAAAGTGGCACTGTGAGAACTGGATTAGTCACGAACCTGGATCTTCAAAGCTCCTAATTGAGTTTATAAGATATAATTGTGATGATGACAGTTGGTTATTTAATTCAGGTTTCAGGTGTTTATTGTAAAGAGCCTGATGATGTCTTCAGTGAAGGTGAAACGTTGCAAAAAATGAAGAAGAAAGTCAGGTGTACCCCTGCTTACCTCAAATATATATATATATATATATATATATATATATATATATATATATATATATATATATATATATATATATATATATATATATATATATATATATATATATATATATATATATATATATATATATATATATATATATATATATATATATATATATATATATATATATATATATATATATATATATATATATATATATATATATATATATATATATATATATATATATATATATATATATATATATATATATATATATATATATATATATATATATATAGACGCGTAGACGCTCAGCCACCAATATATCACACACACACACACACACACACACACACACAAGTATTCTCTCTCTCTCTCTCTCTCTCTCTCTCTCTCTCTCTCTCTCTCTCTCTCTCTCTCTCTCTCTCTCTCTCGTCTCTCTCTCTCTCTTTCACCTGTCGATGAGGGAGAGATAAAGGTAATTGACCAGCTGCTAACGACCACACATCAATTATTACCCAGGGTTGCTCTCCACCTGGTCGTCGCCATCTCCTCTCCGCACACCACATGTCCTCCCTCACCACACTGACTCCTTTCCCCACCACTCATTCTTCCTTGGCTACTCATCTTTCCACCATCCTTTCCTCACTAGATTAAACCTCTTCTTGAGCAAATCGAACTTTCCCATCGCCATTCACTCCTCCTTTACTCAGCATCTCTCCCTTGTCCATCACTTTGAGTCCTTTCCCTCTTCTAATTCACATCCGCCTCACTACTTTTATCTTTCCATTACTGTTCACTCCTTTTTGTTTGTACACTACCGCAGTAATAAGTACATAGGACGTATAACTAGAAGTAGTCGTAGTAGTAGTAGTAGTAGTAGTAGTAGTAGCAGTAGCAGTAGCAGTAGTAGTAGTAGTAGTAGTAGTAGTAGTAGTAGCAGCAGCAGCTGTAGTAGTAGTAGTAGTAGTAGTAGTAGTAGTAGTAGTAGTAGTAGTAGTAGTAGTAGTGTAGTAGTAGTAGCAGTAGTAGTATGAAGTTATATATTATATGGTGCTTGAGATTTTAACACATCTCTCACACGTTCCTCTCCCTCGCCTTTCTCATTATACCACCTACGCACATACTAATTTCTCCTTAGCTTGTTCAGTTCACTCCCCTGTCCTGACTCTTTCACTGCATGGTTCCCTCGACACACTGCGTCCTCAAACATATATTTTTCATCACCCACTACCAACTCTCTCTCTCTCTCTCTCTCTCTCTCTCTCTCTCTCTCTCTCTCTCTCTCTCTCTCTCTCTCTCTCTCTCTCTCTCTCTCTCTCTCAGCCTCCCCCTTCCCTTTCCGTCCCATCACACGTGCAGGTTTGGGGCAAGGCAGGTGAGGGGATGCTTAACTGATGACCTCCGCTTTGGTTTCATCAAGGTGTCACGAAATTCTCTCTCTCTCTCTCTCTCTCTCTCTCTCTCTCTCTCTCTCTCTCTCTCTCTCTCTCTCTCTCTCTCTCTCTCTCTCTCTCTCTCTTCTTCTCTGTTCATTCCTTTCTCTTTCTTGCCGAGACTCGTTGAACTGTTGGCATAAAAATGTTCCTTAAGTTCTTCCGGACGGCACGCATTGTTTTTTTTTTTTTTCATTACATTTTTCATAAGATACAAACTGGAGCATTATCTCGCCCCAAGTTGCTGAGGAAATACAGCTTTTCTGCCAAGTTGCTTGTGCAGTATTCATATTTAAGTGGTGGGAGAATGCTGAAGCGAGGCGGAGGAAGGGAATGACGGAAGGGCAAGACAGAGAGACGGGTGTGTGATGAGGTCTGGGGTGGTGGGGGGAGGGGGGATGCACAATGCCATCTGGGGGCTTTTGTGAGCGAAATAGGCTGAAGTATAATTTTTCTATATTAAATCTTCTGCTTTTTCTTGTACTAGATTTAGTGCAGAGTTTTGGTGTCATGGATAAATGTCACGTTTGAGGTCACACTCCAAGGCTCCAGCCGTGCTTCTCTATGGCTGGAGCCTCGATGAAATTAATCTTTAAGACAATAGGTTTTTCGAAATATTAGACGCAGAAATCCAAGCTTAAAAAAAGAACACAGGGTTCCTACTGTCACGGTTTTAGTTTAGGTGAAAAAAAAAAAAAACTAAATCCACGAAGTGGTGGACTCCTGAGCCAGACATGCAAGCAGTTTTTTTTTTCTTTTCTTTTTTTTTTTTTTGGTGGGGGGCGGTACCAGCGGCTCTAAGAACCCAACACGCCTCCTGGTCATTAAGTCGACCTGGTGACGTCATGGCTCAATTTATCGTAACTTCCTTTTGGATATTTTCATGTTTTCCTGTCGTGCTCATCGCCTCCCCTTCTCATTGTATCCACTGTCCCACCCAGCCCCCCACCTCCCCGACCTCCTAAGATTACTAGCCACTCCCAGGCCAGAACGAACTCCTCTTCGCCAATAGTCAAACCCGTAGAGGTAATATTTCGACTGGTTGGCTAAAGGATGACGTTGGCGCCGCCCACCAGGTCTCGCGTTGGCTGGCGGGGAGAGTGGGCGTGTCCTGCAGGGACCGGTGCTCGTTTCGGTCTCCCAAGCCTGCATTGCGGCCTTGACCTCACCTTGCCTGATACACACTTATTACATTTAATTCAATTAAATCATCAATAAAGCATTGTTCATCGGTATCTGAGTGCAGGCGAAGCGACGCGGTACAGTACAGCGCGGTCGTGAAATGTGAGCTAGACTTAGAGCGAGAACACGAGGATAAGGCGTGTATTGAGAGGAGTGGGCGGGACCACGGCTCCGTAACGCCGCTGTGACCACCCGTGACCGTCCTGGCGCCACTCGTTATCGCTATCTTGGTGACGAGTGTGACGCAGCTGTGACTTGCCTCTGTGGCCCGGACTGCACAACTGCCGCCTCTCCGCAAACTCGTGACGGAACTTATTGCTTCCCACTACGGCTGAATCACGGGCATGGTGGGTGTACCAGGCGGCACCGTAACACGTCTCTAAATCCAACAGTAACGAGTGATAAATCAGGACTCCAGGCGCTGCTTCTACGCTCACGCCGAATTGCAGGCTGCGGCCGCCATATCCCCGATGAGAAGAGACATGTGGCTGCCGGCTTGACACGCCATGTATTCGTGCTTGTGAGGTGAGTCGTAAATACTGTATACTGCTTGTGTTCACTACTTGGAACAGAGTGAGTCCAGTTGACCTAATCTTGCCTCACTACATCATCTAGTCTTGAGAGATAAGGACTGATGAAAAATATCGGTATAATGGTAGTGGTGTATGCTGCAGTGTGCTTTCGGCCATATGTGATCAGGGAATAGTGCAATGGTGTGTTCAATGTGGTGTTTGCGATGGACTATGCACAAAACTGTGTTTGTGTGTGTGTGTGTGTGTGTGTGTGTGGAACATTGTGGTGTGTACTTCCATATCAGTGGTGAAATGTGTGGTATCGTGGTGTAGACGAAGATGGGTACTGTGGTGTGTGTGATGTGGTGGGTGTGAGGCAGTCGACATAGTATGGTGTGTGTGTGTGTGTGAGAAAAGAAGTGGCGGTCTCATCGATATGTATATCGTGATGTAACTTTCGTGCCTGTACAATGACGATCACGCAGGACTGTGCAGACTTGAATGTGTGCACCGAATCCCTGTCTCCGCCCTCAGAATCGGTCGCCATTATCAAAATGTTTTTTCGCCTCCTTTTATTCACAGCTTCAAGTTTAGCGGATACCGGACAGTTGCAAATGTGTGAGGTGTGTTGGCTGGATATATATATATATATATATATATATATATATATATATATATATATATATATATATATATATATATATATATATATATATATATATATATATATATCAGAGCTGAGCATCGCTAACGAATTTGAATTTCCGCTATCACAAATCCATTAACTTATTCCATAACTTTCGTAATCGCAATTCCGCAAATTTCGAGATTTAGTTTAAACTACAATCGCAAATCCGCTATCGCAAATAGCTACACAATATTTGCAGTCTTTCGCCGCAAAACTTGACACTGCAAAGGGAAACTGCAAACAAAAATTCTGTTATCAATAGCTCTCGAATCTTTCGCTCTGTTTGCGATGTAATGCTGTAGCTAGGCTTTCGACAATATTTTTTTTTAGGACCTAGAGTATAAAGAAAACTATTTTTCATGACCAACATTGACCATACATACGCTTCGCTATTTCATGTATGGACGATTTATAATCATACTAATTAATTTGTTATAATCTGATAAAACATCTATTTCAAACTTATTTTTAATAAGAAGGACCAAAGGAAGTTTATCAATGCGACTGTCACAATTATTTCCATATTCATATGCCCTATCTCCTTCAAAATACTTATTATGGATCTTAAAATAAGATTTCCTGAGAGGTTTATGTGAATAAGCATTTTGTAAAAAATTGAAAAGGCAAAAACTTTAAAAAAGTTTTGAAGTTAATCAGTTTTTATTTTAATATTTGAAGAATCAATCGGACTAAGACTGTCCCTTACATACACGAAATGAAATTTAAGTGTCTAAGAATTCAATTCACCTTGTGCTTGTATGGAATCTCAGCCACACTAGGCCAGTACAGTGTGCAACACTGACCATATAGCACAGCTGTACTGTCGGAGATTGAAAAATACTGGAGTCTGGACATTAGAAATTTTTTTTAATGCAAATAAAAGAAAAAGTTAAAAACCACATGAGTAATGTACTCTCCTATAAATAGTCACTTGCTTTGCCTGGGAGCTTGCCTGGCAAGATGCCTCTTGGTTGACAAAATTTGTTCGGTAAGTACATTTTTACACAGAGCAAGTAACTTATTGCAAGTTACTTACACACTTGACTGTAATCTCTACTTACCTCGCGTAAACTAGCCTTGAGCAGGGATAAAATGTGCTGGGAACCGGGCTCGCTTCTTCACGTGTTAGCGGAGATTAGCGGATGTAGTACCGCAAACGCTAATCATCAAATTAGCGACCTTTTGCCGCAATCGCAAATCCGCAAGCGAAGTGGAACTTCCATTATTTCGGATTTGCGAACTAATTAGCGGAAGTGTCCAGCAATGATTTCTAAATCAGACCAACCATGTGGATCCAATGACCCACTTTAACAACTCTATGTACTATATGTATGCACGTAACTGATTGGGTCAGAGCAAACTTAGTGTTGTTCAATGCCTCAAAAACTCAATTCCTCCATCTACCAACTCGACACAACCTTCCAAACAACTATACCCTCTTCTTCAATGACATTCAACTGTCCCCTTCCTCTACACTGGACATCCTCGGTCTGTTCTTTACTTATAATCTAAACTGGAAACTTCACATCTCATCTCTCGCTAAAACAGCTTCTATGAAGTTAGGTGTTTTGAGACACCTCCACCAGTTGTTCTCACCCTTCCAACTGCTAACTCTGTACATGGGTCTTATCCGTCCATGTCTGGGGGAGTTCCACTCATACCTCTCTTCAAGACAGGGTGGAATCAAAAGCTTTTCATTTCATCAACTCCTCTCCTCTAACTAACTGTCTTCATCCTATCTCTCATTTCCGCAATGTTGCGTCGCTTGCTAACTTCTATCGCTATTTTCATGCTAACTACTCTTTTGATCTTGCTAACTGCATGCCTCCCCTCCTCCCTCGACTTCGTTGCACAAGAGTTTCTTCTTTCTCTCACCCTTATTCTGTCCACCTCTCTAATGCAAGACATAACCAGTATTCTCAATCATTCATCCCTTTCTCTGGTAAACTCTGGAATTTCCTGCCTGCTTCTGAATTTCCACCTTTCTATGGCTTAAACTCCTTCAAGGGGGATGTTTCAAAACACTTATGCTTCAATTTTTGTCTATCAATTCTGGACCCTATTCAGGGACCGGCATCTCAGTGGGCCTTTTTTATTTTTTTTTTCTTTGGCCGGTGCCCCGCCTACAAAAAAAAAAAAAAAAACGCGCTCATTGAAAGATGACAGCTGACAACAATTTCTTTGCGCGTTATTTTCCGAAATGTTGTGAAAACAGTTATATAAATGAATATACCAATAATAATAATATTATTATTATTATTATTATTATTATTATTATTATTATTATTATTATTATTATTATTAATTTCCCCGCTGGAGCGAGGCCTCGCTTCCGCTGAGGGGTTATAATTTTGTTACCGCACATTTCTACAACCCACCGCTCCGCCTGGCCCCTGGAGGGTGCAACGACGATTTGGCCAGGAGCACCTTTTGGTGTCCATCGCATATAAAAATTGCGATTTCATTCTCGGAAACGCCTCTCATTCAGTAACTTTTGACGGCGCATCTTTCTTATTTAATGACATTTCTTCGTCAGACCCACCGTTTTGCCGTATTTTGCATATTTTGACTTATCTGCAGGTGTGTGAAAGTTTCAGCCTCGCAACTCGCGCAACTATCGCCTCATCAATACAGCTCGAGCTCGAGCGCGCAAAATACTCGAATTATTTTCCAAAACTCACTTCATATACAGGATAGTCGGTTTTGGTTGACACCATTAGATTTACCAGTGACTGCAGAATCAAGATGTATTGTAAAAACTTGACAAGACATAAAAGAAAATAGTATTACGAGTTGAACTGTGAAGATGTTTACATAAGGATACTAAAGATGGGATGGAAGGTGATCGTGTACGCAAGGCTGGTTGGAGTGGGTGGTGGGTGCTGTTTTTGTAGGTGGTAGGTGATGGTGACAGGAGAACTTGGTAAAATTTTGTATTCATCGGTGCAGTACAACATTGTCTTATTTCATTCTTGCGTTGAACTCGAAAATCCGAATTAAGTTGGCGTAACATTGGATAAAATCTTGTGAGCACAAGTACCAGTGGCAAGCCTCCAGGTTTCCGTGTGGCAGGAGATTCACCTGCCGTATGCATCACCACACAGCCAGCGAATCTCCTTTTGAAAAAGGCCCGTCCACATTCAGCCTCGTGTTTCAGCATGGTTAGTGACGGTGTTGATTGTAGAGCTGAAGGTGGGCTTTTTCAACACGCCCCGCGCCTCACAACCACCCCAATTTCATGCAGCTGGGCACTGTCCATCGTCACATGAAGGGTGAAGGACATGCGACTTATGACAGATGATGTTCCAAGTTATGATACGCATCTGCCATAACCATGACACATGTGAAAACTATATGAAGAATACGGACTGTACTGAGGTTTTATTGCATTATGCATTATTTTCTTGGCAATGAGTAGGCTTAAGATAGTTATGCATTTGCATATGTGCTTATACAAATGCATTATTTGAGTATATTTAAACAAATGCATATTGCCTATTTCTGAAGTTCTTACGTGTTTATGATGAGTATTTTATACGCAATAATATTTTTAATTCTTTTTTTTTTTTTTTTGGTAAATCTCATAAGTCATTTAAAAACTAGTTTTGAACAGGATTAGGCTACACATTTCATAAGTGAAATGCATATTTCACTGCATATTTTACCATATTCTAATACATATCTGCATGGATGTAGCTAATTTAAAATGCATAATTACCCTAAGCCTAGTAATGAGCGACACGTGATTCCTGAGAGGAAGGCGAGATGAGTGATATTGCCAATGGAGGGAGAGAGAGAGAGAGAGAGAGAGAGAGAGAGAGAGAGAGAGAGAGAGAGAGAGAGAGAGAGAGAGAGAGAGAGAGAGAGAGAGAGAGAGAGAGAGAGAGAGAACACACACAAATCTAATACTAATTCTGATGAGAAGGAAGAGGAGGAAGACGCGTAGAAGGAGGAGGAGGTGGCGAGAAGGAATAGAAGGAAGACGAGGAGGAGGAGGAGGAGGAAGAAGATACACATCCTTTCCTCGACAATGTTCAGAGGTGACTGATCGTCACTGACGTGCTGCAGAAACGCTGCGGGAGGCTTATTGTGTACAAGGTCTAACCCCTAAAGCAGTGTTATTCACTAATTTTTGCAAGAGAGCCACTTCGGTTAAACACATTGACTGAGAGAGCTGCAGCTACTGCAAGTTAGCGTAACTCAACTAAATTATGTAGTACTGAGCTGCTAGTGCAATATAGTAAATGAGAAAAATTAGACATGGTAATACTAGCCTGCATATCTTGTTATTAATAGCAAAATAAAGACCAAACTTACTTAATGCTGTGATGAGTGGAAGTGTGCTAGCTGCTGCTTAACTCTTGCCATGGAATATTTTTCGAGAGCCGTGACTTGAGTCATCGCGAGCGGCCAGCGGCTCGCGAGCCGCGCAATGAATACCACTGTGGGCCTAAAGCCTCGTACACACCGAGCCTCGCGCAGCGCTGCATTAGGCAGATGGCAGTACTGAATGCAGGGCCGAGTGTCCACACTCTCTCTCACCGCTCACAGTGCTGCAGCACGTCAGTCATTTCTGATCATTGTCGAATGAAAGATGTATAGCCTCCTCGTCTTCCCCCTATTACATTTGTGTGCTTCCTCTCTCTCTCTCTCTCTCTCTCTCTCTCTCTCTCTCTCTCTCTCTCTCTCTCTCTCTCTCTCTCTCTCTCTCTCTCTCTCTCTCTCTCTCTCTCTCTCTCTCTCTCTCCTCAGTAGCAATATCGCTCATCTCACCTTTCTCTCAGGAATCACATATTGCTCATTACTAGGCTTAGGATAATTATGCACTTAAAATCAGCTAGATATGTAAGCAAATATGTATTAGAATATGGTAAAAGATGCACTGAAATATGGATTCTACTTATGAAATAATTATGTAACCTAATACCGTTCAAAACTAGTTCTTAAATTACTTATTATGAGTCTTACAAAAAATCTAATAAAAAAATAAATAAATAAATAAAATATTATATATATATATATATATATATATATATATATATATATATATATATATATATATATATATATATATATATATATATATATATATAATTTTTTTTTTTTTTTTTTTTTTTTTTTATGTAGGAGGGACACTGGCCAAGGGCAACAGAAATCTAATATATAAAAAAAAAAGCCTCACTGAGATGCCGGTCTCCAAATAGGGTCCGAAGCAGTTGTCAAATATTGAAGGATAAGTGTCTTGAAACCTCCCTCTTGAAGGAGTTCAAGTCATAGGAAGGTGGAAATACAGAAGCAGGCAGGGAGTTCCAGAGTTTACCAGAGAAAGGAATGAATGACTGAGAATACTGGTTAACTCTTGCATTTGAGAGATGGACAGAATAGGGGTGAGAGACAAGAAAGTCTTGTGCAGCGAGGCCACGGGAGGAGCAGAGGCACGCAGTTAGCAAGATCAGAAGAGCAGTTAGCATGAAAATAGCGGTAGAAGATAGCTAGAGATGCAACATTGCAGCGATAAGAAAGAGGCTGAAGACAGTTAGAGGAAAGGAGTTGATGAGACGCAAAGCTTTTGATTCCATCCTGTCTAAAAGAGCGGCATGAGAGGAACCCTCCGGACATGTGAACATACTCCATACATGGGCGGATAAGGTCCTTGTGCAGAGTTAGCAGCTTGGGGGGGGAAGGGGTGAGAAAAACTGGCGGAGACTTCTCAGAACGCCGAACTTCATACAAGTTTTAGCAAGAGATGAGATTATAAGAAAAGATTAGATTATAAGAAAAGGACAGACCGAGGATGTTCAGTGAAGAAGAGGGGGACAGATGAGTGTTATTAAAGAAGAGGGGATAATTGTCTGGAAGGTTGTGTCGAGTTGGTAGATGGAGGAATTGAGTTTTTGAGGCATTGAACAATACCAAGTTTACTCTGCTCCAATCAGAAATTTTAGAGAGATCAGAAGTCAGGCATTCTGTGGCTTTCCTGCATGAACTGTTTACTTCCTGAAGTAAAAAAAAAAAAGACGTGGAAAAGTGCGTAGGAGTGGATAGGACAAGAAGTTTGGTTTAGAAGATCATTGAATAATAGGAATTGAATAATAGGAAGAGAGTGGGTGACAGGACAGAGCTCTGAGGAACACCACTGTTAATAGATTACTCATATACACATAACTTTTCAAAAATAGGCCAAATTAAGGAAAAAACACAAATATGCATTTATATTTAAATATGCTCAAATCATGCATTGTATATGAACATATGCAAATGCATAACTATCCTAAGTCTATTCATTACAAATAAAGTAATAAAACAAAACCCCAGCAGGAGTTGTATTCTTCACATAGAGAGGTGGCCCACAAAAGATACTTAAGCCTTCCATCACCAGATTCTCATGCACTTTATATTTCTGCCAGGAACCATGCCAAGTCTGTTCTCCAACTAGCCAAAAACTCCTTCATTAACAGAAAGTGTCAAAACCTTTCAAGATCTAACTCCCCTCGTGACTTTTGGCATCTAGCCAAAAATATATCCAATAACTTTGCTTCTTCTTCTTCTTCCCCTCCTTTATTTCAACCAGATGGCACCACTGCTATCACATCTATTTCTAAAGCTGAACTCTTCGCTCAAACCTTTGCTAAAAACTCTACCTTGGACGATTCTGGGCTTGTTCCTCCCTCTCCTCCACCCTCTGACTACTTCATGCTACCTATTAAAATTCTTCGCAATGATGTTTTCCATACCCTTGCTGGCCTAAACCCTCGGAAGGCTTATGGACCTGATGGGGTCCCTCCTATTCTTCTCCGAAACTGTGCCTCCGTGCTTGCACCTTGCCTAGTCAAACTCTTTCAGCTCTGTCTGTCAACATCTACCTTTCCTTCTTGCTGGAAGTTTGCCTACATTCAGCCTGTTCCTAAAAAGGATGACCGTTCTAATCCCTCAAACTACCGTCCTATTGCTTTAATTTCCTGCCTATCTAAAGTTTTTTAATCTATCTTCAACAGGAAGATTCTTAAACATCTATCACTTCACAACCTTCTATCTGATCGCCAGTATGGGTTCTGTCAAGGCCGCTCTATTGGTGATCTTCTGGCTTTCCTTATTGAGTCTTGGTCATCCTCTCTTAGAGATTTTGGTGAAACTTTTGCTGTTGCCTTGGACATATCAAAAGCTTTTGATAGAGTCTGGCACAAAGCTTTGATTTCCAAACTACCCTCCTACGGCTTCTATCCTTCTCTCTGTAACTTCATCTCAGGTTTCCTTTCTGACCGTTCTGTTGCTGCTGTGGTAGACGGTCACTGTTCTTCTCCTAAATCTATTAACAGTGGTGTTCCTCAGGGTTCTGTCCTGTCACCCACTCTCTTCTTATTCATCACTGATCTTCTAAACCAAACTTCTTGTCCTATCCACTCCTATGCTGATGATACCACCCTGCACTTTTCCACTTCTTTTCATAGACGTCCAACCCTTCAGGAAGAAAACATTTCACTCAGGGAAGCCACAGTACGCTGGACTTCTGATGTTTCTAAGATTTCTGATAGGGGCAGAGCAAACTTGGTATTGTTCAATGCCTCAAAAACTCAATTCCTCCATCTATCAACTAGACACAACCATCCAGAAACTATCCCCTCTTCTTCAATGACACTCAGTTGTTCCCCTCTTCTACACTGAACATCCTCGGTCTGTCCTTTACTTATAATCTGAACTGGAAACTTCACATCTCATCTCTAGCTAAAACAGCTTCTATGAAGTTAGGTGTTCTGAGAAGTCTCCGCCAGTTTTTCTCACCCCTCCCCCCAGCTGCTAACTTTGTACAAGGGCCTTATCCGTCCATGTATGAAGTATGCTTCACATGTCTGGGGGGGTTCCACTCATACCGCTATTCTAGACAGGGTGGAATCAAAAGCTTTTCGTCTCATCAACTCCTCTCCTCTAACTGACTGTCTTCAGCCTCTCTCTCATCGCCGCAATGTTGCATCTCTAGCTGTCTTCTACCGCTATTTTCATGCTAACTGCTCTTCTGATCTTGCTAACTGCATGCCTCCCCTCCTCCCGCGGCCTCGCTGCACAAGACTTTCTTCTTTCTCTCACCCCTATTCTGTCCACCTCTCTAACGCAAGAGTTAACCAGTATTCTCAATCATTTATCCCTTTCTCTGGAAAACTCTGGAACTCCCTGCCTGCTTCTGTATTTCCACTTTCCTATGACTTGAATTCCTTCAAGAGGGAGGTTTCAAGACACTTATCATTCATTTTTTGACTACCGCTTTGGACCCTTTTTATGGGACTGGCATTTCAGTGGGCATTTTTTTTTTTTTTATCGGATTTTTGTTGCCCTTGGTCAGTGTCCCTCCTACATAAAAAGAAAAAAAGTTTTTATTGTCATAGTAATGGCAGATGCGTATCATAACTTAGGTTAGAGCATCATCTATCATAAGTCGTATGTCCTTCACACTCCACGTAACGATGAGCATTGCCACGCTGCATGAAATTGGGGCAGTTGTAAAAAAAACGCGGCATGTTGAAAAAGCCTGCCTGCAACACTATAATTAGCACCACCACTAACATGTTGGCGCAACACGAGGCTCAGTGTGGACGGGCCTTAACCGGCGGGTGATCCAACAGTGCGCGGCTTACGGAAAGGGTGGGTGGACAGGGTGTTATGTGCGTGAGGATGTTCTCCCGCCTTTATTCAAATACAGGAGAGCGATAATTATTTTGAGCATGAACTGGCGACACTTAAAAACTTGCTGGCTTGCACCAACCTAGTTTCAGTTAAGGCTGGGCAGGATCCGACAATATAAGTACTCGTGGATCCGTGGGATTCGGGTCCGGACCCGATTACTGCCGCCCTGTGAGTTTCAAGTGACCAAGTGAGCGCACACCCCTATTTTCACTGCCAGACCTCCCTTGACCCCCTCTTAAGGACACTCATTTTATCCTCGGAAGAACGTTTAGGCGTTGGCCGAGATCCATTAGATACCATGCTACATCACACAATTTTTCTTTAATATATTTTTTTTTTTCTTTTTTTATAGGAATTCAAGTTATAGGTATGGATTATTTAGCTTACCAAACCATTCAGTACTACGAATGGTTCAGGTTTTAAGATAATAGGACACTAATCTAATTTTGCATTACCTAACCTAACGAAATGATGCGTAGAAATACCTAACCTAACCTAACCTACGTGGCACGCCTGCTACTATTGCTGTCAAATAGTGTCGGCTGAAGACGTCCGTGCGTTGCCGTGGCAGGGAGTGAATGCGTCGTACGTCTGGCAGTAAAAATGAGGTACTTTGTAACTTTAAACCAGGTGTGTTTTCAGTAGTGTCACCGACAAAGTCTCCAACGCTTTGTTCGCAGGGAAAACAGAAGCATACGTGCCCAGCAGAGCATTTTCCTTTCCAGGCCCAAAAGGCAAACAACCAATCAGCGAGCAGTAAATCAGAACATCATTTAAATTCCCGTAGGAATGTATTTTGAAGAATAAAATACAGAATATAATATTTTTTGAGACCAAGAAAGTTGGTGTTGCATAAAGAAATATTTCTTTTCTTGTCATTTCGCGGCTGTGACTTTAATCCCGGAGCAGTGTTTTGTGTGTGTGTGTGTGTGTGTGTGTGTGTGTGTGTGTGTGTGTTAGTACGTTTCTTGCATCATCTCAACATGATCATGTGCGAGCGAGGAAATATATTTTTTTTTTGCAGTATTATAGTAGACATGAAGCTAAAGCAGGGAAAAATTATACCTGGCTAAGAAACTCATACATGCGAACTCTAAACACCAGCACATGCTGCCGCCACACACCTCACATGCCTCTCCTCTGCTGTCCACTGCTGTCCTGAAAAACTCTACCCAAAAAAATAGACCGAGAACCTTAAGTAATGGAAGAGTCTATTAATACTTCCTCTTGTATCTTATGGAATTACTATCTAAAAGTCAACTGAGTGATGTACAAGACAGTTTTTCCCAAGGGTGGTGGCGCCTGTCGTCTGGCAGCGGCGGTGAATCGTGTTCAGTAGAAAATGAAACTGTATGCTGTATGTAGTGAAAACGCTTTAGTTGGTCACTTGAACCTATTACAGCGAGTTCCGCCCACCGCGTTATACTCGTCTAGGGAGCGAAACGAATACTGGATCTGTGGGGGACCCGATTACTGGCAGGTCCAGCGCGCCACGCGGTACTTGTCTGGATCCCTGAGGGACCCGATTACTGGCGGGACCCTATAACCGGCGGGTACCGCGCCTCGCGCGGTAATCGTCTGGATCCCTAAATGACCCGATTACTGGGAGACTATTACTGAACTCGTGAGGCAGCCAGACAAGTACTGGGATTCGCCTGGCTGTTAATAGAATCTCAGGCGCTGGCGGTCCGACGAATCCAGTGAAATACTATTGAAGTCCCGTGCCTTGTACTTCTACTTGTTAATTGTCTGTCATTGCTTTAATTGCTTCCCCCGTTACCTTACGTAAGATTCATAAAAATAGAAAATGTTCAATAATGAACTAAATAATTAACCCGAGTAGTTATATATTACATAAATCATAACAAACAACTCTGAAAGTTTGTATACGAGGCGACAGCATCAAAACATCATGTATTTTATATATTTTTATGTATTATCAACTGCTTTTTGAGGTTTCATTGACAAATCACTGTTGCTTCATTATATACGGATATGTTATGACAGGAATGGAGCAAGTAAACAAGAACAGTCAGTGATAACAGAACACCAGAACTTTCTCCCTGTGCAAGTATCAAGTCTTACCATCATGTTATGTACTCGTATTTTACGTATTATCAACATCGTTATGGAGTTTTATTGAAAAAATACTAATGCTTCATTGTATGTGGAATATTTTAAGATAGGAATGCGGCAAGTAAACAAGAGTAGTGAATGATAGCAAAACACCAAAATTTTCTCCCTTTGCATAATGTCAAGTCCTACCACCATTTTCTAATTTTTAAACGCGTCACAGATCTGATCATACAGAGCCTTCCTGCACACGCCACGCCAAGTGTCGGCCCTGCGTGATGGTTATGGCAAGTGATTTGTTGCTATAAATGACTCCGTGTTTTCAATATGTGGAGATTTATCCGAATTCTGATCACATTATCGTGTTCACGAAAGTATTTCCTAGTGATTAACTGTTGAAAACTGCGAGCATAAGCAAAACATGTTATAAACATTTCCTTAACATCTTCACAGATCAACCCGTCGTAATACTTTTTTTTTTTTTTGTATTGTTTTCACTATACATCTTGATTCTATAGTCACTGTTGAGTCTGATGGTGTCAACCAAAACTAGTTATCCAGTATATGAATAAGTTATGACATAATTCGCGCATTTTGCGGTGTCAATAAGTCGAAATATGCAAAATACAGCAAAACGGTGGGTATGACGAAGAAATGTCAAAATAAATAAAAAATAAATAAATAAATAATAAATAAAAGATGCGCCATCAAAAGTTATCCATTAGGTGGTGTTCCCGAGACTGAAAAACTGACTGACACAAATCTAATATGCGATGGACACCAGAAGGTGCTCTTGGCCAAATCATCGTTGTACCCTCCTGGAGCCAGGCAGAGCGGTGGGTTGTACAGATGTGCGATAACAATATTAGAATATATATATATATATATATATATATATATATATATATATATATATATATATATATATATATATATATATATATATATATATATATATATATATATATATATATATATATATATATATATATATATATATATATATATATATATATATAAGAAATAAGGGTAGCTACAAGAATCCATCAGACCTACACGTGGCACTCTGTAAGAATCATAGATATCTATCTATTTCCGCCTGTCATTCCCATCAATAAATCTGCTTAATCTTTTCTTAAAGCTCCCTTATGACGCAGCACTAACAACTTGATTACTGAGTCTGTACCATTCATCTACCATTCTATTTGAGAGGCAGTTGCTTCATATCTTTTTCAAACCTAAATTTTTCAAGCTTGAACCCGTTATTTTTTGTTCTATCCTGGTTACTGATCCTTAGAATTTTGCTTACGTCCCCCTTGTTATAACTCTTATACCACTTAAATACCTCTATCAGATCCTCTCTTAACCTACGTCTCTCTAACGAATGTAAATTTAACAGCTTCAATTTCGCTTCGTAAGGAATACTCCTCATTCCCTGTATCTTTTTTGTCATTCTCCTTTGTACTGATTCTAATTGATCTATATCCTTCTTGTAATATGGGGACCAGAACCGCACAGCGTAGTCTTGATGAGGTCTGACCAGTGCCAAGTATAACTTTAATATTACTTCGGGATTTCTACTTTTAACCCTCCTAAAAATTAACCCTAATGCCCTATTCGCCCTGTTTGTGGCCTCCATGCATTGTTCTTTGACGGAGTTCAGAGCTAACTACAACTCCTAAATCTTTTTCGTACCCTGAACCTACCAGACCTTCATTATTTATTGTGTACCTACTGTGTGGGTTTCATCTACCTTCGCTAAGTACTTTGCATTTGTTGATATTAAACTGCATTTGCCATCTGTCTGTCCATTCGTTCATCCTATCCAAATCTGCCTGCAAGATGATAGCATCCGATTCTGACTTAATTAGTCTACCTATCTTCGTGTCATCCACAAATTTACTAACATCACTATTAATTCCATTATCCAAGTCATTGATATATATTAAAAACAACAATATATTATATGCTCCAGATTCAGTTCAGATTCAATGAAAAATCATTCCTTTCTCTGTCAGACCTCAAAAGCTGAAAGTTTTGTGTGCGTAGACATGTTCACGGTAAGCTGCCGAGTGCTGTACTAAGAGATCTGGCCTCAAGGCCGCCTCGTGCCCATGCATGCTCAAACAGGCCAGACCGGACGCTGGCCAAATGGAGCCAACCTGTCAGCTACAGGTTCGTGAGATAGCCTTTCCGGCAGCCTGCAAGCAGCCTGCACAGGCCGCCCTAACTTCCCATAAACGCTCAGTTTTGTTTGAACAGTCTTGTGGTTTGCGCAGGCGGCCACCGTCTCAGCGTGTATTGGGTATCTTCTTTAGACACGGTCTGCATTTCTGCTCATTACCCATACGATAAATTGCGTGAAGACGTTTTCTTTGAACGCCCTACCACAGAGCGTTCCTGACGTGGAAAAAGAAAAAAATAGTGATCGCCAGCACTCGTAATCAAATCCTGAGTTTGAAAGAAAAATTTGTGATTCACTTTCCACTTCTTTTTTCAGTACTAAATTCATGTCCAAGACTTCAGAATTCTCTCTCTCTCTCTCTCTCTCTCTCTCTCCTTTCACACAGCAGTCTGTGTTCACCCAGCAGTATACGGTTGCAGGAGGTAAAGAGCCGAGTTATACCACCGATGCCGCGGCCCATCCAAAAGGCCTTCGTACAAAAACTTCTTGAAAGAGCAAGGGAAGAAAGGCTACCTGGGTTCAGTCCCGTGACTCCCGTCATCATGACGGCTTAACCATTGGCAGGCCTTGCCCTCCAGTGGACTCCCTATAGGATGGTAAATACATGACAGCGAGCTGCTCAGTAAGCAGTCAAACAAGTAAATTTGTCGACGAGTGTTGATGAACCCCAGATTATAAACTTTTGGAAAAAAAAAAAAAAGTATCCATGATCATGAGAACAAGCCTGGAACTTTCCAGCCGTAACAGAAACCTGCAATATTTTTTTTTTTCAAGTATTTCAATCGTTGCATGGCAGTAAAGCTGTGACAGCTACACACCAGCACTGTCTGTACAGGTGTGGCGTCTGCTCACAGTTCATTGTGCTGACGCCTAAATTTACTCCCTAACGGAATGAATGTGACGCTATCTATATCATAATCACATAATCACTCTTTCCTCTAAACTTTGCCTCTCTTTCCTCTCCTTCCTTCATCGCTTCCCTTTCAGGAGGAGAGATCTAAAAAAAAAATTAATAATTCTACGCTATCATCAAGAAGTGTCATGGATGTTATGTAACGTCTCTCTCCCTCCTTTTCATTCAATGATCAATCGTATCCGTAAATAAGAGTATTTAACGAAATATATCGAATTTATCAAAATTTATGTTAAATCAATAATTTTGTTTACCGAGTTCATTCTTTGTCACAGCGTTACTTGTCCCTATAAGCACTCCTTGCCTCGTGGAAAGCTCTCTCTCTCTCTCTCTCTCTCTCTCTCTCTCTCTCTCTCTCTCTCTCTCTCTCTCTCTCTCTCTCTCTCTCTCTCTCTCTCTCACGTAATTCAGACACTGGTTCGTTGCTTCCCAACATCAGGGAACAAGCTTGTGTGTATAAGCACTGAATTGCTTCCCTAAAGATGGTAGGCTTGAAAGATGTTTTAAAAGATGCACGTAAGATACAACCGTTTTAATCATTATTCACTAATAGGGAGATGAGAATGGTAAGAAATTTTACTAATTTCTGAGTATGTTTTTTTTTTTTTTTTTATGCGCCTTAAACCAAACAATTAGTCGATATTTTTTTCTTTCTATTTTTTTTTTTTTTTTCCAGTTCATGAAATACCTTAAGGCCTGTCCACACCAGGAAACATTGTTTGGAAACAATGTTTGCAAACAGTTTACAAACTGTTTGGAAACAATCTTTCACGCGTATTTGTTTTCCATCCAGGATAGGAAACAGTATGTGTGTGTGTGTGTGTGTGTGTGTGTGTGTGTGTGTGTGCGGCGGAGATGACGATGAATCAGTAGTGTTGCCAAATTGTCAGTAATTTCTGGAGATCTGAAATTTTTATCTTTTGTCAGGATTTAAGAAATTAGCTATTGTAAAATCTTCTCAAATTTTAACCTGTGGGAGCCAGGTCCTTAAAAGTATTTCAGTCTGTCGTGGACATCCGAAGAAAATGGTGACACCTGCTCCATCTACTCTCAATCCGCCAGAAGCAAGTCACCATAAAAAGCTCCCTTTCCTAAAAAGTTCATTACCCATTTATTTTCTTGCCCTTCCATGAATTTATCAAAAGTGCTAAGTAAAATACAGAGGTTGCTGCAACAATCTCTACACTCATCACAGGCAGGACGGCAACTGAGGTCTGGACAGGAAACATTATTTAGAAATAGTTCCCAAGTTGTTTGCAAACTGTTTTTGAAACAGTTTGCAAACTGCTTGGAAATAGTTTATCGTAAACTGTTTGCAAACATTGTTTCCAAACAATGTTTCCTGGTGTGGACAGGCCTTTTTCTTATTTTACACGAGAAGCAGAAACGACGCACCAAATCAAATCACAGTTGAAAATTCCCATTATTGTACTTTCTCGCTAAATACAGGCAACGGAGTAAGTAAGCCTTACGATGGTATTTCACAAGCGAGTCACGGCACGGCAGTTTGGAAAAAGAGCGAAAAGAAGAAAATGCTTCCTGTACAAAATATAACCATTTCTCTGCTCAACTCTCCACGCCCTTCTCTTCTCCAGCAACTGGACGAATAACCGTGACGAGAGTGAGTTGATAGTGATTTTGAGAATGGTTTTGTGTATCCTGTGCATGAGCGTAGTTTTCCTAATGAAGTATCAGTAAATTTCCTCACACTTTGATTGTTTATCTTTCTCCTTCATTTGTTTTTATCCCTACACAATTAAGACGGACTTGTTATTTATGGTCCGTATTCAGAAACGCTTTGCTCTCTCACCACGACTATTTTCAAAGGCCAGAGATGATTAGCCGGGTTCTCATGACTGATTTTCCTTTTAATAATGTAGAAATCTTATTAATCTGTCTCTAGAACAGTAAAAATGCCCTTAAAAACCAGTGTAGCTTCAATTAGAGCCTTTTGAATGTAGTAATAATCCCAGAAGTAGCAGAAATGTTCTAGAATATGGTCCTATAAAGGAAGGCAATTGTGTGACGCACCGCCTTGCTCATTCACACCTTGTCTTCCCTCACAGGCTGGAGAAGAGGAGCAGCAGTGCGGTCTAATCAGTTGCGTCCAGAACCGAGCTCCAGGAAATGCCTCACACTGGTAACTGTTCCTGTTTACTTCCTTCCCTTCACTCAATGCCATTCTCTTGCTCACTTACTAACTCGCTCACTCTCACTTACTCATTCATACATTATTCTCACTCACACATTTACTCACTCCTTCATTCATACCTTCACACACACTTGTTATTTACTCTCATTCACTGAGTAACTTGTTCGCCCATCCTTTCACTCTCTCACTCACACTAAAGGTGCGTCCACACGGTCGAACAGTGTCCGTCGGACATAACACTGCTACCATGTCATAAGGAGAAGCAGAATGACGTCATAAGCGTTTAAACGAGGAAGTTGATATGGCAACAAACAGTGATACCAGATAAAGTTGTAAACCACAGTTTCTACTCTGTTCACCAGACAAAGACCGGCAGACAATGTTCGAAGCTGACGTCCGTTAGCAGCACACAGCTATTTACGTCAGTGTTAGAGTGGATTTCGGCGACAGGTGGTTGTTGCCAGCGTCTAGTGCGGTACATCATCACCATGGTGCACAAGGAGATAAAAAAAAAATGCACTATGTAGCATAATAATTACTGCACTGTGAGAGGACAAGGTGACAATAAGGGAATGGTGCAAGGACTTGTTAAAAACACGGAGAAAGGGGAAGTCATTCAACCATTTTACATGAAATGTGTATTGGTTATGAATCCGATTTCATAAACTATATGAGGATGGACCCAAACAGCTTCTACGACTTACTGGAGAAGGTAAAACCTTCCATAACGAAGCAGAACATCTGTATGAGGGAAAGCATATCACCAGATGCACATCTAGAGGCAACACTGGGTGTTCCTACACTTCCCTTCAATACACAACAAGAATATATAAACAGAGTCTGTCTGCAATTATTCATGAGACGTGCCAAACCATCTATGATGTACTTAAGGATCCATACCTAAAGGTTCCGATGCTACGAACATGGACAGTGTCCGGTACAGGTCTTGGTGCTCGCTTCTGACGTCATCAGCGAGCCTTTCTGCTTTCCATTGTATCTGGTAACAGTTTTGTCCGATGGACAATTCGACCGTGTGGACGCACCTTAAGTCATTCATTCATTCGCTCGTTCACACCCACTTACTAAACCTCTTTCTTACCCACTCACTCTTAGCTGTCCGATGGACACTTCGACCGTGTGGACGCACCTTAAGTCATTCATTCATTCGCTCGTTCACACCCACTTACTAAACCTCTTTCTTACCCACTCACTCTTAGCTCGCTCACTCATATTCATATGCTTACTCACTCATTAATGCATCTACTCATTCGTCACTCATTCATATTTGCTCATTAATGCATCTACTCATTCGTCACTCATTCATATTTGCTATCTCACTCATTTATTCATTCACTCACTCATGCTTATTCACCGGCTCGTTCACTCTTATTCATTCACTTGCACGTTGTCCTACTCGCGTTATCACTTACTCGCTAACTCATTCAATCATTCACTCACTCACCTGTTCACTCATTCATAGGCTTAACGATTGACAAGACTCATTTACTTGCTCGCTCGCTCACTCATTCATTCACTGTCTCATTCAATCCCCCGTTTTCTCATACAATGTCATTCGCTCGGTCAAAATTCGCTCCCTCTATCAGGGTTCACAGACTCCCATACTCACTTGCGCACTATCGAACTTACTTGTTCATTCATTCACTCGCTCGCTCGCTCGCACTCACTCAATGATTCATTTACTCGCTCCCTCTATCACTCTCATCCACCTACTTGCTAAAACATTTATTCACTCGCTCTCACTTACTATCATTCATATTGTCACTTTTTCACCTATTCGCTAGCTCTCACACACTCACTCACTCTCACTTACTCGTTCTCTCACTCACTGAATCATATTCTAAAATACGTCTGTGCCGCACCTCCATTACATTCAAAAGTCTCCTAGTAGTTAGTCAAACGGGTTTTAAGATTTTTTTTTTATTTTTTTTATGATTCTAATGATATATTAACAAGATTTATGCATTATTAACAGGAGAAACACTCTTAAGAACCTGGCCAATCATCTGTGGCCTTAGAAAATAGTCGTGATGAGAGAACAAAGCATTTCAGAATACAGGCTACTGTCCCACTTCACGCACACAACTACCACCATCAACCCTACCACAGCCTCAAGCCACCCTTAATATCTGTTTTTATATCCTCAGTGCACTAATTGATATGTTCATGAGCAGTCGATTAGATATCACTCATGCCTTTTTAAGAATATAATATATATATATATATATATATATATATATATATATATATATATATATATATATATATATATATATATATATATATATATATATATATATATATATATATATATATATATATATATATATATCGGTATTTCTTAATAAGAAGTTCGTTCTCCCATTCCCACGAATACCCTCTAATTCCTCAAACAAACTTCGGTGCCTGTGGGGGAATCGGGTTTTTTTGTTTAGGGGGGGATAAAAAAATAAGTGAAATATGGACGTTAAAAATATAAAGAAATTTACCTTAATATTTAGAATTTCCCTAACTTATCCTAACCGCTAGACACCCTCACCCACCTAACGTAACCTAACCTAGCCGTGGGCTGCCCCCCACCTGGACACCCCCAACTAGGACGTTAACCTAACCTAGCATACATAACTTAACCTAAAGAAGGACCTAAAAAATAATACCGTTTTGCCTTACCGGTATGGTGTGGAGATTCCCAGGGTGATGAAGGTGGGTACAGTTTGGCGGTTTCCTTAATAAACACATGGAACCTCTTCCTTACGTCTGTATATCGCATCTTAACTATTGCTGTTGCTTAATATCTCGCATAGTGACTTTTTTCCTGCTGAACACTGGCACTGTTCGCCTCACTTCCCTCCACTGGGTAGCCATATTAACAAATGACAGTGAGCCTCTTTCAGAACGCCTGACGCGTCTCTAAAACAAATTAAATGTGTAACTGAACCTATTGTGGAAAGTCGTAATTGGCGGCCTCAGGAATGGCCTCACGAGTGGCAGCGCGTGATTGGAGGGATCAGCTGTACTGATACCATGAAATCCCAATATGCCGCTACCTACAAATCACAGTTATAAACGAAAGAAAATCATTTCAATGTTTACTCTTGACTGGTGCAGAGCTCACTGAACATTGAAAATATCGAATTTCTCCACACTCTTGAGTGCTATTGCAGCCATACTAGACACGTGCCAAAATTTTTTTTTAACGTTTACGACAAGGTCACTAAACCCTTTTCCATGACATGTGAGTTTCGTGCTTGTATGTAAACACGGACGTGATATCCAGATTAACCTGTAGTTCTTATTCCCTTCTTTTTCAATTTTTTTTTTTTTTACACGAACTAATTTTTCTCGATAAATTTATAGAATCATGCCTGCTTCACAATAGCGGACAGTATATATATATATATATATATATATATATATATATATATATATATATATATATATATATATATATATATATATATATATATATATATATATATATATATATATATATATATATAATTTTTTTTTTTTGAAGGGGGGGATAAATTTTCACAACAGAACCAAACTGAATTTCAAGTACAAAACTATGATATTTGTTTCTTTTTTTTTTTTTTTTTTTTGTGTGTGTGTGTTAAACACGATTTTGAGCATAAAACATGTCAGAAATACTTCGTTTTGCCTCTTCTCCATTCATCCCCCTACGATCTTGGGGACTCGTCGGGACTCGTGGTTTATGAGCGGGGAACACGAAAATGGTTATTTTAGATACCTGAATGGTGATGATATCTTAAAAGAAGAAAATCCTAACCTAGCTTAACCTAACCTAACCTGATCTAACCTAACCTAACCTGATCTAACTTAAACTAACCTACCCTACCATATCCCAACTTTACCAAACCTAACCTAATTCAATCTAACCTCACCTAATCTAATCTGATCTAACCTAACCTAACCTAACCTGCGCGCATCACCTAACAAATATTGCCTATATTACGGAAACTATTAATTTGCGACGAAAACTTTAATAAATTTAGTTTCTCAGTATCCATAAAGCCAATCGAAAACAATACTCCTAAATGTGTAGAGTGTTATGGTCCTCCCCAAGAATAATACTTTTTTCCTAATACATGAAATAATTTGCTGTATTGTTATTTTTCATCATAACTGTCGAGATTTACATATCTGCATCATCAAATTATTACGTGCATTTTCCTAATTGTTTAAACAATGAATACGTGTATATAGTGTGACGGTAAAAAGTGAAGTATCGAAGGTTAGTAATGGAGATGTCGTCTGGCAATGATAAAAGCGTAATTCTGTTTATATACCCCTTTCCCAAATGCCTATTGTTCCTCCTTTACCTCGTCAGTCTTCTACTCCTCTCTATTATGTTCCTTCTCTAGCTTGCCAGTCTTCTACTCCTTTCTATTATTTGCTTTCTATTATTTGTATATGTTCAATTACCTCCTTGCCTCACTTCTCCACAGGCCAGGCGGGGGTGAACCAGCTGGGCGGAGTCTTCGTGAACGGGCGGCCGCTCCCTGACTATGTAAGGAGAAGGATCGTAGAGATGGCCCTTATGGGGGTAAGAATTGCAACTCCTCTGCCAGTACTAAATTGTGAGTCCTATAATAGTTCGCAATACTTGTAGGCAGCCAGGCAGGCAGCTACAGCCGGTGACAGCCCTCGCCGCCGCCATCACCACCACCACGCACACCGACCTCCGTTTTCCCTTCCCTTCAACCTTCACGTTTTCGATACCATTCTTCTTACTTCTTAAGAATAAAGAAACCCAAGAAATACAGAGTCTCCTGAAATGTAAAATGGATGGAACAGAATTGTGTCACACATGATCTGGCAACTTTACCGTGACTTGGCCAAGCGGCGTCACCAGACGGCGGACTGGTCAAGGAAACACTTTTCAGATCTTTCCCTGCACACGAAAAGAATACATATGCACTCATTTTCTACTCATCATACCTGTTGTTAGACCGTTGGGTGTTGCTTCAGACAAGACTCCGGTAATCCTGTTTCGCCTTTACAACAAATAAGTGTTCGAGAAAACACACACACACACACACACACCTGCATCATAGCACAGTCGCTGACACAGACTGACTGTAGTCCAGTGAGCCACAGCGTTTCTATTCCTTGTTTCGAAACCGTTCGACACTGGATACTTAAATGGTGAAGTAATGAAAAACAAATTAAATAATGCAGGAAACAAATTTTTGATGTCTAAAAATTTAAGCGTCAACATTTCACAAGGAAAAGTTAATGTTAAATAGACTAAATTACAACTTGTCGGTGCGTGTTACAGTAGCAACTAAGAGCTAATGATGTATCGCATGCTAAATTTTAAGCTCCGTGGATGCAGAGGAGCCGGATGTGTATTTTTCATAAAATGAAGCTTCGGATAAAACCGGATTCTAAAATATCAATATTTGCGAATGCGGATGCGATTGCGGATTTCTTTTACCTCCATAAACGCGGTTGCCAATGCTAATGATGACAATTTTTTTTTTCACATATAAGAGTAACATACGAATCCAGAGAGGAGAGAAAGAGAGAAAGGGAAGAAAAAAATACAATAAAGGTTAAAAATGTGTAATATATTTCAAGAATGTACTGTAGAAGTAAATGTAACTGGGGAAGGGGCGTACAAGGAACAGAGAATAAGAAAGATAAAAGAAATGCTTATTTTTTTTTACCACTTCCTCTCTCCCCCTAATTCTTCACTCACTCCTCATCCTTCCTGTTTACATCTGTTCTCTCTACTTTCTCCCCACACTCCCATCCTCCTCCATCTTTTCTTCACTTCCTTGCCCCAAGTACTCTCCTTCCCCCGATACGAACTCCCTTCCTCCTACTTTACAATATGTTCCTGCCTCTCCCTGTTTCTATCTTCTTTCTTCCTCTTTCGTCTTGTGTCAAACCCCCCTCCCTGTCACCTCCTCTCCCCTTATCTGTCCAAGATAAAGAAACAAGGGACAAGAGAATTATATTTCTTCCTCACTCATTCCATAGCTTTTACTCCCCATCCTTCCTCTCTCTCTCTCTCTCTCTCTCTCTCTCTCTCTCTCTCTCTCTCTCTCTCTCTCTCTCTCTCTCTCTCTCTCTCTCTCTCTCTCACCTAGTGATATAAATTATTCTCATTCTATTTACCATTCATCAGGATTGTTCTTGTTCACTTACTCTTACATAAGAACATAAGAACATAAGAAATAAGGGAAGCTGCAAGAAGCGACCAGGCTTACACGTGGCAGTCCCTGTATGAAATATACCTACCTATTTTCATCTGTTATCCCTATCCATAAACTTGTCTAATCTTCTTTTAAGGCTTTCTAGTGTCCTAGCACTAACAACATGACCACTGAGTCCGTTCCATTCATCTACCACTCTATTTGAGAACCAATTTTTTCCTATCTCCTTCCTAAACCTAAATTTTTCAAGCTTGAACCCGTTATTTTTTGTTCTACCCTGGTTGCTGATCCTAAGAATTTTGCCTACATCCCCCTTGTTATAACCTTTATACCACTTAAAGACTTCTATCAGGTCCCCTCTTAACCTACGTCTCTCTCTAAAGAATGTAAATTTAACAGCTTCAACCTCGCCTCGTAAGGAATACTCCTCATCCCTTGTATCCTTTTAGTCATTCTCCTCTGTACTGATTCTAATAGACCTATATCTTTCCTGTAATGTGGGGACCAGAACTGCACAGCGTAGTCTAGATGAGGTCTGACCAGCGCCAAGTATAACTTTAATACTACTTCCGGCCTTCTACTTTTAACGCTCCTAAAAAAGAATCCTAGTACCCTATTTGCCCTGTTTCTGGCTTCTATGCATTGTTTCCCTAGACGGAGTTCAGAGCTAACTATAACTCCTAAATATTTCTCGTACCCTGTACCTACCAGAGTTTGGTTGTTTAATGTGTACACTTACACTTACACTTACACTTCATCTTTCGCTAACTTTCACGTTTATTCACGCTGACTCATTCAGTCTTACTCTAATTAACACTCACACTTAATTTTCCACTTATTTTCATATTCTAACTCACGCTTGATTTTTTCTTACCTTCACCATAATTCTCATTCATGCTTGCAATCCATTCAACTCATTCACGCTTACCTTCACTCACTAACTGAAATTTAGCTTGCTTCAGCTGACACCCTCATAACTCCCAGACTCACTCTTCTCTCTCTCTCTCTCTCTCTCTCTCTCTCTCTCTCTCTCTCTCTCTCTCTCTCTCTCTCTCTCTCTCTCTCTCTCTCTCTCTCTCACACACACAAAAAAAAAATCCGCAACTTCCTCGTTTCTTTGACGCAGAAGCAGAGGCGGAGTTTTTGTTTTCTGATATATGGAAATGCGGTTGCGAATATTGTTGTGGATTTTTGTTATTTTGAAACACTGATACAAATAGTGATGCGGGTACTATTTTCACTGCACTGGCAGCAATGATTTGCTGCTCAATACAATTTCACATCTTTTCATTTACTGGGGTAGCATTCCACACTTCCAATGTGCACTTTTTTTTTTTTTTTCTTTATTAAAAAGAAAATGCCTCTTCCTCCTCCTCATCATCATCTTCCGCATCATCATCATCATCATCAGTAGTAGTAGTAGTGTGCCAGATGGATTACTTGTATTAGATGAATATCCGTTGCCACTACTTGTACTAGTTATATTTTCTACCACCTGTTGTTACCAATTGTTCTGGCTTCATGGTGACTTACTGTTGACTGAGTGTTGAGATGATGGTAGCGGCTCAGATATGGTAGCTCGCTGGAGTTTTCCGATGACGCTGATATGATAGGTAGCGTGGAATTGGATTGCGTGGGTTAGATTATTGTTTTATATGCGAGTAAAGGAAACACACAAAACGTATCACCTTTCTTCCTTTTAATGATGATAAGGATGATGTACACTTAGACGTTGAGATACAGAATACGTGTGATTTTGAGAGAGACTGATATGACAGACGATGTACTCTCTCTCTCTCTCTCTCTCTCTCTCTCTCTCTCTCTCTCTCTCTCTCTCTCTCTCTCTCTCTCTCTCTCTCTCTCTCTCTCTGAACTGAACTCTCGTATACAACTCGGCCCTATATTTATATAATACTATCGGATCACGATCGGAATGAGCTGACCATTAAGGAAGATGAAGGGATGGCCAATCAGATGCTATAGATGGTAGTAAATGAACCAATCACAGGTGACCATAATTTGGACCAATGACCTGTGAGGGAGACAACACAGCTGTTTGCCCCGGAGACACCGGCGAAGAATATGAGGAAAGTGCGGAAACTCTTTTGGGAGCGAGAGGAGAGAAGAGTTTTAAAACAGAATAGGCTCACCACGTGGAGACACAGTGAACAATGAGATTATGAATATATACAATAATAATAATAATAATAATAATAATAATAATAATAATAATAATAATAATAATATGACTGATACAGTAGTAGTAGTTATTGTTGTTGCAAGAGCAGCAGCAGCAGCAGCAGCAATAGTTGTGATAGTATACGCTATTCTCGAACGTTAAGAGACACAAACCCCTCCCCTTGGGTGGAACACGTCAGGGGATCAACGCTCTGGCCTGCTATTGGATGGCTGTTTTCAGCGGAAAGCGTGCATTTTAGTGTTTCACAATTTCTTTCCCGACATACAAACTATTTGCTTTGAGTACATGAAAACATTCCTTCATAGTCTGTCTCATCACTTGAACCAAAAACCAGGTCACTAACACTTGAGAAAAAGACACTGAGTGAGAAGTAAACTTGTAAACTTGTGCGCGGGCGAGAGGATGATATTAGTCACCTCGATGTGCTTTGGAATATCTAGACTGCAAATAACCAATTCCTCACCTGAGACAAGGGAAAAGGAGCAGCGTGGCCAGAGTTAATGCCCAGTGGGACTGTAAAACCTAGCCGACCAAGTCAAGCACGCCTTGAACTGCTGTCACGGTGTTTTATCCATTAATTGCAATGTCTGGTCAGGAATCTTTGTTACGTACTTCCTGCTGCACTGCGGCTTTTCTTATTAATTATCAGTCACTTTAAAGATAAGAAAATAGCCATCAAGAACTGGGTAATCATAAAGTCTTAAGAATTTTTTTTCTTTATTTTTTTTTAATGTAGAAGAGGCATCGACCAAGGACAACAAAATTATAAAAAAAAAAAAAAAAGGGGTGCCCACTGAGGTGCCAATTCCCGAACAGAGTCGAAAGCGGTCGTCAAAAAATAAAGGGTAAGTGTCTTGAAATCTCCCTCTTGAAAAAACTATATTCATAGGAAGGAGGAAACAGAAGGATGAAGGGAGTTCCAGAGTTTACTAGAGAAAGGGATGAATGATTAAGAATACTGGTTAATTCTTGCATTAGAGAGGTGGACAGAATAGGGATGAGAGAAAGAAGAAAGTGTTGTGCTGCGAGGCCGCGGAAGGACGGGAGCCATGCAGTTAGCACGATCAGAAGACCAGTTAACATGAAAACAGCGGTAGAAAATAGCAAGAGATGCAACATTGCGGGGATGAGAGAGAGGCTGAAGACAGTCAGTCAGAGAAAAGGAGTTGGTAAGACGAAAAGCTTTTGATTTCACCTTCTCTAAAAGAGCGGCATGCGTGAATCCACCCCCACATACATGTGAAGCTTTTGATTCCATCTTGTCTAAAATAGTGGCAGGAGTGGAACTTTCCCCCCATATATGTGAAGCATACTCCATACATGGACAAATAAGGCCCCTGTACAGAGTTAGCAGCCTGTCGGAGGTGAGAAAAACTGAATGGAAACAACTCAGAATACCTAACTTCATAGAAGCTCTTTTAGCTCAAGACGAGATGTGAAATCTCCAGTTTAGATTATAAGTAAAGGTCAGACCGAGAATGTTCAGTGTAGAAGAGGGAGACAATTGAGTGTCATTGAAGAAGAGGGGATAGTTTTTTGTTTTCTTTATATAGGAGGGACACCAGCCAAGGGCGACAAAAATCCAATAAAAAAAGATTAAAAAAAAGCTCACTGAGATGCCGGTCTCCGAATAGGGTGCGAAGCGGTAGTCAAAAATTGAAGGATAAATGTCTTGAAACCTCTCTCTTGAAGGAGTTTAAGTCATAGGAAGGTGGAAATACAGAAGCAGGCAGGGAGTTCCAGAGTTTACCAGAGAAAGGGATTAATGGTTAAGAATACTGGTTAAGTCTTGCATTAGAGAGGTGGACAGAATAGGAGTGAGAGAAAGAAGGAAGTCTTGTGCAGCGAGGCCGCGGGAGGAGGAGCGGCATGCAGTTACCAAGATCAGAAGACCAGTTAGCATGAAAATAGCGATAGAAGATAGCAAGAGATGTAACAATGCGGCGATGAGAAAGAAGGCTGAAGACATTTAGTTAGATGAGAGGAGTTGATGAGATGAAATGCTTTTGATTCCACCTTGTCTAGAATAGCGGTATGAATGGAATCCCCCAGACATGTGAAGCATACTCCATACATGAACAGATAAGATCCATGTACAGAGTAAGCACCTGGGGGGGTGTGAAAAAAAAAAACTGGCGGAGACGTCTCAGAACACCTAACTTCATAGAAGCTGTTTTAGGTAGAGATGAGATGTGAAGTTTCCAGTTTAGATTATAAGATAAGGACAGACCGAGTGGAGAAGAGGGGGACAGTTGAGTGTCATTGAAGAAGAGGGGACAGTTGTGTGGAAGGTTGTGTCCATTTGAAAGATGGTGGAATTGAGTTTTTGAGGCGTTGAACAATACCATATTTGCTCTGCCCCAATCAGAAATTTTAGAGAGATCAGAAGTCAGGCGTTCTATGGCTTCCATGCGCGAACTGTTTACTTCCTGAAGGGTTGGACGTCTACGAAAAGACGTGGAAAAGTGCAGGTTGGTATCATCAGCGTAGGAGTGGATACGACAATAAATTTGGTTTAGGAATTCATTGATGAACAATAGAAAGAGGTGACAGGACAGAACTCTGAGGAACACCACTGTTAATAGACTTAGGAGAATAATGGCCCTATATATATATATATATATATATATATATATATATATATATATATATATATATATATATATATATATATATATATATATATATATATATATATATATATATATATATATATATATATATATATATATATATATATATATATATATATATATATATATATATATGTTACAGTCAATACCTGAATCCAGACAATTTGTAAAGTGACTTATTTTTTCAGGCAATTTGTGAACTGCCTGGTTAGGTTAGGTTAGGTTAGGTTAGGTTAGGTTAGGTTAGGTTAGGTTAGGTTAGGTTAACCTAACCTAACCTAACCTAACCTAACCTAACCTAACCTAACCTAACCTAACCTAACCTAACCTAACCTAACCAGGCAGTTCACAAATTGCCTGAAAAAATAAGTCACTTTACAAATTGTCTGGATTCAGGTATTGACTGTAACATATATATATATATATATATAATTGAGCATGTTAAATCTAGATTTGCCCTGCACATGCACAAACGCCTCATAGTAAATCATAAACTAATAATCTGATCAATATGAATTATAATATGGACCAGCAATGCTTACAGGAGAAGCATGAAAAATATGGATTCCATCTGCGCATAGGCAAATAGCAAGATGATTAAAAAAAAAAATGCTCGATTTTCTGCAGTTTTAAGCCAATAAATTTTCTTTCAGCGAGTGCTTATACGTATCATTAGACGCAGAACAGATTTTTTCAGGAAATACTGTAGAGAAAAATTGTTTCTTTGCGTTATAACGAATTGAATCTAAGCGTTATGCCTCCAAGCATTACGTTTTTAACTTTTTTTTTTGGGGGGAATCCCATTATATTTATTACTTTTAAGCATATGACCATAGTACAACTCAGATTTCTAAATGAGATTACAGTAAGCATCTTAAGATCAATAGTTAGTTTGTTATAAGTGATACAATAAATAAAGATGAGACCAATATTCATGAATCATTACTCATTGAATGTGATCTCAGTAAGACCTGGGCACATATCATTACACAGAATTAAAAGTAATATTGATTTATATGTTGAACAGACTGTTGACTCGAATAAAGCTTTTGCTTTATTGCGAGTTAAAGTTTTTAGTTGCCCGGAGAGGCTCTGCTAGATGCTGATGGTAGTTATTTTGTGGTGTGTGTATAGCAACGCTCGCTCATCTCCTCTCACGACGTTTTACTGATAATAATAACGATAAACAGAAGGAGTAGTAGTAGCAGCAGCAACAGCAGCAGCATAGTAGTAGTAGTAGTAGTAGTAGTAGTAGTAGTAGTAGTAATAGTAGAAGTAGTAGTAGTAGAAGTAGTAGTAGTAGTAGTAGTAGTAGTAGTAGTAGTGATGACCATAGTAGTAGTAGTAGTAGTAGTAGTAGCAGCAGTAGTAGTTGTCGTAGTGGTGGTGGTGGTGATGGTGATGAGGGTAGAGGTAGAGGTAGTAGTAGTAGTAGTAGTAGTAGTAGTAGTAGTAGTAGTAGTAGTAGTAGTAGTAGTAGTAGTAGTAATGGTAGAGGTAGTAGTAGTAGTAGTAGTAGTAGTAGTAGTAGTAGTAGTAGTAGTAGTAGTAGTAGTAGTAGTAGTGGTAGCAGTAGTAGTAGTAGTAGTAGTAGTAGTAGTGGTAGCAGTAGTAGTGGCAGCAGTAGTAGTGGTGATGTTGTGGTATTAATAATAATAGTTGTAGTAGTATAAGTAGTGATAGTAATAATAGTTGTAGTAGTCTAAGTAGTGGTAGTGGTAGTAGTAGTAGTACTAGTAGTAGTGGTGGTTGCTGCTGTTGTTATTGTTGTTGTTCTTGTATTCTTTGTTCCTGCTGCCGCTGTTGCTGCTAGCAT
>NC_087161.1:9867500-10040000 GCF_035594125.1 Scylla paramamosain
AACATCATCCCAAGCTTCATAAAAGCTGCACAACGCGTACGTCGTCCACTTCCAGCAGCAGTACACGAGAGCCTGAAGGTCTTGTGCAGAGGACACTCGCCGCGGGACGCTACTAAACCATCTTCGTACTTCCCTTCCACCCCTTCCACCATCCCTCCCTCCCCCCTCGGCATCCATCTCAATCAAGCCGCGTCACTGGAACTAAAAACCAATCAAGGCCGGGGAGTCCCAGAAACAAAAGCTATGCAAATAGCTCCCCGCGCCCGAAACAAAAGCCAAGCGGTGGGTCATCTCCATCAGAATTCCCTCGGGGCCTCACGCGCTCCCCCTCACTTTTCTTAATGCCGGGTCACGGTGTATCAGTGAGTGTGAACTTGATGCTCTGTGTTTTTTGACGGATTAACGAGATCACATAACTATGAACTGATGTCATTCGCGTCCAACAAATAAATAATCTGCACTGCACTGGGGTGAGAATGAGCAGCGGGCCATTGCGGATTACACCGGCCAGGGATGGAGCGGATAGGGGTGGGGCGGCGGGGAGGATCACAACCACATCCCAACATCTCATTAAGCCAGATGCTCCTCAGTGATTAATTAACATTCTAAAGCAGCGCCGGAAATTAAGAGTGAAGAGATTAAAGTTTGGTGGAGGGAGAAGAGTGCCACCGCCAGTGTTAGGACGACAGTGCAGCGGTGATGGGACTGATGTGATGCTGTTTAGGTGACGAGGCTACTGCTGGTGATGGTAGGCTGTGACATAATCAAGGTGATGATTTTACAATCATAAGAAGGGTTTGACGATGTTGCGATACTAATATTACGGTGAAGGTGTGTCGTATCCGAAGTCTTGTACCGAGTCACAAAAAAAAAAAAAAAAAAGCGTGCATGTATGGCTGATGTGAACGAACCGTAGCAACTTTAGATGCGCATTTCTTGACACTCCATCCCGTCAAAATACTTTTATCCTCCTTGCTGCTGCTCTCGGTACATATGTTGCTGAAGATTTTTGCTATCAGCCGCGCAGTTATTATTTTTACGACCCTGCGCAGTTGCTACTCTGCGTACCGTACAACGGTAGCAACAACATAACGTAGTGGGATGCCAGCACTGTGATGACGGTGGTGAAGTGATGCTGCTGTTGTCGTGGTGATATGATAAGGTAAGGGACTTGTTTTAATGAGGCAGTGATGATTTCATGCTCTGTTAAATGTAGTGACGGTGCTGTTGTGACGATGTGGCGATGACTTTATGTTAATGATGTTGGAGTAACATGCTGTACTGGAGTGACAATACTATGGTGGTGATGGTGTGACGCCGATGTGGTGACGCTATGGTGATTATACAATGTGGCAATTTATGTGATGCTAAGTGATGGCTTAGTGGTGACGATGATGTTATAATGATGTTGTCCAAGTGATGTTTTGCCGTGATTGTGATCATTACACTGTGGTGGTGATGAGGGATGGTGCTGTGGCAAGAAGTACGGCAGAAATACCACAACTACTGCGGTGCCACGCTGGTCACTGTGCCGAGTAAGACGCTTGCCCACCTGCTGTCGCCGTGAGTTGACGATCACCTGATGTTTCGGAGACCCAAGTTCAGTTCATGGTCAGTAAGTGAACAAAGAAAGTAAAAAAAAAAGTACAGTCAGTTCTTGAGTTTGGCGGAAACAATAAAATAAAAAAAGAGCATAATACATATAACACAAGGCTTTGTATCTTCTCTCACCCATATTCTGTCCACCTCTCTAGTCCAGGAGTTAACCAGTATTTTCAATAATTCATCCCTTTTTTCTGGATAAACTCTGGAACTCCCTGCCTGTGCTTGTATTTTCTCTTTTTGATGACAAGAACTCTTTCAAGAGGAAGGTTTCAAGACATCTTCTAATTTTAGGTTATCCTTTTTGACCTCTCTTCAGGGACTAGCATTCTCAGCGGGCCTTTCATTCGCACTTACTGTTACCCATGGCCAGTGACGTTCTTACATATGAAAAAAAAAAAAAATCTCATCTGGTCGCATCAAAGGAGCAGATAGTCCTGCTGCACGAGATTATTAGACATTGTAACATTCTTGATCTCTGAGCAGAATGATGCAAATTCAGATCTTTATGAATGTTTTTTTTCTTCTTTCTTTTGCTTCACAGCAGTCAGGTGATATCAGTGGTGGATGATGCCTACCTGTCATGGCGTAGCAATTTATTAAGCATCATCATCGGCGGCAACCTACATTTGATCACAGGACAATCGTTAGGGGAGGAAGTTTGGCGAGTTTTATGGGTAACATTTTTTTTGACGAGGATTGGGGAGATCGGCCAAGGTTAAAGAATGGATTACAGAAAAAGTTCATATTGCCTTTCGCCCCTCCCCTACAAAAGAAAAAAAAATATATATATATATATATATATATATATATATATATATATATATATATATATATATATATATATATATATATATATATATATATATATATATATATATATATAGTATAGTTTTACTAAAAAGTGATGGTGATGGTGTTTAGGTAAAGATGCACAAGAGACATCGCGCCATTGTTCTGTGATCTGGGTAGCAAGGCACCCAGGCTCCTGGCACTCACTTTACGCCACCTCATTCTCGAAATCTGTAGGTCACGTCATCCTATTCTCTGCACTGGTTTGGGTCCTGGGTCTTACTTTCGATTACAACCTTACTTGACATACGTTGTGCACATAAAGCTTCCCCAGGTGAAACCCGCGCTGCCAGGAAGACGCAGCAGATGTTTGAAAAGAAGCGGCGATCCAGTTTTTTTTTTTCTTTTCTTTTTTTTTTATTTAAATTTTCGTTATTTCTTCTGGGTATTCTTAAAGTTTTTGTTTGTTCAACAACTTTGATAATTATTGTTATCTCAGTGTTTCAAAAAATGTCTTACTTTTGTGAGTGAAATAACCAGTTGCTGATAGTGTATAAATATTAAGGATTTGTGTTGAAGGGTTAAGGGGGAAGCAATATGGATGAGGGCGCTCGAGTGACGCTGAACATCCTAGAATGGCTGCAAAAAACTTGTTCTAGCTGCTATTTGGTTTCGGCGGTCCTCAATGCCCAAATACGTGTTTTCTGGCATGGCAGTTTGCCAAAATGACGACCAGTACCACACGAGGGACAAGTGTCGAGGCATACCAGGAGCTGCGCTTCCCACAACAGGTGGAGTGATGGCTGTCCCGAGAGAACTACATTTTTTTCCAGAATTCTGCCTTGAGGAAGAAATTTCAGGGGTTAAAGCAAAAGATACCATTGTGTGTGTGTGTGTGTGTGTGTGTGTGTGTGTGTGTGTGTGTGTGTGTTGTGTTGTGTGTGTGTGTGTGTGTGTGTGTGTGTGTGTGTGTGTGTGTGTGTGTGTGTGTGTTGTGTTGTGTGTGTGTGTGTGTGTGTGTGTGTGTGTGTGTGTGTGTGTGTGTGTGTGTGTGTGTGTGTGTGTGTGTGTGTGTGTGTGTGTGTGTGTGTGTGTGTGTGTGTGTGTGTGTGTGTGTGTGTGTGTGTGTGTGTGTGTGTGTGTGTGTGTGTGTGTGTGTGTGTGTGTGTGTGTGTGTGTGTGTGTGTGTGTGTGTGTGTGTGTGTGTGTGTGTGTGTGTGTGTGTGTGTGTGTGTGTGTGTGTGTGTGTGTGTGTGTGTGTGTGTGTGTGTTGTGTGTGTGTGTGTGTCTGTGTGTGTGTGTGTGTGTGTGTGTGTGTGTGTGTGTGTGTGTATGCTCGCGAGCTACTTTTTACTCTGACTGGTTCTTTCGCATACTCGACGCAGTTCTGCATAGAAAAGTTCATCGTCTACATGTTATTAATACTTAATGATGAAATGCTGTGTGTAGTTTTAAGTTCCGCTCATGACGCTTCGGGCTGGTAGTGATGAGATCACCGCAGTAGCCGCCACTATCGCGGGAAGCCTGAGTGATGATGGTGCTCTGCTGCAAATGAGTCTGTTTGACCATTTATTTACTTACTATTAGTTTTATTTATTGATTGATTGATTGATTGATTTTATTTATTTTTATCGTTATTATCTTTTTATTTTCTCTCGTGACAACAAAGAATTAAGGTGAGCAGGATGAGAAAAACGCATCTTTTATTCACTAAGGTTTCATTCACTCCACAATACCTGATCATGGTCCAGTGCACGCTCCACTCTCGGTCTTTATCCACATCATCTGTCACGCTCCGCTCTCATTGGTCAAGATTTATGTTCCCTCTGAATTATGTAGTACATATAAGAAAATTTTAGCAGAACGGAAGGGAAATGGACTACAGTCATGTATAAGTCAAGCTTAATGGCAGAAAATATTCACATTTCAAGTTTGAAAAGCACTAAGATGTTGGGCATAACTATACATGTTACCTATAAAAAAACTTCTAAGTTAAGATATACCTGAAGTTCTCAATTTGTGCTCTCCAAGGTCCATCTGTGTTGCCCTATCTCTTCGTTCCTTTGCACAGACATTCTGCCCACCACATGGATGATCAGGAGACGCCCGAGTGGCACGCGGCACTGTGGCACGCTCTGTAGCTTCATATCCCTCTGAACATCTTACTTATTCCTTCTGTCATCTTCTTCTTCATTTAATCCAAATATTACATCTCTGTGGTTGTAAACATGATTAGACGTCTTCATTATAATACATACAATTATTCTTTTTTTTTCTACATTGTTAGCCTGGAACTGAAAAGATTTGCAACTCCCTATCTTAGACCTATAGCATGAATGTTAAACTCAAATAATTTCGAGAGAAAATTATTCATATGGATATGATTTCGAAAGCCATCAACGGTCTTGAAAGTAGTATATACTGGCAAAGGTGAAATTTACATCTTATTTTCCTGGTCATCCTGGATTATCAAGGATACATTATTTGGTTTCATCTTATCTTACACATGTAAAATTTGTCCTGCCTAATAAACACAACTCTAATTATCACAAAGAATTTTCCAACACCACACAAAGCCGCATTACGTCATACGTCACACACAACCGCATAATTCATATCACACCAACTCACGCCACACAGTTACATCACATCACACACCACATCTAGCCACAGAACAACCCTTATCACTCAAAGCCACACATACTCGTATAACCACATCACAACCCCACATCTCACCCTCCACACCACGTCACACAGAACACTCAACCACACCACTCCGCACATAACTCCCAGCCACACCATGGACACAAAGCCACAAAATACCACACATTACATCAGCCACACAACAGTCCATATCATACCCAATCATTTGATAATCCATATCACTTGTATCACAAGAGCCAAACAGCAACCAAAACCAGTCATACCACACAAAACGACATCAGACAGCATAATGAAGTCCAGCCACACAACAACAACCGATATGACAGTCATACCACACACACACACACACACACACACACACACACACACACACACACACACACACAAATAAAAAAAAATAAATAAATAAATAAACAAATAAATAAAATAAAATAAAATAAAATAAAATGAAATAAATATTTTAATATATAAAATATAGTAATAATAATAATAATAATAATAATAATAATAATAATAATAATAATAATAATAATAATAATAATAATCCAAACAACAACAACATTAGTAAAAAACAATGAAATTGAGTAACAGACTGACCTACTCAACAACAGCTCGCGACTGTCTCCCTCCCCCTATCCAGTATTTACAGCATGGAAAGCAGTGGACGTATAAGTGAGAACATAGGCGACTCATACTTTCAGATAACGGCTTTGGCATGGTTGTCGGCTTCAAACGGGTTTGTAATGTTGATAACAGTAAAAGAGCGTATTTTGCCATAACAGTTTTGATATGAAATGAATCATTATTATGTTTCGCCTTAGCACTTTAGTAGTTTCTTCAACTGCAACACATTTAACCCGCAGGCTATGAGTTTGACACCCCCTGACCTAAGACATGACACTGTATGACACGCTATTTTCATTAGCTTACATTATATCGGCACTTCCATCATAGGAAGAGGATGTGCGAGGCCAGTGTTGCTTGGATCTACGCATGACATCACACTTCGGTACCGTTACTCAGCCTTCTCTAGCCTCAGTGTGGCTCACAGATCGAAGTGAGAACTTTCAATCCTTGTTTACTTTCATTCCTGAAACATTCAGTAATTAGCGCCTCTTCTCAGGTTCGCCATACTACTGTGCAGCTATGTACCCTGGGTCGGGGGTTGGAGCCCACACACCTACAGTCACCGTGGACGCAGGAGTAAGCCTGGCCCTTGCCTCGCTAATGCCTCCCACCCTGCCATTACTGCCACACGCCGCAGCTGCAGCAGCCGCCGCCGCCTTCCTGCCGTACCAGCAGGCGGCAGTAGTGTGTCCAGCTGGCCCAAGTGGGCCGCCTCGCCCGCCACTCGCTCCCCCTAGAGCTCCGCGGCCCTCCGCCTTCACTGTGGAGGAGCTACTCAAGGACAAGAGGTCTGCCTCGCCGGGAGAAGAAGAAAGTGACGTGCCTGCCATTGTATCCAGTCTATACGGCCCCGCACCGCTACACCTCCCTCTCCACCCCCATTCTAATGCCCCTGTCCCACTACCTTTCCCACATCCTCCCACGCATATCCGACCCTCAGCTCTCCACAGGAATCATTCTCCACCCCTTCCCATCGAAAACACACGACGTTCCCCGGCACCCTCGTCCCCTGCCAAGTCCACATTCCAGAGTAGCACCGTGCCCACCACTACTTCAGTCTCTCCTTCGAACTCCTCAAGGGCGCGCTCCTACAGCCCCAGGGTGTTTCCTCCTCTCTCCTCCTCCGCATCTCCTTCCCTTCCACATCGTCTGACTCCATCTCCAGCAAGCCCACAGTCAAATCAACTTGTACTTCCTACACGATCCTCTTCCTCTCTTTCTCCTTCCCCTCCATCCATTTATTCCCTTCAGAACAGCAACACCTCTATTTCCCAACTTGGCAGAGTTAAGCGTCTGTCTGACACCAAAGTTAGAATTATCACTCCCAGTTCGCATCACCTACACAACTCTCAGTAGTCAGACCTAGGAATTACGGGCACTGGTCCCCAAGAACCGCACCCATGCATCGTTCTTTTTCTTCTTTTTACTACTGAATGTATCTCTCGCGCCATGAATATATATATATATATATATATATATATATATATATATATATATATATATATATATATATATATATATATATATATATATATATATATATATATATATATATATATATATATATATATATATATATATATATATATATATATATATATATATATATATATATATATATATATATATATATATATATATATATATATATATATATATATATATATATATATATATATATATATATATATATATATATATATATATATATATACGTGTGTGTGTGTGTGTGTGTGTCTGTGTTTGTGTGTGTATGTGTGTGTGTGTGTGTGTGTGTGTGTGTGTGTGTGTGTGTGTGTGTGTGTGTGTGTGTATTCACCGTGTATGAAAGCAGCGTTTTATGTATTACATCTTTGTTGTTGTTGTTGTTGGTGGTGGTGGTGGTGGTGGTGTGTGTGTGTGTGTGTGTGTGTGTGTGTGTGTGTGTGTGTGTGTGTGTGTGTGTGTGTGTGTGTGTGTGTGTGTGTGTGTGTGTGTGTGTGATTTTTTTGCGCGTACGTGTGTAATCTCGAATGAAAATTAATATGCCTATATGCCCATTCTTTGCTGGACACTTATCATGGGTAAGTGTGCGTGCGTGAGTGCGTGCGTGCGTGCGTGCGCGCACGTAAGAACCTGCTTACATGTATGGGTGTGTGGGTGCGTGTGTACTCGCGCCGTTCCAGTTATTCTAGTCAAAACCAATGTTTAGTTCAAATAAACATTCCATATTATAGCACTGATTTATTACCTTCTTTCTTTGCTTATTTCGCCAAACATTGAATATCAAAAGGATCTTTTCATACGTCCGCCAGTTACCATTTACAACAAATACCAGTGACTGGCTGATGATGGTAAGAGATACGTAGTTTACGCTTCAGCTTTTTTGAATTACAAAATAACAATGTTCCCCAAAATCAGAAAACTTCCTAAACTTGCGTGAAAAAGAACAATTTATTCCACTATTGCCATTGATTATTTACATCAGTAAATATTTAAAAACTTACTGGCAAAGCTCATGTTATCCTCCGATTTCTCTCTCTCTCTTTCTCTCTCTCTCTCTCTCTCTCTCTCTCTCTCTCTCTCTCTCTCTCTCTCTCTCTCTCTCTCTCTCTCTCTCATTCCTTGCTCACAAACGTACATGGTCTCTGGGATCACCATAGCATCCTTTTCAAAGTTATGTGACGCCTTACCATGTCCGGCATGAAAACTACATGGCAAAAACGAACGTGACTTCATTCCATATTAATATGCATACAGGTTTTTTCATTCAAATAACACACACACACACACACACACACACACACACACACACACTAGCACATACTCGTACAAAGAGTGAATACAGATAAATAAACAAAAAAAAAATTGTTAACACATAAAGATGGTAAGGGATGTAGTGGTCAGCAGCTACCAAAGAGCGAGTGACAAGCCTGAACGTGGTCTAAGTTGTCGTATTGCAATAAGTACTGGCACTCAGCTAGTAGCGGCTGTCCTTGAGGGAGCATATCAGTGATGTCACTGACTTCTGGACAGATCAGGCAGTGGACTTAACACAGAGACCAGGAGGAAAACTAGAGCACATCCATCTCCTGACTTGCCTTCTGACCATGAGGCCCAGGCGATGATACTTGTATCTATGGAGAAGGAAGGCATCGTAGTGGTGAATGGAGACACTAGCCGGTCTCTGCTGATCCTTGCGGTGGCTGGTGTCCAGAAGGGCGACAGCACGGATCTTCTTCAAACAGCAGGAGAGCGAGGTAAGAGAGCTAGACCACCAGCAAGGTCAAAGGCTGCCTTGCCTCGGCTTTCTACCATGTCAATGCAGCGAAGACCAGTATGAGGGGGGATCCATAGGAATTTTACAGTCAGGCCTCGCTCACTCATCAGAGCCAAGAAAGATAGAATGTGTTGCACTAAAGATTGATAGGCAGGTTTTACGGAGGAAAGAGCCTGAAGGGCAGATTTAGAATCGTATATCACCACGTCACTGATTCCCCGATGACAGAGAAGACTGACTGCATTTAAGATGCCACACAATTCACAGAAAGTGGCGCTGGATGAGTTACGTAGTTTACGCCCCAACCATTTTCCCGGTGGAAGGTTTGTGTCGAGGGAAAACACCGCACTCTCCGCCTTCCCATCTGGCTGCAGCGACCCGTCTGCGTACAGGTGGTGGGAAGCCTGGACTGACGCTATGGCCAGCTGCCTCTGCAAGGTGGGAGAATCAGTTTTCGAATCGGGAATGTAACACACGGGCAGCATTCACAGGGGCGGGTCACGAAGAACTTCTCCCTCGGGGACAACAACATCCAGGCTGCGGATGATGCTACACACCGTCTTGACGAGCATGCAGCCACCAGGCTGGAGAGGAGACAGGCGTTGTCGAGGATCCAAGGAATTACGTATTATGAGAATAATGTGGCACGATCTGAGAGGAGTGAAGACATTTGACAGTAAATCTCGTAAAATAAGATTCTATTCTATCACTGATGGATGGCAGGTTAAGCTCTGCTTGCATATTCACCACTATTTACATGGGGCATTTGAAAATAACTCTTATAGCCTAGCTGATTCTGAAACTTCTCAAGGGGCAATAAGGAAGACCTGGGAAGCTGAACCAGAGCCGGAGAAATAATCAATAACCAAACGAATAAATATAATGTAAATGTACGGGCTACAGGTATGGAGATACGAGCTGCATTGATTTGTTAGCCATTTAAGTAGTGCGAGGCGCTTCTGTAGCCGAAGCAGTAGATCTCGGATCAATGGAGGATCCCGCTGACCAGAAGAAGCCCGAGGGATGTTCACAGGTCCCCAAGGTAGAGGTACTGCCTACATCAAAGAATGATGCACACACCCATTCTGAACTGTGGCAAGTAGTTGGGGGTAGAAAATATTCTGCTTTTGTCAGGAGAGATGACGAGACAACAGGTTGCATCATCTGCATGGAAGGAGTGAAGGTAGTGCTGGAGGTCATCTGGTGAGTGAGAATGAATACAAACATCATCGGCATAACATGTGATAGTAGTCCCTGGAATGTTATGCAAAAGGGAGAGGAAACAGTGCATACAGATATTGAAAAAAAAAAAAAAAAAAAAAAAAAAGAAATCAAAATTCCTCCCTGCGCAGTTCCCAAATTAAAGCTCTTGGTGGAACTAAAAGCCCATTTGAAAAAGACCCGAGAATTCTTGTTGCTTATATATCTACGTATCCACTTCAACAGTCGCCTCCTGATGCCAAGATGTACCAGCTGGTCAAGAATTATATCCCGCTTTGCGGTGTCGAACGAGCTCGTAAGGCCAATGAAGGCAACTACGCTGCTGGAGGAGAGGCACATGTATAGTTCAGCGAGGCAGGAGTGGGTGCTGCGCTATGGCAGGAAGCCAAACAGTTGAGGTGAGAGCACAGCTTCCAGCCGATACAGGAGACGGGACAGTAGTAATCGCTTCATGATCTTAATGAAACACAATGTTAGTGATACTGATCTAAATTTATTAATACCTGATTTTAGAATAGGGATAATCGTACTGGTGGTCTAGCCGGTAGGCACACATCCCTGACGATAACAAAGATTGTATACTTGCAGCAGAGGATTCCCAGGCACTCGATGAAGCAGTCTGAGGACGGAATATGTGATGCCATCATTTCTTGGTGCTGTCGTTTTACCTCGAGCAAGAGCACAGCGCAGCTCGGCCTCAGTGATGAGTGTGTCCTCTTCATCACCTCTGTCCATCAATGCTTTCATCAGACGGACGGTTCGGTGACCTGCCCTGACAGAGAGCGGTTCCTGGACGTTCTCAGGGAGACTGCTGACACTAGACTGGTCAAACCAGGCACCAAAGAGTTCCTGAGCATACTCACCTAGGTTGTGTTACTAATCAGCTGCCACATGGTCCACTCGCTCATTAGGCGGCTAATGTTGTCGATGAGCTTCTGCCAAGAGTCTGTCCTCGCACATTTCTGGAGACCTATCAGTTCATCCCTGGAAACCTCGTACTGGTGCAGATTTTCAGATGTTGGGTCCTCTCAAAACCGTAGTCCAGCTTTCACCGCTGTCTGAAGAATATATTCATTAAAAGTCCAAGAGATGGTTCTTTGTGGTCGCTTGATGTGAGGTCTAGAAACGTAAAGATTGTAAAAAATCATGCTTGGCTTTCACAATGGAAGAGTGCAAGGTCTCAGGAGACAGAAGATCGAACTGTGGAAGAAAAGCAGACATATAAGCAATGTATGTAGGACAATATCTGGGAGGTATATTGATGCATGTTCGATGGTGGACACGTTCTAGACCTGCTGGTAGAGAGTATTTAAAGCTGAGGGCAACATGGTTCGAGAAGATAGCGGGGATGCGTGTGAGGTGGTTACTGTGTATGTACTGAAGGCGGCGCCCATTGTTGTTCGGTGTTGAGGAAGCGTCACCAAACCCTGGGTGACGAGCATTAAAGTCACCCATGTAAAGCATTCCCTGAGCTGCTGCATAATAAATATTACATATTACACATTGGTATCTTACCAGCCCCAAGAGTTACTTCGAAAAGCTGAAAAGTAGTGTCTGCGTCAGTAAGCAGCGTAGTAGTTTATATTGTATCAATGAATGGACATAGGTGATAAGGCTTTCTTACGTGGTGGTTGTAGGAGCTTGTAAGCACAGGAGCCTTCTGTTGAGTCAAGTTCTCCAATAAAAGCCTCCTGAATAAAGACAACGTGCTGGTGATGGTAATATACATAGGCCTGAAGAAAGCAAGCTTGTCGAGAGCAGTTATCCCACAGGCGTTCCAGGATATAATGTGTAACGAAATCCTGTTATCAAAGAGCATATTTCTTTAATTTACGAGTGTCTAAGAGGGGACGTATACCAGAACGAGCAGCAATACAAGAGGAACTGAGAACACTGCTGATCTCATCAATGTGAGTTTCTAACGTACCATACCTTTACTGTAGTGATGAGATACAAGCGAGAACCGTCTGTTGTGCGTTCACTAGCAAGGTGAGTCTTTTCTCCACGCTGACTTGTTTGGTGACTAGGCTGGTCAGTCGCGCTTCCATGGTTTAAAGACGTAACTCGAGGGAGGCACAGCGATTCTTCAACTCGTCCACAAATCTGCGAAGAGCTCGTACCTGTGGTGAGGAAAAGGCAGCGGTTGAAACTGAAGGTGCAGCAGCAGATGTTTGTGGTAACAGCTGCGGCACAGTCCTAGAGTGTGACAAGGAAGGAAATCGAGCAGCCTTGCCACACACTAACACCAGGTAACTATCAACGAGGACAACGCTAGTTTGAAGTGATTTCTGCTGGAGGTGGTGTTGGTCGTGCGGCGTATCCCTTCGTGGTGGGCAGTGGTAGTGTGGGGCCGCAGTGCAGGCAGGTGTGCAACAACGCGTAACGTTCCGAAGCAAAACAAAATCGGGAATTGTAACCAACACCCCAGTATCTATAACATGACGGGAGGTCATTATCCAATTTACGGATCTTGCAAGGAGGGAGGCAGGGCAGAAAGCTGGTGAAGAATGCAGGAGGTTGGTCAGGAAAATTCCACGTTATAACAGTCCTGTTAATGGGCCTACCATTCTGATGAGAACGACTGGCGTTGAAAACTCCTGGCAGCTCCTTGCTTAGGGTCGAGTCCACTCCCACCGGGTAAAGAGTCACCAGGAAGGACGAGAACTTACACGAGGCCTAGTGGGGAAATCTTGACTGACAAGTTCAAATGAAAGAAACTCACCAGCTTCCACACTTTTCATAATGTCTTGGCGGTTATGAGAGATGTACACAAACCTAGAAGTTACAGCTGACATCTTTATCTCTGCAAGTACCCGATCAAGGCTGAACGCTCTTGTTACCTCCATCAGCCATCGCAGTTTGGTGTTCACACTCGGGTCCTCAAAGAACACTGGCCTCACATAATCTTCTCGTGAAGCAAAAGCTGGGAGGGAGGGCAGTGTGTGCTGAAGTGGTGGGTTCCTGTATTGGATGCCTGAGGGAACCTCCAAATGTAACCCAAATCTGCTGGTAACTTGTATGTGTAGTACTGACCTCAGGGTGCTTGCATTTCTCTGTAACACGGGACGATTTGTTGGCAGGACACTGCGCCTCCTCACTGGTGTTCATATCGTCCATGGTGCGCTTTGAGGAGAGGGAAGCCTGAGGGTCACGGCCGGCGAGAGGTGCTGCCGGGGGGCCAATACCCAGTGCCTGGGAGGAATGACCTATTCCTGGACGAAGCACTTGAGTCACGTAGGCCTTGTTGTCGCTGCTCAGTTTGATACCATTATCAAGTTTCGACAGTGTTGCGAGGCCCGAAAACGCCATGAAGTCCAGATCCGGCGGCAGCAGCAACACTAACAGCAACTGCAGGAACACCGCCGCGGTGAACAGCCTCGTTCGTAGTGGACCAAGACAGAGGCGAGGCAGTGAACAGCGCTGAGGGAAGAGGAACGTCCTTACCCAACGAAAGCTGAGGCAGGAGAGAAAGAGAGAGAGAGAGAGAGAGAGAGAGAGAGTCATGGCCACCCAAAAATCGTTCGGGCCATGGCAATCACTTACGGCCTAACTAATAACTGGTTGGCATGCCATCGTGACAGTCTTGACAACAGTTCACTACCTGGTGTCGTGTTCGTAACTGGTCCCTTATGGTAAGTAGCTGTCTGCTCCATGCTAACAAACAAAAGCTGGACTACTGTGAACACATTATAATTTATACGGTCTATTTCATTCCTATATTTGGTTAATCTTTTAATCAAGACTTTAGCCATGTTGTTGTAGACAGCAAAGGACAGATACGTTTATCAACACTGTTTTGTTTGTAAACATTGGGATTTTGAGCATGCGCAGTTAGCAGGCGGATAGCCGTGTAAAAGAAGACAGCTAGGAACACAACATGCTGAACACAACATGGCCGAAGACTTGGTTAAAGGTTAGTCAAATATCAGAATGAAACAGACCCTATAAAATGTTCGCAGCAGTCCAGCTTTTGTTTGTATACAAAGACCGGACAGCTATGAACCTACAAGCGAACAGCTACGAATATGACACCGGAAAGAACGCTTCTCACCACACATTTATTCCGCCCTAAATCAGTATATCAGAGTTTTCATGACGCTCCAAAACTAGGCGTCACAGAAGGGTCTAGTCGTTACGATGTGCCAATTCCAGGTTTTTGCTTATCTTCCTTTTGTTGTTGATGCTAAGCATTAATTACTTATTATAATAACATTCTTATGCATCTCCCTCCTCACTACTTTTGCAAAAACTCCTTCCTGTATCATTGTTATATTCAGACGGGATGAATCATCATTATAGGAAACATCAGCACTGCTCATATCACACTATCATGTCAGAGTCCTTGTGATCTAGAACACAGCAACAACTTAAGCAATTCAAAACTAAGACGAGGCAATATATATATATATATATATATATATATATATATATATATATATATATATATATATATATATATATATATATATATATATATATATATATATATATATAAAAAATTGGCAAAATCTTCCGCTTGCTGCTAGACGGCTACAAAAATGGCCGATAAAGTGGTTTTGTAATGATCGGGAAGGTGTTATAATTTCACTTGTAAAATCTGTTAACACCGTAAAAATAAGGTCTGAACAAGGATTATTATTTCAAACCGATGAAAACCAACTCGTTAATAACTAACTTTCTGGCAGCTTCCTTTGAGTTTATCCCATCCCAGAAGGGTGAGGACGAGATCTTGAGAGCACAGGTGTCCTATTGCTCAACATGGTGTTATAATTTCACTTGTAAAATCTGTTAACACCGTAAAAATAAGGTCTGAACAAGGATTATTATTTCAAACCGATGAAAACCAACTCGTTAATAACTAACTTTCTGGCAGCTTCCTTTGAGTTTATCCCATCCCAGAAGGGTGAGGACGAGATCTTGAGAGCACAGGTGTCCTATTGCTCAACATGGCGTGAGACCTCTTCGAAGGTCCAATATTCCGCATTCCTGATTCAAGTTGGAACTCGGGTAGGTTACGGCCCTAATGATACTGTACTTCTTAATTCTGGAGAGTCGGTATTTGAGATCTGTACAGGAATACTGGCTGTGTTACTCTCTTTATTGGCTATATCATAAAGTTCGAGTGTCTTAGAATTTGTGGTCCCTTATAAATCATCAATGTAGAAAATCTGACTTAATATTGAACACTGAGCTTTCTTAAAATAATACTGTAAAGCATTAGTTTGGAAAAAAAAAAAAAAAGGATTTAAACAAGAACGAAACAGTGCTGACTGAATTTGTAAGTACGTGACTGAGAGACAGTCTTCACCATATGAGTTTTCGGGACAAAAGAAATCAAATTAAATTTCTATTGCTAAGGAAGGCTTTGGGAATGTCTGCTACACGTGTACATGGACTGATATAAATTCAACAAGTACCTCTCAAATTTCTCAGTAGATATCAGTCTGTATAAAGGCAGTAATTTGAACTAGCTTCAGCATTCTTAGCTTTACAGCTACAGTTAAGCATTTCTCTAATTAGGGTAGTACATGAATACTTAGTTAATGTGCTAAATGTGGTTTGTGTGTGTGTGTGTGTGTGTGTGTGTGTGTGTGTGTGTGTGTGTGTGTGTGTGATGTAACTGTTGCGTGAATGGGTGTGCTACGACTTAATTGTGGGGGTGTGTGTGACGTATGGGCCTGCTCTTTTAAACGTGCTGTTATTATTTACTGATATCAATGTAGCCGTTTTCAATTTCTTAAACACTTTTCCAGTTCCGCGCTTCGTGTTAGGTCGACCAAGAAGAAACCTTACTGGAAATGTTGGGGAGAACTATCTCTCCCCAAGAGTAAACACCAAAGATATTTACCAGTCCTAAGCAACGGAAAGTTATGTTAGAAATATTAAAATGTACCAAAGTATTCCTAGGCGAAAGAAAAAAAATGTATACATTCTCTAAATTGATAGATTTCGGCGTTCGAAATGCCGCATTCGGGTGCGTTTGGGAGACGGTTTGCAACCTAAGTTATGGTTCGTTTACGGGCAGTGTCCACTGTCACCAGACAAGTCTCGGTATTACTTTACTCTTTCAAGAGTATCAACATTTTTTTTTTTTTCTTTTTTTCTTACCCTTATCAGATAGAGCTTCTCATTCTGAGTAATTTGAACCCCATTTATATCCACCGCAAATTACTTATAATGCTGACAGCATTATAAAATTTAGTTAGAGGCGTCTTCTTCACTTCTTCGCAAGCACCTCGGAGACAGGTATATTCCGAAGCATTCCTTTCGCGCAAGTCTTCTGAGAGCTTCGGAACCTTACAACAACCCCGGGCCGCAAGCTTTCTGAGCGCTTGCGAAAATTGTGGGTGGTCAGTGAGGCGTACCGAAAGATAGCCACTCGAGGGCAGCGATACAAACATGTTAGGTGAAAACAAGCAGATGTGCGTGTATTGTTTTCAACAAAATCTCGAACATACAAAATCATCTACATACAAGTCAGTTATGAGTGAAAACCATTATTAAAACAGTAGCGTGATTTGTTTCAAATTAAGTGAATGGTAACACTTGCTTACAATGAGCGTGGAACAGTCAAGCCTTCCAGCGGCGTGCGGTATTCTGGCAGGTCAGGTAAAGATGTCTGAATGGCTTTCCTGTCTGGGGCACGACTTCCAACACATCATTGTGTTCAATGCTATAATGCAGTGTGAGGTCATAAAACCAATTCACGCTAAAATACTCTACAGAGTCGCTTGTGTTTGCGCAGGTGATGAAGTAGGACAAGTCTAAAGAAGCCATACACGGGATAGAACGTTCCCGTGACATGGCTGAATATGAACAGCTGGGCAAGGGACCTCGCTCTCACCCCTATGAATAACCTGTGACCTGGAGAGCTGCTAGACCTGCTCTCTGCATCACAGTTTCCCCTTGCTCCATTCCATAATCGCTAATAATAGAACATAATATATCATAATACTTGCAGTCTGTCTAGACAGACTAGGATAATAAATAGGGATACCTAGGAGATGAACGCACCCAGAACGCGGAAATAGTGTGAAAATACCAGCAAAGAAATGCTTTGACATTTCGTTTCTTAACTACTGTATGTACAGTACCATGTATCAGGTTTTACTAGTCATACTGGCCAACATCAGACATCGTTTTGATCCGGAATGTCTTAACCAGGCTATGGCATATTACGATATGCCTGTTCTTTAATAAATGTAACAACTATTAAACAGGAATAACCAATGTGTCTGCCTGCCTCTTTCCTCTGATCAGAAAAAAAGAAAAAAAAATGGAAAGAATCGGCCCTATACGATTTTTTTATTCACCTGACAATATCACAAGGCCTGTTTTATACATAAAACTTCAAGGAGAGAGTGGTTAAGGCTGTTGCGAGTCTCTGTGAGGGACACATTGCCAATGAACTGTACGACACTTTTTCCTTGGGCAGCACGCCAGGCAACTCCGCTGGTCTGTTTTTCAGTGGGCAGAGTTCCGAGGACCGAAAATTCTAAGCCCTTGTGAGAACTGAAAAAGACGCCTTAGGTTAAGTTAGGTTTAGTTTAGTTATGGGAGTTATTTCTTACTGATATTGTTTCTACAGCAAGCGCCATCATCATTCGTTAGTATGAGGGTAAAGAAAAAATCAGCAATGCTAATATAATTCCCATATGTCAAGTGTTCTAAACCTTCCACTAGTCTCTTTGAAGGCGATTCCGCTGGCCTCGACATAATGCGTGCACTTTCATTTTTTTTTAAGCAACAAGATGGATTTTCACGTTTCTGTACACAGAAATAACTCACGCGTCTTCACAAATGCGTTCTGTGAGAAACGCTCACTATTAACTACACTACAAGCCAAAATAAGTCCGCCCTTCGCCTCCGATCAAGCCACTCTCACGATCGCTCCGAACATAACTATACAATGACAGATTTCTTCACTATTATAGGTTGTATGATGATTCTGAAGGCCTAAATGGATAGAGCACCTCTATCTTTAGGTATAGCTGAAAAGAAAATGCAGAAGTCGATCAAATAAATGAGAAATAGCAAATTTCGGCAACTTTTTCTCGTCACTATGATAACCAGAGCTGCCAACCTATGCGGAAAGCTTAGTATTTGCTAACCCGACGTTGGGACTTGCATCGTGTTTAACGAACGCGACCGTGGGGTAAGTGAAACTAAATATGACCGTCGGGCTTGCTGCTCCATAATGACTAATGCGACGTTTAAAAAAGCGGGCCAGGGTGTAATGCGTTATTGTGTGGAGTAGCTGAATTCCTTGTAATAATCAGGCCCATTTTTTTTTAAACGCTGTGTTAATAGTTACTAATACCAAAGTAGCTGATTCTTAGTAGGTCTCTTTTTTTAACCATGGTGTTAGCGTCAACTCGTTACACAGGTTCTTATAATAATTGTTGGTGTGTCCTACCCCTACCCAACAAGAAGCACTAATGATATTGTTGTGCCCACTCCTCACTCCGGGCGGGCGTGTTATCCACATGGGCCCTCTAATCCTTTTGCTTATGCTGTCACCCTTTCTTCTCCGTTGGGCTCCTCTAATCACAATCTCATATCTGTATCTTGTCCTGTCGCTCCAATCCCTCCTCAGGATCCCCCTAAGCGAAGGTGTCTCTGGCGCTTTGCCTCTGCTAGTTGGGGGGACCTGAGGAGGTATTTTGCTGATTTTTCTTGGAATGACTACTGCTTCCGTGTCAAGGACCCGTCTTTGTGTGCAGAGGGCATAACTTAGGTGATAGTGTCTGGCATGGAGGCGTACATTCCTCACTCTTTTTCTCGTCCTAAACCTTCTAAACCTTGGTTTAACACAGCTTGTTTTCGTGCTATACTTCATAGAGAGGTGGCCCACAAAAGGTACTTAAGCCTTCCATCACCAGAATCTCATGCACTTTATATTTCTGCCCGGAACCATGCCAAGTCTGTTCTCCAACTAGCCAAAAACTCCTTCATTAACAAAAAGTGTCAAAACCTTTCAAGATCTAACTCCCCTTGTGACTTCTGGCATCTAGCCAAAAATATCTCCAATAACTTTGCTTCTTCTTTCACTCCTCTATTTCAACCAGATGGCACCACTGCTATTACATCTATTTCTAAAGCTGAACTCTTCGCTCAGACCTATGCTAAAAACACTACCTTGGACGATTCTGGGCTTATTCCTCCCTCTCCTCCACTCTCTGATAACTACATGCCACCTATTAAAATTCTTCGCAATGATGTTTTCCATGCCCTCGCTGGCCTAAACCCTCGGAAGGCTTATGGACCTGATGGGGTCCCTCCTATTGTTCTCCGAAACTGTGCCTCCGTGCTTGCACCTTGCCTAGTCAAACTCTTTCAGCTCTGTCTGTCAACATCTACCTTTCCTTCTTGCTGGAAGTTTGCCTACATTCAACCTGTTCCTAAAAAGGGTGACCGTTCTAATCCCTCAAATTACCGTCCTATTGCTTTAATTTCCTGCCTATCTAAAGTCTTTTTAATCTATCCTCAACAGGAAGGTTCTTAAACATCTATCACTTCACAACCTTCTATCTGATCGCCAGTATAGGTTCCATCAAGGCCGCTCTACTGGTGATCTGGCTTTCCTTACTAAGTCTTGGTCATCCTCTTTTAGAGATTTTGGTGAAACTTTTGCTATTGCCTTGGATACATCAAAAGCTTTTCATAGTCTGGCACAAAGCTTTGATTTCCAAACTACTTTCCTATGGCTTCTATCCTTCTCTCTGTAACTTCATCTCAAGTTTCCTTTCTGACCGTTCTATTGCTGCTGTGGTCACTGCTCTTCTCCTAAATCTATTAACAGTGGTGTTCCTCAGGGTTCTGTCCTGTCACCCACTCTCTTCTTCTTATTCATTAATGATCTTCTAAACCAAACTTCTTGTCCTATCCACTCCTACGCTGATGATACCACCCTGCACATGTCCACGTCTTTTCATAGATGTCCAACCCTCCAGGAGGTAAACATTTCACGCAGGGAAGCCACAGAACACTTGACTTCTGATCTTCCTAAAATTTCTGATTGGGGCAGAGCAAACTTGGTATTGTTCAGTGCCTCTAAAACTCAATTCCTCCATCTATCAACTCGACACAACCTTCCAGACAACTATCCCCTCTTCTTCAATGACACTCAACTGCCCCACCTCTTCTACACTGAACATCCTCGCTCTGTCCTTTACTTATAATCTGAACTGGAAACTTCACATCTCATCTCTAGCTGCTAACTCTGTACAAGGGCCTTATCCGTCCATGTATGGAGTATGCTTCACATGTCTGGGGGGGTTCCACTCATACTGCTCTTCTAGACAGGGTGGAATCAAAAGCTCTTCGTCTCATCAACTCCTCTCCTCTAACTGACTGTCTTCAGTCTCTCTCTCACCGCCGCCATGTTGCATCTCTAGCTGTCTTCTACCGCTGTTTTCATGCTAACTGCTCTTCTGATCTTGCTAACTGCATGCCTCTCCTCCTCCCGCGGCCTCGCTGCACAAGACTTTCTTCTTTCTCTCACCCCTATTCTGTCCACCTCTAACGCAAGAGTTAACCAGTATTCTCAATCATTCATCCCTTTCTCTGGTAAACTCTGGAACTCCCTGCCTGCTTCTGTATTTCCACTTCCTATGACTTGAATTTCTTCAAGAGGGAGGTTTCAAGACACTTATTCATTTATTTTTGACTACTGCTTTGACCCTTTTATGGGACTGGCATTTCAGTGGGCATTTTTTTATTGGATTTTTGTTGCCCTTGGCCAGTGTCCTTCCTACATAAAAAAAAAAAAATAATAATAATAATAATCCTTAGGAACATCACAAAAGTCTCTCATCCACCCTGGTCTACGCCTCTGTCGCCGGGGTCGCTGTGGTGGTGGAGGCGTGGGCTGCGGCGAGTCAGCAGCGCCACCCAGGGGAGCGTCTCTAGCCCCAAGTTCTGGGTCAAGGTTAGCACTGTCACTTGCCGCGCTGCCTCCTCCACGTTCATTCCTGTCTCAGGCAGCCCCTGCCACGTCTTCGTCGCTGCTGCTGGGGCTTACGTCCTCGTCTTCCCCGCCATGGCCCCAGGAGTAGCGGCCCGGACCGTGGTAACGCCACAGATCGTGGACAACAGACGGTCGCTTCCGTCCCCGGCGAATCAGATTCGTGACGTCAGAGAGGACTGCTTCCACCGTGTATGGCCCCTTCCAGGGGCTCTGGAGCTTCGGCGAGAGCTCTCGCTTCCGGGGGGGGGGGGTTATACAGCCACATTCGGTCACCCACAACGTACCTCACGTTCCTCATGCGGCGGTCATACGTCTCCTTCATGGCCAGGCCCGCCACCTTGAGCTTGCCTCGAGCCCGTCGATGCACCTCCACCAGGTGTTCCTGCAGTGCCGCTGCATACCCAGAGGTGATGGTGGGCAAGCTCACGTCAGGAGGCCGTCATGTGGCCAGGTCCACTGGCAGCCTGAGCTCACGGCCAAACATGAGATGGGCTGGTGTGAAGCCCGTCACCTCATGCACAGCGGACCTGTACGCCATCAGCATAGCGGGCAGTTTGACGTCCCAGTCCCCTTGGTCTTCCTCGCAATACTTGGCCAGCTGTTGCGCAAGGGTCCGATTAAATCGCTCCACCATCCCATCAGACTGTGGGTGAAGGGGCGTCGTCTGGATCTTGCGTGTTCCTAACAGCTCGCAACATTCACGGAACATTTGGGACTCAAACTTACGGCCTTGATCAGAGTGCAATTCCGCGGGCACGCCGAAACGGGTAAAGAACTCGTTCACTAGAACACCCGCCACTGTCTCGGCCTCGTGGTTAGGGAGTGCATATGCCTCGGGCCACTTGGTGAAATAATCCATCACCACACAGATGTACCAGTTGCCCCGTGGCGTGAGAGGCAGCAGGCCGGCAATGTCCACAGCCACTCGCTCCATGGGCGCCCCCACGCTGTACACCTGTAACGGGGCGCGGTTTTTCCTGGTGGGGCCCTTCTTTCCACTACACACGTCACACGCTCTACACCACTCGATCACGTCACTTCGCATTCCCACCCAGTAGAAGCGCTGACGGAGACGACACAGGGTCTTTTTCTCTCCCAAGTGACCACTGGTAACGCCTGCATGTAACTCTTTTAACACCTCAGCGCTCAATGCTTGAGGCACTAACACCACTCATGCATCACTGCCCACTCCACTCAAGGCCACCCAACACTTCACTAACACACCTCGTTCGTCCACCTGTAAAGTTGCCCACTGATCAACCAGGCATTTGGTGGGGCTCTCTGGCGCCACAGCCACAGCCACGCTGTGCCTTACGCCACTTGTCGTCCCCCTCTGCGACGCTTGCCAGCACCTGCAGGCGGAGGCACACGGGGTCAGAGTCCTTCCGGGCACAGTGTGAGCAGCCAGCCTCACACGGGCGTCGACTCAGACTGTCAGCGTTGCAATGGACACGACCCGGTCGGTGAACGATGCAGTAGTTGTACTGCTCAAGGCGCCCTAATCACCTCGCAAGCCGACCCTCCGGCACCTTCAGCATCTTCAACCACTGCAGGGCAGCGTGGTCGGTCCGGATGGTGAACTCAGCGCCGTATAGGTAAGGGTGGAAGTGCTCGAGACTCTTCACTACCGCTACCAGTTCCTTCCTCGTCACGCAGTAGCTACGCTCAGGCCAACTGAACGTGGCACTGTAGTAGGCCACAACGTGCTCCGTCCCATCCTTCACCTGTGACAGGACCGCCCAGATGCCTTCTGCACTAGCGTCGGTGTCTAGCAGATAGGGGAGCTTCGGGTCTGGGTACGGCAGGACCGGTGCCTCCACCAGGGCCTTCTTCAGGCCGTCAAACGCGGCCTGGCACGCTTCGTCCCACACAAAGCACGCCCCTTTTCTGGTGAGGCGATGGAGAGGAGCTGCCACGCTGGCGAAGTCCTGCACGAAGCGACGGTAGTACGTGCACAGGCCCAAGAAGCTCCTGACTTCCGCCACTGTCACCTTCTCCGGGTCGGTGCGCACGCCGTCCCGACGACATGCCCCAGGAACGGCACCTCATGCTGAAAGAGAGAGCAATTCTTGGGGCTGAGCTTGAGGTTGGCTTTCCTCAGCCACTGCAGAACCTCCTCCAGTCGCTCCAGCTTCTCCTCGAAGGTGCTCCCGAAGATGATGACGTCATCAATGCTCACGAGTGCCGTCTTCCACTGCATGTCATCTAACACCCTCTCCATCAGACGCTCGAAACAACTAGGGACGTTGCAGAGACCGAAGGGCATGACGTTGAACTGCCACAAGCCCTGCCCGAAGGAGAAAGCAGTCTAGTCTTGGGCTTGTCCTCCTCCGTCATCTCCACCTGGTGGTAACCCGACTTCAGGTTGAGTGTGGAGAACCACCTGGCCCCCACTAGCGCGTCGAGCGTGTCATCAATCCTCGTCAGGGGGTAAGAGTCCTTGGCAGTCACGTCATTCAGCACCAGGTAGTCCACACAGAATCGCTGCGTGCCGTCCTTCTTAACCAGGACTACTGCTGATGACCACGGACTGTCCGACCGCTCAATCACCCCCTGCACTGCCAGCTCGTTGACGGTGCGCTGCATCTCCTCTCGCCTGGCTGGTGCGATACGTCGGGGCTGGTGCGATACTCTTGATGGGCGCACTACCTCCCGTGTTGATGCCGTGCTTCACCAACCCCGTGCGGCCCAGGTCCATGTCGCCCATGCCAAAGACGTCCGCATACTGAGCCAGGGTGTGGCGCACCTTCTCCGTCTGCGCCTCCATCAGGTTAGCGGCACTCCGGTGAGCCAAATCCTCAAGGAAGTCGGGCAGCGGTCTTACAGCAGCCACCTCTGCACTCCCCGACGTCTCCTCAGGGCGCTCCACTTCCTCACAAGTGCCCAGCTTGGCCCCAGCGGGCACCTTCCGAGCCTCATCGGAGAGGTTAGCTACCAACACCGTAACTAGCTCCTCTCCCGCTTGAACGAGGCTCCGCCCGACTGCCACGCCTTCAGCCAGCCGCAGGTTTTCTGTGGGCTCCACCATGTCTTCCAATCCACACATCGCTCTGGACTGTTGACACCGGACTCTGGCCTCCGTCCGAGGAGCAAGGTGCACTCTCTCAGCTACAACTACCTCAGCACAGCCGACCTCCGGAAGCAAGGGCACTTCTTGGCCACGCACCCTCACCAGCTTCCGCCCAAGGTCGACACAAGCCTTGCTCTGCGTCAGGTAGTCGAGTCCCAGCAGACATGGTTCGTCCAAGTCGGCGACGTTCACCGGCAGCCGCTCCACAGCGCTGCCCACGCCGATACGAATATCCACTGGGCCCTTGAGCTGCACACAGTGCCCCGTCACGCCACACAGCCTTTGTGGCGCGTCTGGGACTCGAGTGGCGGCCAGCATGTCAGGCCGCACCAAAGTCTTCTCAGCCCCGGTGACCACTGTCAGGCAGCATGGGTTCCCATCCACTGAACCCTCCACCTGCATCGCGCTGGTTGTCTGACGGCAGCTTACACAAGGCGGGGCCCGGGGACTGAGGACGGCTGGGGTTCGGCCCCCTTCTCCAGCCTGTCCAAGTTTCCCGCCTGCACCATTTCCTTTGGCTTGGGGCAGGCACTGGAGCGGTGGCCAGACTTGCCGCAGTCCTTGGAGCAAGGCTGAAAGGCATCAGAACCCAGCCGGTCGAGAGAACGCGTCCTTCGTTCCCTCGGGCACCGACTGCGTCTGTGGCCCTTCTCGCCACAGCCCCAACATGAGCTACGAAAACCTTCCTCGACGGTGGCTTCTTCTCCACCTTCGCCTTCCGGCCTCGGAGGTCATGGCGGGGTTGGGCAGCCGCCCCTTGGGCGCTAGTCGTCTTCAGGAAGGCCTCAAATTCCAAGGCCCTTGCCAGCACCACCAGCTCCTTGATCTTGTGAATCAAGCGGAGGTGAGGCTTCCTGCAGTTGTTCCCAGAGACCGGCAAAATACGTTCACATACCTCTCTGAGGATAGGCTCTCTCTCTCTCTCTCTCTCTCTCTCTCTCTCTCTCTCTCTCTCTCTCTCTCTCTCTCTCTCTCTCTCTCTCTCTCTCTCTCTCTCTCTCTCTCTGTATATATATATATATATATATATATATATATATATATATATATATATATATATATATATATATATATATATATATATATATATATATATATATATATATATTCTTTCTTATGTAGGAGGGACACCGGCCAAAGGGCAACAAAAATCCAATTAAAAATATAATAGATAAATAAAAAGCCCACTAAGATGCCGGTCCCCGAATAGGGTCCGAAGCGGAAGTCAACAATTGAATGATGTGTCTTGAAACCTCCCTCTTGAAGTAATTCAAGTCATAGGAAGGTGGAAATACAGAAGCAGTTAGGGAGTTCAAGAGTTTACCAGAGGAAGGGATGAATGATTGACAATAACGGTTTGATCTTGCATTAGAAAGGTGGACAGAATAGGGTTGAGAGAAAAAAGAAATTCTTGTGCAGTGAGGCTGCGGGAGGAGGGAAGGCATGCAGTTAGCAAGATCAGAAGAGCAGTACGAGTAAGCATGAAAACAGCGACAGAAGATAGCAAGAGATGCAACATTGTGGCAATGAGAAAGAGGCTGAAGACAGTCAGTTAGAAGAGAGAGCTGATGAAACGAAAAGCTTTTGATTCCACCCTGTCTAAAAGAATGTTATGAGCGGAACCCGTAAGACATGTGAAGCATACTCCATACATGGACGGATAAGACTCTTGCAGCTGGAGGGATGAGAAAAACTAGCGGAGACGTCTCAGAACACCTAACTTCATAGAAGCTGTTTTAGCAAGAAATGAGATGAGAAGATCCCAGTTTATTTTATGAGAAAAGGATAGACCGAGGATGTTCAGTGTAGAAAAGGGAGACAGTTGAGTGTCACTGAAGAAGAGAGGATAGTTGTCTGGAAGGTTGTGTCGAGTTGATAGATAGAGGAATTAAGTTTTTAAGGCATTGAATAATACCAAGTTTGCTCTGCCCCAATCAGAAATTTTAGAGATCAGAAGTCAGGCGTTCTGTGGCTTCCCTACATGAACTGTTTACTTCCTGAAGGATTAGACGTCTATGAAAAGAAGTGGAAAAGTGCAGGGTGGTATCATCATCGCAGAAGTAGATAGGACAAGAAGTTTGGTTTAAATCATTGATGAATAATAAGAAGAGAGTGGGCGACAGGACAGAACCCTGAGGAAAACCATTGTTAATAGATTTAGAAGAGCAGTGACCATGTACCATAGCAGCAATATATATATATATATATATATATATATATATATATATATATATATATATATATATATATATATATATATATATATATATATATATATATATATATATATATATATATATATATATGTGCGAATGCACTGTTCAGTGTAGACTATTTAGGCGGGAAAACTGTAAAGCATTGATCAGTTGATTGCTTTGGGTAGCACATGAGACACTTCAGAGCTGCCAACCTATGCGAAGAGTGCTGTTGGTGTTGGGTTCTCCTAATACCAATATGATCTGCTATATAATCGTGGGGACGATTAAGGATGAACTTGGTTGGGCCGGCAATACTCCAAGGGGTGAAGCTGAAGGTGGATGACAAGAAGGCAAACAGCGAGGAGAAAGTGGTGCCCATAGTGGAAGAGTATTGACACAAGATTATTTGGCAGGAGGAGGAGGAGGAGGAGGAAAAAGATGAAGAGGAAACAGGAAATATGTCCATTTACAGTAATAAATTTAGGGAGATGGAAGATGCTGAGAGAGAGGAGCAAGACATAGCTTTAGCGGTGAGAGCCATCAAGACAGGGAAAGCAGGCGGGACAGACGACATCATAGGTGAATTCATAAAGTACGGTGGGGAAGCATTAAGACAGGCACTAAATCGGCTGTTAAGAAAAATACTAGAGATAGGGGAGATTCCTCAGGATTTGAACAGGAGCAGAATTACGCTTATACACTAGGGAGGAGGAAAGCCAAGGGAGGAATGACAGACCTATAGCAGTGGTAAACATACTAACTAAGGCATTTGGTTGGGTGATTAATAATAAATTGAAGACTTAAATAGAGGAGAATAAGGTGCTCGGAGAGGAGCAGAGTGGTTTTAGGCAGAGTAGAGGTGGCTTAGGAAATGCGCTAGTTATGAGGGAAATTATTGAAAAAAATATAAAGCTAAGGAAGGAGCTCCTGTACTTGGCTTTCTTAGATATAAAGAATGCCTATGATAGGGTAGACGGGAGCAAACTGGTGACATTACTTGCACATAGAGGGTGGACAGGAAGGTAGTGCAAGTAATTAGGAAGCTGTATGAGGATAATTAAATGAAGTTCACGTTAGGAGACATTAGTACATACAGGTTGGATGAGAAACAATATTGGAGTACGGCAGGGGTGTGTGATGCCCCCAACCTTGTTTAATATTTACATAAAAGAGTTAATAACAAGGATTAGGGTGTCAGGGAAGGGTGTTAAAGTTGGGGATAGGAGATTAGGATGTCTAGCCTATGCCGATGACATAATGCTGATGACAGAGAGTTAAGGAGGACATGGAGGAGTTGTTTCGGGTAGCCAGCGTATATGGACGAGAGTTGGGTGTTAAGTATAGTGACCAGAAATGTAAGGTGATGGAGTTTAACAGTGAGGTAGAGGGACAGTGAGTATTAGGGAACAGCATATTAGAGGTGGTGGAGAGGTACACTTACTTGGGGCTAGAGGTAAGCAAAGAAGGAATAGGAGGTGAAAAACAGATGAAAATAAATTAAGGAAAAGCCAGGAAGATCACAGGAATGATAATGAATGCAAGGAGTAGGATAGTCAACAAGTATGAGGTAGGCAGAAGTTTATGGAAGGGAATGGCAGTACCTTACTGCTTGTATGGATCTGAAATTACCTTACTACCGGGAGGGAGACTTAACAAGATTAGAGAAGACCTAGAATATAGTAGGCAGGTGGGGATCAGGTGTTCCACGTAGCACAGCAGTAGAAGCTGTCAGAGGAGAGATGGGCTGGAGCACCTTCAGAGAGAAAATGATTAAAGGGAAGCTGAGCTTTTCGAAGAAGATAGAGGGACTCGATGAGGATAGTTGGGTGAAACAGGTAGTGAGGGAAAACTCTATTAGATCTTCATGGAGGAGAGAAATGGATAGGTAGAAAAGGAGGGAAAATTTTGATGAGGACTAGAGGAGGATAGGACACAGAGAGTTGAGGAAAAAGATAGAATAAGGAGGTTTAGTTAGACGACAAAGTCTACTTTAAAGTGGTACAAGTGGAAGGAGAGACCTGAGGCGCTCCACTGGCATGTAGGAGACTGGGGTAGCAAGTTGTTAGTAGGCAAGGACAAGGAAGCTGGAGGTGAAGGCTAGGAACAGGGATGAGCTGGACCAGGGATGTAACACGTGTAGAGGGGTGAGGGAGACTGAAACATTTCCTGGTGGAGTGTGTCAGGTATGAAGAAGAGAAAGATTGATAGGCTCCGTAACTGTAATTATAGAAGATGAGTGGAGTAGGAGATTAGAGGAGGAAGACGGTGGAGTCCTCATGGTGCTGGGCCTATATCAAGGGGAGAGAGAGAGAAAAAGCGAGGATAGTAAGGGTGATGAAAGAGTTCCTAGTACAGGCGTGGAGGAAATCTAACATGTTATATGAGTAGTTTTGTTTCCTGTGCTGTGTTCGCCGCTCTGCTTCTACAGGTAGTGGACAGACCAGAGCATAAGCTGAAAGGAAGGAGGACCTATCAAGTGATAAAAAGCGGAAGAGGTCACAAGAAGAAGAAGAAGACCACGTCGTGTCTCAAAAGGCATTTGCAAAGTTAGTAAAAGGAGATACGACGTGGGGCTTGGTATTGGGATTTACAAACACGAACGTTTAAAAAATCGGCTCTTAGAGTTATGCTTATTAAGCAAGACTAATTTTACATGTGTAAGATCATATAAAACTAAATTATATATTCTTGGCAGGCCAATTAGTAAAATCAGCTGTAAACTACTCTTGCCAATGTGTACATATTAATTACAAAATCAGCGATGGCACTCGAGACAATAACCAAGTGGTTAATAAAAATTGGCCTTCGAAAGGATTTAAGTTTGACATCCTCTACCTTAAACATATAAAAAGCGTTTGACGGGGTCTGACACAAAACTTTAATTTTCAAACTACCTCCATACCGCTTCTGTCCTCCCCTCTGTAACTTTATTTGAAGTTTCCTTTCTGACCATCCTATTATTGTTGTGGTAGACGGTCACTGTTCTTCATAGCCTATTAACAGCGGTGTTCCACAGGGTTCTGTCTTGTCACCCATTCTCTTTCTATTGTTCATCAGTGATCTAAGTCCTATCCACTTCCATGCTCATGATACCACCCTTCACATTTCGGTGTCTTTTTATAGACATCCAACCCTTCAGGAAGTAAACAACTCATGCAGGGGAGCCACAAAACGCCTAACTTAAGATCTTTCTAGAATTTCTGATTTGAGCAGAGCAATGCCTCAAAACCCATTTTCTCCATCTATCAACTCAACACAACCCTCCAGAAAGATTATGCTGCTGTTAATAATATCATTAGCAGATAAATTAAGAGCACAAAAGATGTAATATTTTCTTTGTATGTTAAATTGTTTAACAAAGTGTTGATACAGGAAACATACCAGATGACCGGTTGGTTGGAATCATGGTACCTGTCTATAAGAATGTTTGAGAAGTTAGTGATGTGAATAATTACAGATGCATCACACTTTTAAGTTGTTTGTGGAAGTTATTCATCATTATGTTAAATACAAGACTGACTAATTTATGGGAAGAAAAAACAAATTATCAAAGAAATCCAGCCAGGTTTTAGACAAGGATATTCTACAACAGACCATGTTTTCATAATAGTTTGATTGATCTGTTTTTGTACAGGAAGAAATTTTGTGTGTATATTGATTACAGAAAACCCTTTGATCTTGTCTGGTGGGACGACTTGTGGTACAAATTACTCAAGGCAGGAGTTGATGGCAAGATTATGAGTTAAGAATATGTGTTTCATGTAATCAGGAATTTTCAGATTACTTTGTACGTTATAGTGGAGTAATGATGTTTTCCATGCCCTCGCTGGCCTAAACCCTCGGAAGGCTTATGGACCTGATGGGGTCCCTCCTATTGTTCTCCGAAACTGTGCCTCCGTGCTTGCACCTTGCCTAGTCAAACTCTTTCAGCTCTGTCTGTCAACATCTACCTTTCCTTCTTGCTGGAAGTTTGCCTACATTCAACCTGTTCCTAAAAAGGGTGACCGTTCTAATCCCTCAAACTACCGTCCTATTCCTTTAATTTCCTGCCTATCTATAGTTTTTTTTTTAATCTATCCTCAACAGGAAGATTCTTAAACATCTATCACTTCACAACCTTCTACCTGATCGCCAGTATGGGTTCCGTCAAGGCCGCTCTACTAGTGATCTTCTGGCTTTCCTTACTGAGTCTTGGTCATCCTCTTCTAGAGATTTTGGTGAAACTTTTGCTGTTGCCTTGGATATATCAAAATCTTTTGATAGAGTCTGGCACAAAGCTTTGATTTCCAAACTACCCTCCTACGGTTTCTACGCTCACTGTTCTTCTCCTAAATCTATTAACAGTGGTGTTCCTCAGGGTTCTGTCCTGTCACCCACTCTCTTCTTATTATTCATTAATGATCTTCTAAGCCAAACTTCTTGTCCTATCCACTCCTACGCTGATGATACCACCCTGCACTTTTCCACGTCTTTTCATAGACGTCCAACCCTTCAGGAGGTAAACATATCACGCAGGGAAGCCACAGAACGCTTGATTTCTGATCTTTCTAAAATTTCTGATTGGGGAAGAGCAAACTTGGTATTGTTCAATGCCTCAAAAACTCAATTCCTCCATCTCTCAACTCGACACAACCTTCCAGAAAACTATCCCCTCTTCTTCAATGACACTCAACTGTCCCCCTCTTCTACACTGAACATCCTCGGTCTGTCCTTTACTTATAATCTGAACTGGAAAATTCACATCTCATCTCTAGCTAAAACAGCTTCTATGAAGTTAGGTGTTCTGAGACGTCTCTCACCCCTCCAGCTGCTAACTCTGTACAAGGACCTTATCCGTCCATGTATGGAGTATGCTTCACATGTCTGGGGGGTTTCCACTCATACTGCTCTTCTAGACAGGGTGGAATCAAAAGCTTTTCGTCTCATCAACTCCTCTCCTCTAACTGACTGTTTTCAGCCTCTCTCTCACCACCGCAATGTTGCATATCTAGCTGTCTTCTACCGCTATTTTCATGTTAACTGCTCTTCTGATCTTGCTAACTGCATGCCTCCCCTCCTTCCGCGCCCTCGCTGTACAAGACTTTCTTTCTCTCACCCCTATTCTGTCCACCTCTCTAACGCAAGAGTTAACCAGTATTCTCAATCATTCATCCCTTTCTCTGGTAAACTCTGGAATTCCCTGCCTGCTTCTGTATTTCCACCTTCCTATGACTTGAATTCCTTCAACAAGGAGGTTTCAAGACACTTATTCATCAATTTTTGACCCTTTTATGGGACTGGCATTTCAGTGGGCATATTTTTTTATTTGATTTTTGTTGCCCTTGGCCAGTGTCCTTCCTACATAAAAGAAAAAAAAAAAAAAAAAGGCAGGGAAAAACTTATAAATCCTATTTCCTTTGTTTGTTTATTTGTTTGTTTGATAAGGAAGATCATTTTGTTAGAAAATAATTGTGATTTTGTTAAAATGGGTGATGAATGGATGAAAAGTATGTTCAAAGTTCTAGTTCTTATGTATGCAGACGACATTGTTAGATTAACTGAAGATGAAAGTGGTATAAGTAATACACTTAAAGCTATGGAATCATATTGTGACAGGTGGAAGTTAGATATGAATTATAGAAAGACTACAGTTACTTTATTCACTAAGAGAAAAAAAAATGTAGAAAAATTTTAATTTTCAATTCAAGGGTGAACAAATCGAAATAGTAGAAGAGTATAAATATCTGGGTGTGACTTTGAAATATAATAGAAGTTTTAGGACATGTCAGGAGAATCTTTGTCAGCTAAGAAAGAAGGCAATGACTGGTGACTTGCAAAGTGTCGAAAATTTAGCTTGCCAATTGATTTACAGCTAGAATTATTTGATGGAATGGTGCTGCCTATAATACCGTATGGTTGTGAGATCTGGGGGATATAAGGTATTCAAAGCAATATAAGTTGTCAATTTAGCATTTCTTAAACATATTCTTGGTGTTAAAAAGACTATTTGTAATACTATGTTATATGGAGAACTGGGTAAATACCCTATCAATACTCACATCAAAAGTAAAATGTTAAGTTACTGATTAAGGTTAATCAGTAGTAAACAAGAAAAACTGAGTCACATAATGTATTAGTGTCTTTCGAAAATGTATGATGAAAATTGTTTTAAGTCACCTTGGTTGAAGTATGTAAAATCACTATAAAATTATTCAGGTATGTCTGGTGTATGGCTTGAACAGAATGGAAGTTTGTGTGGGTGAAACTTGCTTTTGAGAGAACTATTTAGGATCAGTGGATCACAGAATGGAATGCCATATTACGTAGCAAATCATCATGCAGTATATGTTTCTCACAAAGATCAGTTTTTACTGTAAAATCATTTAGTAAAATTACCGGAGCAATGTAGAATTTCTCTGTGTAAATTTAGAACTAGCAATCATAGATTACCTATTGTTAGCAGAAGATTTAATAACACACCAAGAAAAAATATACTTTGTACAAAATGTGATGAAAATGTGCTGGGAGATGAATATCATTTCTTGTTTCTATGTAGGAATCAGGAAATTTTGAGAAAGAGGATCAATTCATACCTACGTATTACAAAAGCTTCCCAAACCAATTTAAAGTTGTTTAAGTTATTTCAAGATTCCCGGTACGGAATACAATACTCGTATAATCTAGCTATGCTCGGCAAGGCAGTACTAAGATTATTTTAATAGATCATTGTAATTAAGATGTAAATTTAAAGTGTAAATTGTGTTCGGAAGGTGTGCTCCATACTTTATTAAAAAAAAAAAAAAGTCTGAGCATAATTCTCTCTCTCTCTCTCTCTCTCTCTCTCTCTCTCTCTCTCTCTCTCTCTCTCTCTCTCTCTCTCTCTCTCTCTCTCTCTCTCTCTCTCTCTCTCTCTCTTTAAAGAAATAAATAAATAAATAAATAAAAGTTAGATTTAAAAAGCTAGGAAGAAATTGGTTCTCAAATAGTAGTAGATGACTGGAATAGACACAATAACCAGGTTGCTGGTACTGAGTCACTGGGAAATTTTAATAGAAGATTAGTGGATGACAAGTAGATATATTGTCTAGGCATGTCTCATACAGAGTCTGACTGCCATGTGTAAGTCCTGCAGCGTCATTTATGTTCTAACGTTGTTATGATTCTATATCACACTGTTAATGTTTCCTTGGCACTGGTCGGTTCTAAATTCTACTACTAATAAACGTGATGTAAATATAATATTACGCTCTTTAATTTACCTCTAATCAGCTTTCAGCTTTAACTGAAAAGTATTTACAAGAATAATTCAACAATCACATGTCTTCATTACCAAAAACGAAAAGATGAAGCGTTGAATGAGAAAACTCGCAGTTTTCTTGGTGAGAAGGGGAGTTTCGACCAAGCAAATTGAGATGCTGGCGTTATTCTAGTTTGAGACACACCTGTGGCCTGTGTTTTGAAACGCTTTAGGGTCTCATGAACACTATTTTTCAAAGGCCGTAGAGATGACAGTCTGATGTATCTACAGTTGTTTATACAGAATCCTTTTCTTACTAGAATCACGAAAACATTTTTGAAAACCATAGCAACTTCTAGGAGAGGCTATTAAAAGTTGTTGATGGAATACCAGAACGTTTGACAACAGTCTCATGATCTGTTTTGTACATTTCCTTTCGAGGCAGAACTGAAGTACGATTAGTATGATGAAAATGCATTGCTTACTAGTTATTGGTACAAAACATTTACCTATACTATTTGAAAAGATAAATTGACTGTTTTAGTTATTTATCCTGCGGAAAATAAATAAATAAATAAATAAGAACTCGTGACACTTATGGCTGCACCTCAAATTTGATTAAATTCTCTGGGGCAAGTGGCAAGTGTAGGGTATAATTTTGAAAGATACCTCTGAAAACAAAAGGAGTGATAGAGTAGTTCAAATGTTTTACTGCCTTTTACGTATTTTTGCTCAGTAAGTGTATAAGGCACTACTAAAATTAAATATCATCGCTAGTTAAAGGATCAAGAAAAGTATACTTCCATGTTAATAAAACTATTCAAACGTATTTATGTCATCACTAGTATAATATGAATGTACACCTAAGGCCAATGTTTGTTTCGAGCCAAGATCCACGCCAAACTAGTGCTACCGGTCACGGGAAGGAAGGTAACACAATGCTACACAACTCTGAAGTGTGAGAAATTTGTTAAAAAAAAAAAGTGATTGATATGTAATAGAGATGGTTGTTAATACAAAATTAAGTCTTGAGGAACAGAGAGACAAATCGAATATCAGTGAAGATATCACGCAGGAGAGAGAGAGAGAGAGAGAGAGAGAGAGAGAGAGAGAGAGAGAGAGAGAGAGAGAGAGAGAGAGAGAGTGTGAACAGTTACGGTATTGACAACGTCTTCACTGAGTTCATTCCATTTGTTCACACTTTTATCAGCAAAACTATACTTCTTGATGTCTCTTCTACAGTTAACTTTCTTCAGCTTCTTACAATGTCCCCTTGTAATCTGTGTGTTTAAAATTTATAAAAAAAAAAACTTTTGTCCACATTTTCCATCATTCCATGGATATTTATTAAATCTCCTCTCTCTCTCTCTTATTTTCAAGAGTAGGAATTTCCAACATTTTTAATCTCTCTTCATAGGTTGCCTTGCTCAACTCCGGAACAATCTTAGTGACTGCTCTTTGTACTCTCTAATTTTACAATATTCCTCTTAGTATGAGGAGACCACACCACTGCCGCATATTCCAATCTTGGTCTTATTATGGAAATCAACAACTTTTTATCATTCCTTCATCCAAATATGAGAATGACATTTTTTTTTCTTTTTCTTTTTAACAAATTCACCGTCTCTCCAGTCATTTTATCAATGTGTCTGTTCGGAGTCAAATTTTCAGTAATTGTTACTCCCAAATCCACTTCCTCTTTTGACTTCTTTAACTTCACACCATCCATCTCATAATGATATTGTATTCTTTTCTTACTCTTATCAAACTCCATTACTTTACATTTACTTAAATTGAATTCCATTTGCCAAGATTTACTCCATCTATTTATCTTATTTAAATCATCTTGCAATACCATACAGTCATTTACATTTTCTACCCTTCTCACCACCTTAACATCATCTGCAAACAAGTTCACATAACTATCTATTTCTTAATTTATGTTGTTCACATATATTACAAACATTATCGGTCCCAACACTGATCCCTGTGGGACACCACTAGTTAATTTTAGCCAAGATGAGTTTTGGTCTTGGTTTACAGTTCTCATTTCTGTATCATCCAGATAATCCTCCATCCACTCCAGCAGTCTTCCTCCAATTTTTCCATTTTTTTTTTCTTTTTTTATATTCCATAACAATCTTTGGTGTGGCACTTTGTCAAACGTTTTCTTCAAGTTTAAGTAGACACCATCCACCCACCCGTCTCTCTCCTGCACAACATCGACTATCCTTGAAAAAAAAGGGCATTATAAGAACATAAGAACATAAGAAATAAGGGAAGCTGCAAGAAGCGACCAGGCTTACACGTGGCAGTCCCTGTATGAAATATACCTACTTATTTCCATCTATTATCCCCATCCATAAACTTGTCTAATTTTCTCTTATAGCTCTCTAGTGTCCTAGCAGTAACAACATGATTACAGAGACCGTTCCACTCATCTACCACTCTATTTGAGAACCTATTTTTTCCTATCTCCTTCCTAAACCTAAATTTTTCAAGCTTGAACCCGTTATTTCTTGTTCTACCCTGGTTGCTGATCCTAAGAATTTTGCCTACATCCCCCTTGTTATAACCCTTATACCACTTAAAGACTTCTATCAGATCCCCTCTTAACCTACGTCTCTCTAAAGAATGTAAATTTAACAGCTTCAACCTCGCCTCAAGGAATATTCCTCATCCCCTGTATCGTTTTAGTCATTCTCCTCTGTACTGATTCTAATAGACCTACATCTTTCCTGTAATGTGGGGACCAGAACTGCACAGCATAGTCTAGATGAGGTCTGACCAGCGCCAAGTATAACTTTAATATTACTTCCGGCCTTCTACTTTTAACACTCCCAAATATTAATCCTAGTACCCTATTTGCCCTGTTTCTGGCTTCTATGCATTGTTTCCCTAGACGGAGTTCAGAGCTAACTATAACTCCTAAATCTTTCTCGTACCCTGTACCTACCAGAGTTTGGTTGTTTAATGTGTACCTATTGTGTGGGTTTCCTCTACCTACGCTAAGCACTTTGCATTTATTGATATTAAATTGCATTTGCCATCTTTTAGAGATTTTGGTGAAACTTTTGCTGTTGCCTTGGACATATCAAAAGCCTTTCATAGAGTCTGGCACAAAGCTTTGATTTCCAAACTACCCTCCTACGGTTTCTATCCTTCTCTCTGTAACTTCATCTCAAGTTTCCTTTCTGACCCTTCTATTGCTACTGTGGTAGACGGTCACTGTTCTTCTCCTAAATCTATTAACAGTGGTGTTCCTCAGGGTTCTGTCCTGTCACCCACTCTCTTCTTATTATTCATTAATGATCTTCTAAACCAAACTTCTTGTCCTATCCACTCCTACGCTGATGATACCACCCTGCACTTTTCCACGTCTTTTCATAGACGTCCAACCCTTCAGGAGGTAAACATATCACGCAAGGAAGACACAGAACGCCTGACTTCTGATCTTTCTAAAATTTCTAATTGGGGCAGAGCAAACTTGGTATTGTTCAATGCCTCAAAAACTCAATTCCTCCATCTATCAACTCGACACAACCTTCCAGACAACTATCCCCTCTTCTTCAATGACACTCAACTGTCCCCCTCTTCTACACTGAACATCCTCGGTCTGTCCTTTACTTATAATCTGAACTGGAAATTTCACATCTCATCTCTAGCTAAAACAACTTCTATGAAGTTAGGTATTCTGAGACGTCTCCGCCAGTTTTTCTCACCCCCCCAGCTGCTAACTCTGTACAAGGGCCTTATCCGTCCATGTATGGAGTATGTTTCACATGTCGGGGGGGTTCCACTCATACTGCTCTTCTAGACAGGGTGGAATCAAAAGCTTTTCATCTCATCAACTCCTCTCCTCTAACTGACTGTCTTCGGCCTCTCTCTCTCACCGCCGCAATATCTAGCTGTCTTCTACCGCTATTTTCATGCTAACTGCTCTTCTGATCTTGCTAACTGCATGCCTCCCCTCCTTCCGAGGCCTCGCTGCACAAGACTTTCTTCTTTCTCTCACCCCTATTCTGTCCACCTCTCTAACGCAAGAGTTAACCAGTATTCTCAATCATGCATCCCTTTCTTTGGTAAACTCTGGAACTCCTTGCCTGCTTCTGTATTTCCACCTTCCTACGACTTGAATTCCTTCAAGAGGGAGGTTTCAAGACACTTATCCACCAATTTTTGACCACTGCTTTGACTCTTTTATGGGACTGGCATTTCAGTGGGCATTTTTTTTATTAGATTTTTGTTGCCCTTGGCCAGTATCCTTCCTACATAAAAAAAAAAAAATCTATCCGTCCATTCATTCATTCTATCTAAGTCTGCCTGCAAGGCGATGGCATCGGATTCTGACCTAATTAATCTACCTATCTTTATGTCATCCGCAAATTTACTATCACTACTAATTCCACTATCCAAGTTGTTGATATATATTAGAAATAACAATGGCCCTAATACTGATCCCTGTGGCACCCCACTAATTACATGACCCCACTCGGATTTCGAGCCGTTTATTACCACTCTGTCGCCTGTTACCAAGCCTATACAGCCTAACACCTTCCCATCTATCCCGTGTGCCCTAACCTTTCTCAAGAGCCTTTGATGGGGTACCTTGTCAAATGCTTTACTAAAGTCCAGATATAAGATATCATAACTATCACCATTATCTACTGCCTCGTACACCTTACTGTAAAAACTTAACAAGTTTGTCAGGCAAGACTTCCCCTTTGTGAAGCCATGCTGTGACTGATTTATCAAGTTATGTTTGTCTAAATGTTCCCTGATGTTCCTCGCTATTATTGACTCTACCATTTTACCTACAACTGAAGTTAAGCTGACAGGTCTATAATTAGACGCTAAAGTTTTATCTCCTTTCTTAAAGATGGGTACTACATTAGCCTGCCTCTACATTACTGGTACCTCACCCGACTCCAGTGATTTCCTAAAGACAGAAACTAACGGCTCACTGATAATCTCTTTGCATTCCTTAAGTACTCTGGGATATATTTCATCAGGTCCTGGTGTCTTCAACTTTTTTAGCCTATCTATCTCCTGTTCCACTATCTCCCTAGTTATGGAAATATCTGTCAGCTTCTCATTCTCATCTGCTCTAAACACCTGTTCACTATCTGGCATATCCCTTATGTTTTCCTGGGTGAAGACAGTTAAAAAATACTCATTCAGAAGTTTACTAATCTCCTCTCCAGAACTAACCAGCTCCCCATCTGCTGCCTTTAATGGACCTACAGTATCCTTATTCTTCGTCCTGTATACCTGATAAAATCCCTTGGGGTCCGTCTTCGTCTGGCTGGCTACCTTTAATTCATAATTGTCCTTAGCTTTCCTCGTTAACTTCCTGACTGTTCTAACTAATTCATTATATTGTGTCCTTAAAACTTCTTCACCTGCCCTTAATCTCTTATATATACTTCTCTTACGCCCTATATAATGCTTTAACCTAGCAGTCATCCATTTAGGGTCATTTTTTTGTGATCTTATTGTCCTATACGGGATATTTGCTAACTGAACTGTATGAACTTTATCTACGAAATATTTATACAATTCATCTACATTTACCTCACCTAATCCCCTCATCTCGGCCCCTACCATCCTCTCCACTCGCCTAGACCTCACCTCTCCCATTTCAGCATGACCTGACATTCCAACATACTCACACCTATCTCCACCCCTTCCGAACACATCTTCCCTCCTCTTGTCCTACACCCTCACGCCTCACCTCACCTCTCTCATCCTGCCTTATCTCTCTGAACTCCGTCCCCGACCTGACCTCACCCTGCATCCTTTGCCAGTCCACTCCTTGGAGGTACCTTTTTAATTCTTCAAAATCTTCTCTCCTAAAGTTCATGGGTCATAACAATTTACCAAAACTTTATCTCTTTCCAAATGTTTCATCCATCTTTCCTTTATTGTTCTTTCACATAGTTTTCCTACAACACTGGTCAAGGACACTGGTCTATAATTTAGTGAGTTTTCCTTATTTCCTCCTCTGAATATGGTGTAATATTTGCTCTCTTCCAATCTTTTGGTACTCTTCTCTGTGATAGTGATGTCACCACTAGACTGTGAATTTTATCAGCCAGTTGTTCTCTACATTCCTTCAATATCCAGTTTGATACTCCATGTGTGTTGTGTGTGTGTGTGTGTGTGTGTGTGTGTGTGTGTGTGTGTGTGTGTGTGTGTGTTACATAAGCCATACATTTGTTACTCTGCTGAGTAAGGACCGCCGAATGTTGGAAATGATCTCAGAACGTTCTCTGACAACAATGTTGTGGAATGAATTGTCTTCACTCAAGGTAAAACTTGATCTTAAAGCGTTTACCTCTTATGATGAAGGTAACAGTTTGATTACCGTAATCCACAACGGCGTTGTATTTATGCAGGAGGTGCACTCCCATCACTAGATCAACAACCTCCTGTTCGATGAACTCCACCTTTTCCGTCTCCAGGCAATGGTTATCTCCCATATCTATCGATATGCGTTGGGGCATTTTGCTCTCGTTCCTCTCGTCAGTTAGGACGTTGAGAGCGTGCCTGGACAAGTAGAGATTCTCGGCCCCGGTGTCCAGAATCACGGACATTTCCCTTGTAAATCCGGCGTTCACTCTCTGAACCCAGAAGCTTGGCACCCCATCTTGATCCTTGATTATACTGTTTTGGAGCAAGTGGGTCGGTTCGCCAATGTACAAGCTGCTCCCGCTCTTCCAGAAAGCTTGTATCATGGCGCCTCGCCTGAGGAGGTGCACGTCCAGCACCACGTCGTCAGGATTGTAGCATCTTTCAAGAGCCTCTGACAAAACTCGAACTGGTGTGCGGATATTCACCCCGCCCTCCAGAGTAATCAGCACGTTCTTCAAGGTAATGAACTCCACTTTCTGGTTGCCTATCCACAGGTGATAAATTTCCTTGTCCGTCTTCTGACCAATGTCGAGGGCCAGCTTCTTGGCCAGAGAGGCGAACATAAAAGTCTTGCTGGTGCCGGAGTCCAATACAAAGCTGCACTGCTTACCATTCATTAGACCCCACACCCGATTACCCTCCCTCACCTCCAGCCGTGAGCTTTGAGGAATGTTGGACTCCTCAGTCACCTCGGTCCCAGGTTCTGTCGTCTTGAGATTCAAGGTCTCCATCTTATTCCCAGAGGCTTCACCTTTCTTGTGTGCAGGATTCATAAGTTGAAATATTTTTGCTTAAAAATATTAAAACATTCGTGGCATGTATTGTTCAAACATTGCATAGCAAAGTAGAAGTGTGTATATATATATATATATATATATATATATATATATATATATATATATATATATATATATATATATATATATATATATATATATATATATATATATATATTTTTTTTTTTTTTTTTTTTTTTTTTTTTTTTTTTTGTCATGTTATTGGCCGAGTTTACCTTGAATGGGATCACGTTTTCTTAGTGTCCCCGTGTTCCGGTTACCTGCCATTCGGGCATTATCCTTACAACTGTTATAAGTAGTGTAAGGCTTATTTACCCATTTTATATCATGTAGTATTATTCTTTTCATAATTTAAGTTCTATATATCTTTGTATGTATAAGGAAGGAAGTATAATTGAGGTGGAAATACGTTGAAAACGAGGGGAGCTTGAGTGGGCAACAACACATTCCAAGGAGGGGAGAGCAGAGCGCCTTAGGTCGTGAGGAAAGGTGGAGGGAAGGCGTCTCTCAGGGAAGGATTTTGGTGTGGATTGGTGATGGAGTGAGTTCGTGGAGGTGTTAGTGGTGTAGCGGTATAACCTTGATATCCAGGATCAGGTTAGTGAGTCTTTTGTGGTACCAAGAGCTCTTGTCCGCTGAAATTCGGGTGTTGAGTTATGCCGGTGACGCTGTTGGAAGGGGTCAGAGGTCAAACTGGCAGCCATTTTGTGAGTGGAGGTAGTGGTGTTGACCTTGGAAGTTGGTGTTGTGGTGTATTGGTGATTTTGGGGATCATTTTATGGTGTTATGGGTAATTTTTGGTGATGATGGTAATCTTCTGTGAGGCTTGAGGAGGTGAAATACGGGAATTATTGTCTGGGGACGCGGTGATGGCGTCTGGGTAAATTCCTGCGGTTGAGGGGAAATATTTCTGTGACTGGTGGAGGTGTAAACGGGTTCTGGTGTTGTGGGAAGTGACGAGAACGTCACGTAGTAACGTATACTACCTCATGTTGTTTGTGAATTATAATTAGTATTAATATATGTGCTTGTAACATAGAAAAATCGTGTTTTCTACTCCCCCAACATTAATCAGGTATTAGAGGTAATTCCAGGTGTGCTGAGACAAGGTAAAGGTGGAGTGAGAGATAATTCTGGCGATTTCGGATAGGTCGGGTAGGCACTCGAAGCCTTTGAAAATCCAGACCTTTAAAACTTTCCGGGATCAGTGTAACGTCCACTTTCTTGGAAAGATAACCGGGATCGTACGATCGCAGGTAAGTAAGCGATCATGACAGAATATGGGGGCCCATCCGGGATCTGTGAACATTTGTGGAGTGTAACGAGTGTTACATGGTGATTGTCGATGGGAGGAATTTACCTGTGTGAAATATTTCTTTAAAAACTGTGTATGTATTGTGGTGAATATTTGGAGGAATATTTTGTGAATATTTTGTGGAGTGTAGTAATTGTAATCATGGCTGCTAGACGTGTTGAGATGTTCCTTCTGTCGAGAAGTGTGCATGATCTGTACACACTAACCAAGGAGGAATTATGTTCAGTGGCTGAGAGGTTTCAAGTGGAGTTGAAATCCAAGAAAAAGGAGGAAATGCAGGCGGAGTTGAAAAATGCTCTTGTGGAGAGCAGCTGGTTTGAAAATGATGGTGGTGAAAGTGAGGATAATGATGGGGAGAGTGTAGAGGAAGGTGCTGAGGTCAGTGAGATAAACCTGGGTGCTCTTGGTGGAACAGATGGCCTTTCTAGTAGTGAAAAATTTGAGTTAATGAAACTTCAGATGCAACTGCAGATGCAGAGGGAGCAGAAGCAGAAAGAGGTGGAGTTGCAGAAAGAGCAATTGCAGATAAAGAGGGAGCAAATACAGATGCAAAAAGAGATCGAGATAGAAAAGATTAGAGCAGAAAGTCGAAACAAAGTAAACGAGACCAGGGCAGGAAATGGTGCTCAAGGCAACGGGGATTTGGAGAGAAAGGCCATCAGTATGCCTAACTTTGTGGAAGGGGAGGAAGAAAACTTCTTCGTTCAATTTGAAAAAAACTGCAAAGATGATGGGATGGGATGAAAATGATTGGGCATTACTAGTCCAGTCTAAATTTGAGGGAATGGCCCAAGAGGTATATGTGAATTTGAGTGAGCGAGATGCGCGTGATTATGAAGTGGTAAAGGAAGCGGTGTTAGGATCAACCTTTCTATGTCCGAGTGTGTACCGGGAAAAGTTCCGCAGGACAACAAAACGCCCAGGTGATACTTATCTCGGGATGGCTCGAGAGGTTATCCTTAAACTGGACCGATGGCTGAAGGCCGAGGAAGCCACTACAGTTGAGGAGGTAAAAGGAGTTATGCAGATGGAACAATTTATGAGCCAAATGCCCCTCAGTGTAAAATATGAGCTCATATCACACGACGTGAAAGATGTGATGGAAGCCGGACGCAGAGCTGACAAGTACTGTGCGGTCCGTGGGTTGAACGGAGATGAACACCATGGAGGGAGAAGGCCATTCTCCAACAAAAATGATGGTCATCAGAGATATAAGAATGACCGCCAGATGAGCTCGACATCAGTCCACAGATCAAACCAGCCCCGCTCTGACAACTATAGTTTTCCCCACACTTACACCATGCCCCCGCCAGCCGACTACAACGTGAGGTCTACGCCCTATAGGAGTAGGCCCAGGAGCACTACCTATTACCAGAAGGGTAGTGGTGATGAAGGTGCAGTTAAGTGCCTTGGATGTGGAAGTAGCGGGCATAGGAAGTACCAGTGTCCGAAGGGACGGCCGAAGCCAGTGGGAGCAGTTGCCGCCTAAAGGGACCTGATAAAGTACGTGGAGAATATGAATGCAGAGATACAAGAGGAACCGCCGAAAGATGAGGGCTTTGAGCACTTCACCAGTAAGGGCACAGTGAAGGTGGAGGGAAGTCCAGAGAAGGTGATCAGAATCCTTCGGGATACGGGAGCTAACCAGAGTCTGATCTTAAATAGTGTACTCCCATGGAATGAGGAGACCAGCACTGGCAGAGAGGTCTCATGCAAGGGTGCAGGAAGTAAGTTCAGTATTCCCCTGCACAAAGTTTGGCTGGACTGTGGATACGTCACTGGAGAGGTGACGGTGGGAGTGAAGGAGACACTGCCCGTAGATGGAGTGGATATGCTGGTTGGGAATGACCTGGCTGGAGGTCGAGTTATCCCTAAACTTCAGATGGTAGACAACCCTCTGATAGGGATGACAGAAACCACCACTCCGGCAGAAGTCCCTCCCTCAACAGATGGGGAGGCAGAGGTGCCTGAATTGTTCCCAGTCTGCGCAGTGACCCGAGCGATGGCCCGGAAGGAACGCAGGAGGACGAGGGAGCAACGCAGGAGGACGAAGGCCTGGGCGTTCTGTTTGAGGAACCTGATGAAAAAGGAACTAACCCGGAGTGTGTGAGTGGTGAACCGGTTGTAGGCCAGGTGGAGCCCAACCTTGATTTTCTGGTAGAAAAGAGCGAGTTGATAAAAGCTCAGGAGAGTGATGAAAGCTTGAAGTCTGCTTGGAATGAGGCTAAAAGGCTGGGTGAGCTTGACAATAAGTATGTGGGTTACTATGTGGATAACAGAGTATTAATGAGAAGTTGGAGGCCCCTGACAGCCCCAACCTCTGATCACTGGATGGTGAAAAGGCAGATTGGGGTGCCATGGGTGTATAGGAAGAAAATTTTGATGGCACACGAAGGTAATCTGGCAGGACACCTGGGGGTCAGAAAAACCCTAGGAAAGATCCTGTGTCATTTTTACTGGCCCAGAGTGAGAGGTGATGTGAAAGAGTTTTGTAAAACTTGTGGTTTGTGTCAGAAGGTGGGCAAGCCGAACCAGGTGATTCGCCCTGCCCCCCTTCATCATATACCTGTGGTCGAGGAGCCATTCAGTAAGGTGGTGATAGACTGTGTAGGTCCTTTACCAAGGACCCGGAAGGGAAACCAGTACTTGCTGACTATTATGTGTATGTCATCCAGGTTTCCTGAGGCCATTCCCCTCAGGAGTATAAACTCTAAAAACATTGTGAGGGAACTGGTGAAATTTTTCTCCTGGGTGGGAATTCCTAAGGTGTTGCAGTCAGACCAGGGAAGTAATTTCACTTCTCGCGCGTTCAAGGAAATCCTAAGGGGTCTAAAGATTGAACAGAGACTGTCGAGTGCTTATCATCCTCAGTCTCAGGGTTGTGTAGAAAGATTTCACCAAACTCTTAAAAACACTCTCAGGATGTATTGTGAGGAGATGAGTGTTCACTGGGATGAGGCATTGCCACTAGCCTTGTTCGCGTTAAGGGACAGTGTGCAGGAGTCAACTGGTTTCAGCCCATTTGAGTTAGTGTATGGGCATGAGGTGAACGGTCCTTTAAGGATGGTGAAAGAAAAATGGTTAGGAGCAGAGGAGCCTCATACTGTGGTGAAATATGTATCTGATTTCAAGGACAGATTGATGAGAGCTAGGAAAATTGCTCGGGAAAATTTGAAAAATAGTCAGAGTGAGATGAAAGGCTGGTATGACAAGAAGGCGAGGGCCAGATCTTTTCAGCCTGGGGACAAGGTATTGGTTCTTTTCCCATTGCAGGGTGATCCTTTCAAAGCCAGGTTCAGCAGGCCTTGGGAGATTGAGAGGAAAATGAGTGATGTGAATACATTGTAAAAACTCCAGGGAGGAAGAAAAAGAACCAGTTGTGTCATGTAAACATGTTGAAGCCATTTCATGAAAGGGACAGAGAAAATGGAGATGATGTAGTAGAAGGAGTAAGAACTGTGAGTGTCGTGAATGTAACCACTGAGGCGGAAGAGAAGTGGTCCGAAGTGAAACTGAGTAGGTGTGACGGGATGGTGCTAGAGAACTCAGCTGTGTTAGGGAATTTAAATGATAAACTGGGGCACATGGAGCTAGAGAAGAAGGAGAGGATTAGGGAGATAATTGAAAGGTTCAATTCTTTGTTCCCTGATGCACCTAGAAAAACGAATGTGGTGGTGCACGATGTGGATGTTGGGGAGGCTGAACCCATCAAACAGCATCCCTACAGAGTTAACCCGCAGAAAAGAGAGATCATGAGAAAAGAAGTAGAGTATATGCTGGAACACGACTTGATTGAGCCCAGTGAGAGCCCATGGAGCTCGCCATGTGTACTGGTGCCCAAGCCTGGTCAAGAGAGTTTCCGTTTCTGTACGGACTATAGGAAGGTTAACATGGTGACAAAACCTGATGCTTATCCTATCCCTAGAGTTGATGATTGTATAGATCATGTGGGAAGTGCCAACTTCACAACAAAAATTGACTTGTTAAAGGGATACTGGCAAGTAGGACTCACTGAGAGGGCAAAAGCCATATCAGCTTTTGTCACCATGGATGGATTATATCAGTACAAAGTTCTTCCGTTTGGGATGAAGAACAGTGGGAGTTCTTTTCAGAGGTTAATGAACAGAGTACTGAAGGGCTTGAAGGGATGTTCTGTGTACATAGATGACATATTGTTGTACACTGAGAGTTGGGAAGAGCATGTGCAGTTGCTGGAGGAAGTGTTCAGGAGGCTGGATGATGCCAACCTTACTGTCAACTTAGAAAAAAGTAATTTCGTGCAAGCTAATGTGGAGTACTTAGGTTTCAAGGTTGGGAAGGGTGAAGTGAGAACTGTGGAAGCCAAGGTGAAAGATATTGTAAATCTCCCTCCACCCACCAGTAGGAAGGAGATACTGAGATTCTCAGGGGCCAGTGGATATTACAGGCGATTTTGTAAGAATTTCTCTGATGTTGCCATGCCCCTGACCAAGTTGCTGAGTAAGAAGTCAAAATTTTGTTGGGATAAGCTTTGTGAGGAAGCTTTGTGGAGATTAAGAAAATGTTAGTCAGTGCCCCAGTGCTGCGCATGCCTGATTATGAAAAACCATTTGTATTGTATGTGGATGCCAGTCAGAATGGTGTGGGTGATGTGTTAATGCAAGAACGTGAGGGAATGGAGCACCCCATAGGCTATTATTCTAAAAAGTTGTTACCATATCAAAGGGCTTACAGCACTATTGAGAAAGAGGCTTTGGGTCTAGTGCTGAGTTTGAGTCATTTTGAAGTGTACGTCAAAGGGACGGGACAGCCTGTGCAGGTCTTCACCGACCACAATCCGCTCATTTTCTTGCATAAAATGAAAAACTCCAATCAGAGGCTGATGAGGTGGTGCCTGGTCTTACAGGACTATGACTTTACAGATTCACCATGTGAAAGGCAGTGAGAATATTATTGCCGATGCCTTGTCCCGCGCACCATCTAGTTGTGAGGCATCCTAATCAGGTGCCTCACGCCTCTTTTGGGAAGGGGATGTCATGTTATTGGCCGAGTTTACCTTGAATGGGATCACGTTTTCTTAGTGTCCCCGTGTTCCGGTTACCTGCCATTCGGGCATTATCCTTACTACTGTTATAAGTAGTGTAAGGCTTATTTACCCATTTTATATCATGTAGTATTATTCTCTTCATAATTTAAGTTCTATATATCTTTGTATGTATAAGGAAGGAAGTATAATTGAGGTGGAAATACGTTGAAAACGAGGGGAGCTTGAGTGGGCAACAACACATTCCAAGGAGGGGAGAGCAGAGCACCTTAGGTCGTGAGGAAAGGTGGAGGGAAGGCGTCTCTCAGGGAAGGATTTTGGTGTGGATTAGTGATGGAGTGAGTTCGTGGAGGTGTTAGTGGTGTAGCGGTATAACCTTGATATCCAGGATCAGGTTAGTGAGTCTTTTGTGGTACCAAGAGCTCTTGTCCGCTGAAATTCGGGTGTTGAGTTATGCCGGTGACGCTGTTGGAAGGGGTCAGAGGTCAAACTGGCAGCCATTTTGTGAGTGGAGGTAGTGGTGTTGACCTTGGAAGTTGGTGTTGTGGTGTATTGGTGATTTTGGGGATCATGTTATGGTGTTATGGGTAATCTTTGGTGATGATGGTAATCTTCTGTGAGGCTTGAGGAGGTGAAATACGGGAATTATTGTCTGGGGACGCGGTGATGGCGTCTGGGTAAATTCCTGCGGTTGAGGGGAAATATTTCTGTGACTGGTGGAGGTGTAAACGGGTTCTGGTGTTGTGGGAAGTGACGAGAACGTCACGTAGTAACGTGTACTACCTCATGTTGTTTGTGAATTATAATTAGTATTAATATATGTGCTTGTAACATAGAAAAATCGTGTTTTCTACTCCCCTAACATTAATCTGGTATTAGAGGTAATTCCAGATGTGCTGAGTCAAGGTAAAGGTGGAGTGAGAGATAATTCTGGCGATTTCGGATAGGTCGGGTAGGCACTCGAAGCCTTTAAAAATCCAGACCTTTAAAACTTTCCGGGATCAGTGTAACGTCCACTTTCTTGGAAAGATAACCGGGATCGTACGATCGCAGGTAAGTAAGCGATCGTGACAAAATATATATATATATATATATATATATATATATATATATATATATATATATATATATATATATATATATATATATATATATATATATATATATATATATATATATATATATACACATATATAAAGATCCACTAAGGTGCCAATCCCTAAAGAAAAGCCAAAAGTTTTAGCCAAAATTAGGGTAGTCTTGAGACTTTCTCAAAGAAGTCGTGGTAAGAGGAAATACAAAAGCATGTAGCGTGTAGGGAGTTCCACAGTTTATCAGTGAAAAGGATAAAAAACTGTTAAGATTAGTTTACTTTTGCATAAGGCAGATGGACAGAAAAGGGGTGAGATAAGACAAGCAGGCTTGTGCATCGGGGCTGCGGGAGGAGGGGAGGCACACAGTTAGCAAGATCACAGGAGCAGTTGGCGTGAAAGTAGCAAAGACAAGTAACAAGAGATGCAACCTTGTGACGAAGAGAGGTAGTCTTAAGACAGTCAGTTAGAGGAGAGTAGTTGATAAGACTAAAAGTTTTTCTTTCTGACCTGTTCAATAAAGCGGTGCCCCCTCCCCCTATATTATGTGAAGCGTGGCCCATACATAAACGGATAAGGCCCCTGTACAGAGTAGCAGCTGGGGGGGGCGTAAGAAAAACTGGCGGAGACGACTCTAAACCCTAAAGTTCGCAAAAGCTGTTTAAGAAGGAGGAGGCAGTAGGCACCTGCCTAACCGATAATTACTCCCAGTGAGGTCTAAAGCATTGTTCACGGGGTGCTGTGAACTTATCATTAAACCTAGCTGTGACCTCACTGCAGGTTTCCCTTTGTGTCTCACAATACAAGGTGGCAGTCATCTGGCTTCGACTACAGAGTCACTCTCAAACTAAATTTATCTGTGCTGTATACCTCTCAACTAACTCCTCTGACTATAAGAAATTCTTTGACTACTTAACTTCCAAAGTGGAGCACATTCTGACCCTCTTCCCTTTTGCAGAGATCTCCATTCTTGGAGACTTCAATGTTCACCACCAGCTTTGGCTTTCCTCTCCCTTCACTGACCATCCTGGTGAACTAGCCTTCAGCTTTGCTATGCTCCACGACCTAGAGCAATTGGTGCAACACCCTACTCGTATTCCTCACCGTCTTGGAGATACGCCCAACATTCTTGATCTTTTCCTGACCTCTAATCCTTCTGCTTATGCTGTCACCCTCTCTTCTCCGTTGGGCTCCTCCGATCACAGTCTTATATCTGTATCTTGTCCTATCGCTCCAATCCCTCCTCAGGATCCCCCTGGCGTTTTGCCTCTGCTAGTTGGGGAGACCTGAGGAGGTATTTTGCTGATTTTCCTTGGAATGACAACTGCTTCTGTGTCAGAGACCCGTCTTTGTGTGCTGAGCGCATAACAGAGTTGATAGTGTTTGGCATGAAAGCATTCATTCCTCACTCTTTTTCTCGACCTAAGCCTTCCAAACCCTTGTTTAACACAGCTTGTTCTCGTGCTATACATGATAGGGAGGTGGCCCGCAAAAGGTACTTAAGCCTTCCATCACCAGAATCTCATGCACTTTATATTTTTGCACGGAGCCATGCCAAGTCTGTTCTCCAGCTAGCCAAAAACTCCTTCATTAACAGAAAGTGTCAAAATCTTTAAAGATCTAACTCACCTCGTGACTTCTGGCATCTAGCCAAAAATATCTCCAACAACTTTGCTTCTTCTTTCCCTCCTTTATTCCAACCAGATGGCACCACTGCTATCACATCTATTTCTAAAGCTGAACCTTTGCTAAAAACTCTACCTTGGACAATTCTGGGTTTGTTCCTTCCTCTCCTTCACCCTCTGACTACTTCATGCTACCTATTAAAATTCTTCGCAATGATGTTTTTCATGCCCTTGCTGGCCTAAACCCTTGGAAGGCTTATGGACCTGATGGGGTCTCTCCTATTATTCTTCGAAACTATGCCTCCGTGCTTGCACCTTGCCTAGTCAAACTCTTTCATCTCTGTCTGTCAACATCTACCTTTCCTTCTTGCTGGAAGTTTGCCTACATTCAGCCTGTTACTGAAAAGGGTGACCGCTCTAATCCCTCAAACTACCGTCCTATTGCTTTAATTTCCTGCCTATCTAAAGTCTTTGAATCTATCCTCAACAGGAAGATTCTTAAACATCTATCACTTCACAACCTTCTATCTGATTGCCAGTATGGTTTCCATCAAGGCCGCTCTACTGGTGATCTTCTGGCTTTCCTTACTGAGTCTTGGTCATCCTCTTTTAGAGATTCTGATGAAACTTTTGCTGTTGCCTTGGACTTATCAAAAGCTTTTGATAGAGTCTGGCACAAAGCTTTGATCTCCAAACTACCCTCCTTCGGCTTCTATCCTTCTCTCTGTAACTTCATCTCAAGTTTCCTTTCTGACCGTTCTATTGCTGCTGTGGTAGACGGTCACTGTTCTTCTCTTAAATCTTTTAACAGTGGTGTCCCTCCGGGTTCTGTCCTGTCACCCACTCTCTTCTTATTATTCATTAATGATCTTCTAAACCAAACTTCTTGTCCTATCCACTCTTACGCTGATGATAACACTCTGCACATTTCCACATCTTTTCATAGACGTCCAACCCTTCAGGAAGTAAACATTTCACGCAGGGAAGCCACAGAACGCCTCACTTCTGATCTTTCAAAAATTTCTGATTGGGGTAGAACAAACTTGGTATTGTTCAGTGCCTCAAAAACTCAATTCCTCCATCTGTCAACTCGACACAACCTTCCAGACAACTATCCCGTTCTTCAATGACTGTCAACTGTCCTCTTCTTCTACACTGAACATCCTCGGTCTGTCCTTTACTTATAATCTGAACTGGAAACTTCACATCTCATCTCTAGCTAAAACACCTTCTATGAAGTTAGGTGTTCTCAGACATCTCCGCCAGTTTTTCCCACCATCCCAGCTGCTAACTCTGTACAAGGGCCTTATCCGTCCATGTATGGAGTATGCTTCACATGTCTGGGGGGGATCCATTCATACCGCTCTTCTAGACAGGGTGGAATCAAAAGCTTTTCGTCTCATCAACTCCTCTCCTCTAACTTACTGTCTTCAGCGTCTCTCTCTCATCGCTGCAATGTTGCATTTCTAGCTGTCTTCTACCGCTATTTTCATGATAACAGCTCTTCTGACCTCGCTAAATACATGCCTCCCCTCCTCCCACGGCCTCGCTGCACAAGACTTTCTTCTTTCTCTCACCCCTGTTCTGTCCACCTCCCTAATGCAAAAGTTAACCAGTATTCTCAATCATTCATTCCCCTCTGGTAAACACTGAAACTCCCTGCCTGCTTCTGTTTTTCCACCTTCCTATGACTTGAATTCTTTCAAAAGGGATGTTTCAAGACACTTATCCTTCAATTTTTGACTACCGCTTTGGACCCTTTTATGGGACTGGCATCTCAGTGGGTATTTTTTTTTTATTGTTTTTATTTTTGTTACCAAGGGCAACAAAAATCTAAATTTAGATGATAAATAAAGGGGGACAACTGAGTGTCACTAAAGAAGAGGGGATAGTTATCTGGAAGGTTATGTGAGGTTGATAGATGAAGGAACTGAGTTTTGAGGCATTTAACATTAAGTTTACCCTACCCCAATCAGAATTTCAGAAAGATCAGAAGTCAGGCGTTAGTAAAGGGGGACAGCTGAGTGTCACTAAAGAATAGGGGATAGCTAACCGGAAAATTATGTGAAGTTGATAAATGAAGGAACTGAGTTTTTGAGGCACTGAACATTAAGTTTACTCTGCCCCAATCAGAATTTCAGAAAGATCAGAAGTCAGGCGTTCTGTGGCTTCCCTGCATGAGCTGTTTACTCATAATTCCTGAAAGTTGGGATGCCTCAGAAAATACGTGAAAAAATGCAATTGTGTCATCAGTGTAAGAGTGGATAGGACAATGTGCTTGGAATAGATCAATAATAATCAACCTAAGTACATGTCGTGGCGAGTAGGTATAAGAGTGCACAATACGAAAATATTTTAAGGAAGAAAATTGTGTGTCATGTAAGAAACCAGGTAATAGGTGCTTTAAGCTGCAAAGCAACTTAAAGGATCTTCCCCCAGCGGCTGGGTGTTCAAATCTTTTATGCGATTCGTGGACCTGGTCATACAGAGCCCGCCTGCACATGCCACGCCTAGTGTCGCGCTGCCGTGATGCTTGCGGCGACTGACATGTGGCTATAAGTGACTGTGTTTTCAATATGTGTAACTTTATCTGCATTCTAATCACTATCGTGTTCACGAGAGTTTTTCTATCTTAATGTAATAATATATTTCACCATTCAATAACTAACTGTTGAAAATAGCGAACATAAATAAAGCATCTTTGCAAACTTTTTTTTTTCTTCTTATATCAGTTCAACTCGTCGTAATACCATTTTCTTTTTTTGTCAAGTTTTTACAATACATTTTGATTCTACAATCACCTCTGAGTCTGATGGGGTCAACTAAAACTGGTTATTCCATATAGCAGTGAGTTATGATAAATAATTCGCGCTCTATCTGTGGTTATGAGAAGATAGTTGCACGAGCTGCGAGGCAGAAACACTTTTCTCACATGCCGATAAATCGAAAAATGCAAAATACTGCAAAACCTGACCAAGAAATGTCATAGATTAAGAAAGATGTGCCGTCAAAAGTTACAAGCTGGGAGGCGTTTCTGAAACTGAAATTGCAATTTTGATATGCGATGGGCGCCAAGAGCTGATTCTGGTCAAATCATCGTTGCATCCTCCAAGGGCCAGGCGGAGCAATAAGTTGTAGAGATGTGCGTATCAAAATTAAAACCCCCTCGCTCCACTCGATGAATTAATTTAAATTGAGAGTAAAATATAACAAATTTATGTGTTATAAATGTATTACACAACAATGATTTGGCCAGGAGCACCTTTTGATGTCCATCACATATAAAAATTTCAATTACAATCTCGGAAACGCCTCCTAGTAACTTTAAACGGCACATCGTTCTTATTTTATGATCATTCTTTGTCACATCCACCGTTTTGCCGTATTTTGCATATTTTGACTTGACGAGCGCACAAAATGGGTGAATTATATGCCATAACTCACTTCACATGCGGGATAACAAGTTTTGATTGACACCATCAGACTCAGCAGTGATTGTAGAATCAAGATGTAAAAACTCGACAAAACAAAAAAAGAAAAAGGTATTATGACAAGTTGAACTGTAAAGATGTTAAAAAATTTTTATAACAAGTTTTATTCATCCTTGCAATTTTCAATAGTTAATCACTAATTTTGAAATATATTACATTAAGTAGGAAAAACTTTCTTGAACACGATCGTGTGATCAGAATACAGATTAAGCTCCACATATTTAAAACACAGTCATTTATAGTAATATGTGATTCGCCGCAACCATTACGGCGGCGTGACACGCCGTGGGGTGTGCAAGCAGGCTCTGTATGACCAGATCTGCGATGCGTCTTAACATTAGAACCCCCCTTAAAGGTCCTTAAAGGTCCTTCAAGTTGCTTCGCAATTTAAAGCACTTATTACCTAGTTTAATTGGGGAAAATATTTTGTGAAATAACCCATCGAAAAATTCCCCCAACTTCGATATGTGTCTTCACAACCCATAGATGGGTTTCTATGGTTAGCTTGGAAATAATTGCTGTTCACTGGTTTACTGATGTTAATTTATTAATAATGTTCTGGTTGTGTAACAGCAATATTATGTTCTTATTAATTTCCCTTTGAAGTTTTCCATTCAAGAAAAAAAAGTAATGTCTGAGGCCCCATTCACAGAGTTGCTCGTAATTCAAATATAAACCACGCACAGCATATTCTTTCAGTTCTGGAAATAAGGGCACCTCAGTTTTGGTGGTGTTCACTCCTCGTAGCGACACGGAAGTGTAACGTGATCCATACAGCACCGTTTCTCTCCCTCACCTTAACACCTCAACTATTTGGCCAAACGGTTTCGATGCTCTATTGAGACACAGATCAGAGACACGAGGTATCCTTGATGCGTATAGCATGCATGTAAAAGTGGACTTAATCCCCATATCTGATACAAGTGTTAGCTCCGTGCTGTATCAAGGTTGGTGTGTTTCTCCTCCCTGTTCCTTCCTGTGGCTCACCTTGGTTGTGTTCGAACCAGCTCCAACGTGAAAATTATACGAAACACTGAACTTCTTGATTGCAGAGGGAAGCCTCGTTTTATACTTTTGATTCGCTTGTCAGATAACGATCTGCTTTGTTATAACTTTTACCTAATCCTCTCCATGCGTAGGAATAGCCATTTATAATAATATTATCATCTCCCTAAACAGGAGTAACATTTTAGATAATCATCTTAATACTAATTATAAGTAGCATCTGTCAAGTAATTTTGATTCAACTCGAATCTCACATGTTTGAGAAGTAGCATTTTGTTTTATTATACATTTAACACCTATATAACAATTATATTTTTGTTAAGAATAGACCTAATATTTTCATTTACATATTTTCAGTTTTAAAACTTGAGAAAAATGTGATTTTTATCAACTGTTCTAGCCGCAAGGGTACATATGTAGTGCTGGAAATTAATTATGTATATTTCTATTTTTTTTTTTTTTTTTTTCCTAGGCTAAGGCCCATGTAATGTGCGGGGATGACCAGACAGTCTCAGTATCATGTGACTAACCCCCCCCTTCCCTTCCTCTCCTCAGTTTCCTTTTCTCCTTACTTTTTCCCCCCTCTCATCGTCACTGTGTTGACCACTTCTATGATACATTTACCCCGTGAATAAACGTAATTTCTCCTGCTTGGCCAGGTTATAGAGGCGAATTTTTCACCTAATTCCAGAGAATGGGGACCCCTTAATACGATAAAATTAATTCTATAATGGTAAGGTCTTAAGCCAGCTCAAACAAATCCCAGATAATTACGCCGCGCCAATGAGGTTGACGAATCTGATAAGTCTTCTTTGCTTCGCCGTCCTTTTACCCCTGTTGCTACGCAAGCCGGGAAGAGATACCAGACTTTGACTAATTCCCCAATTGATTTCAAAAGTCCATTGAATTAAACTTCTTAAAGTAACAACTATAAAGTAAACAGTAACTTAATTATTCATATTTTTCATCCCTGAACTCACAACCTAGTCGCCCCCCCCCCCACTAACACAAAATTATAACTCTTAATAAATTTCCCCACTGGAAACCTTTATCCTTAGTTTCCCGCCTATTTCCTCACAAGCAAAGCCAGTCTCTCTCGGATTCTCCTCAGGTGAGCATGCAGTCTGATAATCTCCTCCTCCATTCCTGTAATATTAAGTAAGCGTTTGTTTAACAATAATTTTACTAAAGGAGTTTCTCGGATTCTCCTCAGGAGTCTCTCTCGGATTCTCCTCAGATATTCCTGTTGATAAACTATTGTTCTGAGTGGATAGATATTCACATTTTTTCGTTACTTTTGTTGGTTCTCTCCACGTGACTAGTGCAACCACCTGGTTCGAGATCACCGTGTGAGACTGTCCTCAGGTCTATACATACCTTTTAGGTATATTTTTATTTATCTATTTATTCTCTGATCTCCCCCGCAATTCAGTAGTCGCGAAGATATCTCCATCGCAGTTTTATGTAACTGAAGAGTACGCTACCATTCTTTTGTATTTCTGGATTCCTTTTTTTTTTATTATTATTATTCGGATTATTCCATTATCAATTAAAAATCTATAAAAGTGTCAATATTTGTATTTCTTTTAATCCAGTGATAGGATTTGAGATTGTCGTCTGCCACAAGGGAACATCACTCGTGGGCACTAACTGAAGATGACCTTTTTTTTTCTTTTTTTCGTGGCCACTAAACTGGTGAGCAGCGGTGGCATTTATTTCGCGACTGACCGAAAGAGGTGGAGACTGAAAATAATTGTAAATGTTGAAGGTGGCACTTGTAGGGCATAGCCAGATTCCCCGGCATCTAGAGGTAACAAATGTGCAAATTAGGATATTCAGAGCCCCTGGAGCAAAGGCTAGGACTTTCTTTGAGGATGATCGGTTAAATCGAGTACTCGAGTGGGAACATGACTTGACCATCTTGTGGATAGGCAGCAATGACATAGAAACATCTACCAATCCCGCTAGGATTTTCTCCGATGTTAAGAACATCATCAAAGAAATCACTGCCAAATGCCAATCACTAGTGCATGTCTGCCAAATTGAACCCAGGACCAACCCTAAGGGAATGTCAGTGGAGAAATACAAGAAATTCCAAGTAGGAATCAATAATAGAGTAAAGAGAGCCCTGAAGACCCCAAACATTCATTTTAATAATATTCAATTTGTACAAGAACTGAGCGAGGATGGTGTTCACTGGGACGAGAGAGGCCAAGCTCAAGTAATCAGTAAGATCAAAAGAGTTATTGAAGGTCACAGTAGCGATAGAGAGGCAGTGGAGTAGAACACATTGTCCTGGAAGAAGAAAACCTGAGCGCATACTGTGTATCGCAGGTCACCTAACAATCACCCTGAGAGATTGTGTTCTACACCCAGTACGTTAAACTTCCATGTGAGCAAAGATGACTGATAATGTTCGCCTCCCAAGGGGTGGATTAGACCCGTGGCAGGACTTAATGGATCATAACACCAGAGAGAGCCTGGGAGCAGTTAAACATGAAAGTAAAGGGAAAGACTTGAACACTTTAGAACAGGAAGTAGAGGAACTAAAGCAAATCTTAAATCAACAAAATCAGGTAATTGGGCGCTTGGCTAACATCCCTAATTTACACAGAGCACCTAGCACTCCCACCAAACCCCGAGATATCCCAATTCTTGAACTCCACCACCTACAAGGTCTTGACTCAACTACCCAACTGCAAATTTTCATTGAACTGGTGGAGCAAAGTAGCAATGAGGACACCCGCAAAGTGCAAATTGCAAAGAGTAGGGTCAGCACCGAGCTCGCGGCTCTCATACATAACCATCAAACCTTACATCATTGTCACACCTGGAATAGTATTAAACAATTGCTTCTATCACAATTCTCCCAAGAGGTTAACTTTGACAGGGCGTGGAGAGACATAGACGCACAGACATATGATTGGGTAGAATCTCCCCAAGCATTTGCCAACAAATTCACTTGCAAATATGCCACCCTAGAGACGAGCTTTCCAGGAGAGAAACTCCCTAAATGTGAGAAAATTATCAAAAGAAAGTTGTGGCAGGGCTTAACCCAAGAAGCAAAGGCTAGACTAGAAGGTTTCCTGGATGAGGATTATCCTCTTGATAAATTTATTAACAGGGTAGAACATGAGCGCCAACTGCTCGAGGCTGCCCATACTTCCCCCATTGCTAGAATTAAACCTGAACTGGGAAAATCTAGATCAAAACCCATTGGTAGCCCTGACCCAATAACTCAAAATCCCCCAGACCTAACAAATGCAACATCCAAGGAATCAAAGGAAATTTGGGAACTTAAGCAGCAGATTAAAAGTCTCACTGATCAAGTAGGAAGGTTGAGAACCTCCCCCTCTCCAACACAACCCGCTAAATATTGCTCACACTGTCAAACCCATAGTCACACGCTGAGGGAGTGCTGGAGAAAACCTGCCCGTGGATCATGCTTTGACTGTAGACAGCATGGGTGCTGGAGAGGAAATAAAGACTGCCCCAGAAAACCAAATCAGAATATATGACTCACCCAGGGATTCACATCCCCCACTATCAATCTCATACTTAACAAGAAAATTCTTAAAGCTGTCATTGACACTGGTAGCGGCTATACTTTAATCACAGAGGCTGCGGTAGAGAAATTAGAAGGAGCTATATCACAAAGGCGAGCAGTACCTATACTACAAGGGGTAACTGGTTCACCCTTACGAATCTTGGGGATGACCTTACTAGAGATAGGAGTAGGTGAAGAGACTATACACAAACAATGGTGCCCTGTAGCCCCGAATAGCTACCTTGACGCTGACGTCTTACTCGGGACAGACATACTTTCACAAGCTCCTTTTCAATGGAATGGTAAGACAAATACAGTAAAGTGGGGTAAAACCACATACCTTGTTAATCATATCAAAAGGCAGAAAGGCAAGGTGGAACGAGTTCGCGAGGTACCTATTCTTCCTACCACTCCAAGTCAAACAGATCACATCCGTCTAACTCATACCATCAAACTTGATCCCTACCGAGCTCAGTTTCTTCCTATCTCGGTGAAAGAAGACCCAGGAGAAACTTTGTTAGTCCAGCCTCAGCCATGTTTAACGCCTAATCATCACCCCTTGATTGTGACAGTAGATGAGAATAAAAAGGTTCCCCTCCCATTTATTAATGATACTAAGGGCCGGAAAACAGTCAAACCAGGAACCCTATTAGGCACTTTTGAAAACATCTCCCCGACGGTCAAAGTCATCCACCAAAAGCAAGCCACTCCTTCCCTAGAAATCCACAATGATCTGTTACCACACAACGACCAAACAAGGTGTCAGGAGTCAAAGAGTAGGCCACAAAGACTCGAGGAGTTGATAAGACAACAGAAATGGGGTAACCTTACTAGAGAGCAGAAAACAATCTTAAAAAATATCATTCTCAATCACCATGATTTATTCATAGTAGACAAAAACGAACTTGGATTAATGAAAGGGCCTCCTGCTAAAATTAATATCTTTAATCCAGAGCCTAGTCGTGGTCCTAGGTACCGATACCCCGAGGAAGCAAAAACCCTGATATCAGACATGTTAACAGATATGGAGAACAGAGATATCATTGAAAAATCTACATCTGCATGGCTCTCTCCTATAGTATTAGTCAATAAACCGGATGGAAGTAAAAGAATGTGCCTTGACTACCGACATGTCAACAAACACCTAACTACTGACATTTACCCGCTTCCCCGCCTAGAAGAATTAGTTGAACAAGCAGCTGGCCATCAGTTCTATGCCACGCTAGATATGAGGGAGGCTTATTTTCAAATTCTATTGGAGGAAGGTAGCAGAGACCTCACAGCCTTCAGTGATGGGGTGACTCTCTATAGGTTTAAAAGGCTACCTTTTGGATTAAGCTGTTCTCCAGCTATCTTTACTAGACATATGGCCTCATTGTTAGCTCCTCTCGTGAAGAAGGGTTGGATGAAAAATTACTTAGACGACCTAATCATTTGGGCTTCAGACTTCACCACACTCAGCGAAAGACTCAGTGAAACTTTCGCTTTACTTAAAGAAAATGGAGTCAAGCTTAACTTATCTAAATGCGAAATGGCAAAGACTGAAGTTACGTTTCTTGGTCATAAAATTTCACAAGAAGGTAGTCAACCCGACCCAAAGAATGTAGAGGCAGTATTGGAAATGAAACCGCCCACTAAGGTCAAGGAAGTGAGACGATTTTTAGGTATGGCAGGATTTTATAGGAAACACATCAGTAATTTCGCTCAAATAGCCACTCCACTTACCAACCTAACGAAAAAAGATCAACCTTTCCTTTGGAAAGACAAGTGTCAGGAGGCATTCGATAACTTAAAAAGATCTCTTGCCCAGGCCCCTATACTAGCGAGAGCGCAAAGTAACCAGCTGTTCATTTTAACAACTGATGCCAGTAATACCCATGTAGGAGGCGTCTTAAGTCAAACTCAGGAGGATGGGTCCGTCAGACCTTTGGGCTATTTTTCAAAAAAATTAAACTCCACTGAGAATAGGTACTCAGCTACAGATAAAGAAGCCTTGGCAGTACTTCTCTCTTGTAGACACTTCCATCATTATTTGTGGGGAACTAGCTTCACTATATTCACAGATCATCAGCCCCTTACTAGTATATTTAAGAGAAAGACCAAATCTGCCAGGATGAACCGCTGGATACTAGAGATGAGAGAATACCAATACAACATCCAATATGTGAAGGGAAAGTATAACTACGTGGCCGATCAGCTCTCTCGCCCAGTGAGGATCATTCAGCGATGTCCTGCTCCAAACTATTTAGGCCTGACTTTAGAACAAATCAAGATTCAACAAAGGGAAGAAATTAAGTGGAGAGACATGATAGAGTATCTGGAAGGAGGGTCTATACCTACCAAAAAGTATCATAAGAGTATATTGCACCAGTTCACCATAATTGATGAGTTGCTGTACTACACTAAGGAAAACATTGATGGCAGCATTCATTATTCATTGGTAGTTCCTCAGGTTCTGATTCCTAAAGCTTTAGAACATGCACATGAGCTTTCTGGCCACCTGGGTCAGAAAAAGACAATTAAAAAGGCCGAAGAATTGTTTTACTGGTGTAATCTCAAGTTTGACATAACCCAGTACGTAAAGAATTGCCTTACCTGTCAAAGATTTAAAACCTCTCCAGGGTTACAGCAGCCTTATCAGGAATTACCTTCAGTAGAGAAGCCCTTAGATAGGATAGATATAGACCTGACGGATATGATTGCAGGCAGTGGTGGCTACCGATATGTGTTGACTATCGTAGATCACTTTAGCCGATTTGTGAAGTTCTATCCACTCAAAAACAAACTATCAGAGGGAATTGTAGAGGCGCTGCAGCAGTACATTACCGACTTTGGGACTCCTCACTCCATCGTCCTGGACAACGGGGGCGAGTTCACCTCCCAGATCTTCCAACAATTCTGCCAGCAACACCTCATCACCCTCTGTTACACCACTCCCTACCACCCGCAAGGGAACGCCATCACCGAACGACTCCATCGCACGCTCAAATCCATCTTGGCTTCCATGTGCCGAGGTTACCCGCTACGGTGGCCTCGCCTACTCCCTGTGTGTCAGGCCACTATGAATGCCGCCGTCCATACCAGTATCGCCCAACAACCTTTCTTCGCGTTTTTCTCCCGGCATGCGCCCCGAGTGGTGGGTGCCAGGCTACCCGCAGTTGATGGTGACGAGCAAGACGTGGATGTGGTCCGCCGGCTGATCCGGGAAACACACGAGAAAATGACTCGGAAATACCGTAATGCGGCCAACAGGAAACGCAAGGAGCAGAAGGTAGACATTGGGGCGTTGGTGTGGGTGAAGCGAGAAACTACAGAGACAGGAGTGTGTAAGAAACTGTGTGTTCGTTGGGACGGCCCATATAAGGTGGTGGAAGTTTTAAGAGGAGGTGGTGGTTATGTGGTGAAAGACCCTTTCTCGGGAAAGATGGTGCAAAGAGCGGCAGAAAAGATCAAACAGTTTCACAGTGAGGAAGAGTACGTAGTTGCGGCTCAAGACACAGTGTTCCAACCTGATATAGAAACTGAAGTGTTACCGCCTAGAGTGCGTAACCGTCCCAGACGCTATATTGAGGAATGTTAATGTCGCTGGAAGAACGGTATAGAAAAGAACAGAGTGCTTGGGGTAAATAGAGTCCCCCCCCCTTACTTTTGCATGGTCTGGCTGGACTGGTTGTAATGAATCGAGGTATGACGGGTATGGGTACTATGTGAGAGGTGATGTAAGAATTTGAGAAGGAATAAGGAACCACTTTAATTCGCAGACTACTACTGCACTCGACAACCCGTTCGGGCCATACTGTGGTGGTTTACTTCAGGACGTGGCGAGCGCTTCGCGTAATCATCTGTAGTATCTCGTGGTGTGAGTGAATGTGTGGATGAGTAAATGACTGTTCGAGTGGAAGGAACCGAGTACTGGGGTGGCCGAATCTCGTTTCAGAGAGTGACAGAGTGACTTAAGGTTAAGTCCTCACACCATAGGAGGTCAAGAGGCTGGTTGGGGTGGAATTTTTTTTCTTCCTTGAGATGAGAGAGAGCCGAGTTATGTCTCCAAGGGACATTGTGGTGATATGGCCCACAAGCCATTGTATGGGAGGGAATGTCAGAGTTATTTCCCGACAGAGATCACGTGCAGTTCATCAGCCTGGCTTGGTTGTGTGGTGGTGAGGGGAGGTTCTAATTACTCGGATGTGAAGGTGTTATTTTTATTTTGGTAAGGAGAAAAGAGAGAGGTGAAAAATTCTAGAACGGATGAAAGGCTCGTGTAGTGCTGGAAATTAATTATGTATATTTCTATTTTTTTTTTTTTTTTTTCCTAGGCTAAGGCCCATGTAATGTGCGGGGATGTTCAAGGTTGGTGTGTTTCTCCTCCCTGCTCCTTCCTGTGGCTCACCTTGGTTGTGTTCGAACCAGCTCCAACGTGAAAATTATACGAAACACTGAACTTCTTGATTGCAGAGGGAAGCCTCGTTTTATACTTTTGATTCGCTTGTCAGATAACGATCTGCTTTGTTATAACTTTTACCTAATCCTCTCCATGCGTAGGAATAGCCATTTATAATAATATTATCATCTCCCTAAACAGGAGTAACATTTTAGATAATCATCTTAATACTAATTATAAGTAGCATCTGTCAAGTAATTTTGATTCAACTCGAATCTCACATGTTTGAGAAGTAGCATTTTGTTTTATTATACATTTAACACCTATATAACAATTATATTTTTGTTAAGAATAGACCTAATATTTTCATTTACATATTTTCAGTCTTAAAACTTGAGAAAAATGTGATTTTTATCAACTGTTCTAGTCGCAAGGGTACATATGTAGTGCTGGAAATTAATTATGTATATTTCTATTTTTTTTTTTTTTTTTTTTCCTAGGCTAAGGCCCATGTAATGTGCGGGGATGACCAGACAGTCTCAGTATCATGTGACTAACCCCCCCCCCCTTCCCTTCCTCTCCTCAGTTTCCTTTTGTCCTTACTTTTTCCCCCTCTCAGCGTTACTGTGTTGACCACTTCTATGATAAATTTACCCCGTGAATAAACGTAATTTCTCCTGCTTGGCCAGGTTACAGAGGCGAATTTTTCACCTAATTCCAGAGAATGGGGACCCCTTAATACGATAAAATTAATTCTATAATGGTAAGGTCTTAAGCCAGCTCAAACAAATCCCAGATAATTACGCCGCGCCAATGAGGTTGACGAATCTGATAAGTCTTCTTTGCTTCGCCGTCCTTTTACCCCTGTTGGTACGCAAGCCGGGAAGAGATACCAGACTTTGACTAATTCCCCAATTGATTTCAAAAGTCCATTGAATTAAACTTCTTAAAGTAACAACTATAAAGTAAACAGTAACTTAATTATTCATATTTTTCATCCCTGAACTCACAACCTAGTCGCCCCCCCCCCACTAACACAAAATTATAACTCTTAATAAATTTCCCCACTGGAAACCTTTATCCTTAGTTTCCCGCCTATTTCCTCACAAGCAAAGCCAGTCTCTCTCGGATTCTCCTCAGGTGAGCATGCAGTCTGATAATTTCCTCCTCCATTCCTGTAATATTAAGTAAGCGTTTGTTTAACAATAATTTTACTAAAGGAGTCTCTCTCGGATTCTCCTCAGGAGTCTCTCTCGGATTCTCCTCAGATATTCCTGTTGATAAACTATTGTTCTGAGTGGATAGATATTCACATTTTTTCGTTACTTTTGTTGGTTCTCTCCACGTGACTAATGCAACCACCTGGTTCGAGATCACCGTGTGAGACTGTCCTCAGGTCTATACATACCTTTTAGGTATATTTTTTATTTATTTATTTATTCTCTGGTCTCCCCCGCAATTCAGTAGTCGCGAAGATATCTCCATCGCAGTTTTATGTAACTGAAGAGTACGCTACCATTCTTTTGTATTTCTGGATTCCTTTTTTTTTTATTATTATTATTCGGATTATTCCATTATCAATTAAAAATCTATAAAAGTGTCAATATTTGTATTTCTTTTAATCCAGTGATAGGATTTGTGATTGTCGTCTGCCACAAGGGAACATCACTCGTGGGCACTAACTGAAGGTGACCTTTTTTTTCTTTTTTTCGTGGCCACTAAACATAAACGTTTCAAAAGTTCCTGCAAGGGTGCATGAACTTAGAAAAGACTGGGAGCCAATGCACTACATGCGTGATCCAAGCCACTCTGGTGCTTACGCGATGAATCTCTTGCCTCTCAAATAAAACATACTCTTATATTAACTATTTAATTTCATGATCTTACATGCTTACTTACTTATCTTGGTCAATCGATGCGATGACGACCTCTTCCGTTTTGTCTCTCATGGGCTCGCAGATGACTGCAATCAGGTGAAGATGGCGCCTCACATCCCGATACGTACGTAGAGGAGCCTCTAGATGTTAAGCACCCACTGCAGCCACCTGTCTCCAAGTTCTGAACACTGCTCCTCAAGGTTGCTTGAGTCTATATTGCAGCTTTTCAGGGTCCTCTTCAGGCAGTCCTTGTATCTTTCCTACGGGCCTCCGGCTGAGCACCGCGGTGAGCTTACCGATCAGGATCACCTTTGGCAGTCTTTCGTTCTCCATCTTCTCCATGTGCCCTGACCACCTTGGCATCCTATGCTAATTGTACCTGTCTGTTGATAACTTTATTTTTGTGACTGTCTTCAGGTGTAATGCGCAGAATCCTTCGCAAACATCTCATATGAAAGGACTTCCATTGCCTGCTTGTCGTACATCGTCCAGGTCTCCGAACCGTAAAAAAGGGTCGAAATGCAGTGTACATTCATACACTGATATTTTGGTGTGTGTTTAGTGTGTGACGACTGAAAACCCTGCCCTTGAAACCGCCGAAGACGCTGCTCTCTATCTGTATTCTGTTATTTATATCCCTGTCTACTCTGCCATCTGCTGAGATGCTGCTGCCAAGATATTTAGTGTTGAACATTCTCTAAGGGGTGACTGTCCAGCTGTGACTGACCTGGTACATCATATTCTCGACTCTGCATGATTTCAGTCTTATCAGTATTCAACTTCAGACTGATTCGATTATAAGCGTTATCCCACGAGCGGAGCGAGGAAGTTCTAATTTTGTTACCGCACATCTCTACAACTCACCGCTCCGCCTGGCACTTGGAGGGTACAATGATGATTTGGCCAGGAGCACCTTTTGGTGTCCATCGCATATAAAAGTTGCGATTTCAATCTCGCAAACACCTCCCATCACGTAACTTTTGACAACGCTTCTCTCTTAATCTTTGACATTTCTTCGTCAGACCCACCATTTTGCTGTATTTTGCATATTTCGATTAATCGGTTTGTGAGCGAAGGTTTTTGCCTTGCTACTTGCGCAACTAACTCATCACTACAGATCAAACTCGAGCCCGCAAAATGCGCAAATCATTTGCCATAACTCAATTCATATACAGGACAGCCAGTTTTGGTTGACACTATCATTCTCAGCAGTGACTGTAGAATCAAGATGTATTGTAAAAACTTAACAAAACAAAAAAGAAAATGGTACCACAACGAGTTGAACTGTGAAGATATTAAAAAAAAAAAATGTTCATAAGATGTTTTATTTATGCTCGCTATTTTCAACAGTTAATTATTGAATGCTGAAATATATTATTACATTAAGATGAAAAAACTCTCACGAACGCGATAGTGTGATCAGAATGCAGATAAAGCTCCACATATTGAGAACACAGAGTCATTTATAGCAACATGTCACTCACCACAACCATCACGGCGGCACGACACTTGGTATGGTGTGTGCTCCATATGACCAGGTCTACGACGCGTCTAAAAATTAGAACACCCAGCCGCTGGTAGATGGTCCTTTAAGTTGCTTCGCAGCTTAAAACACCTATTACTTGGTTTGTGAAATTCATGGGTGTTTGTAACGTTGCTGCATTATCTGCGTACTGTAGATCCCAAATCGTCGTGTCTGAGATTCATGTGCGCTCCTGTTAACGTCTTAAACATACTTCTGTCGTGATGTTATCTCACTGTGATGCCATGATCCTTGCCATCCATTCTACGTTGCATCAGAAAATATATAACAACCAGATAGATACTGAGGAGTACCGGAGCCAAGATACATCTCTGTTTTACGTCGACTCTAACTTCAAACGAGTTTGATGCTGCTCCGTTCGACCTGACACTTAGAGTGGTTTCGCTGTGCAGTTCTTTATCATCAAGACAAACTTCTGAGCACATACAAACCTGGCCAGAATCGTGTACATAAGGTTTCGGTTTACGCATTGAAGGTCTTAGAAAGATATATGAACGTACCAAAGAACGGTACATGTTTCTCTATGGACCTTTGAATTAGCTGCTGGCAAACAAAGACCATGTTCTTTATACTTCTATCTTCCCGGAAGCCATACTGGGATTCTAGTAATATTCTTTCCAATATGTGCACTAGCAGTATATCCAGAAAAGTATGACCTAGAATCTTGCCAGCAACATCTGCTATAATTACATTTCGATCGGTCTCCTCTGCGCTTGTAAATGGTTATGAGGTGTGCATGTTTCCATTTATATGAATGCACTTTAACTTCCAGCAAGCAGTCAGGAGGATCCACCATGTGTTTTTTAATGTTCTCCCTTCCATACATGAAGATTTCAGCTGGAATTCCATCCGGGGCTGGAGACTTAAGTTTTCTTAAACAAGAGATTGCACGTTTGACTTCTTCGGTGCTGAGTGGCACATCCATTTCAGGAGGCTGCGGCAACAGTGGCAGTTCGTCCACAACTGTGGGATCGATTTCATGTTCTGTACTCAGCAGCAACGTAGAGCTTTCAGCCCATTTTGCCAATATGCCCGCGCTATCAGTGTGTTGTAATCTTTGGATCTAAGTGGAACTGGTGCATGTTTATTTGGTCCTCCTATCTACTTAATAGCTTTGTAGAACTGCTGAGATCTGCCTTCATCTACATATCCCCTCAATTTCTTCAGTTCGTGCTATCCGCCATCCATTCTGTATTTTGCATAGTTCACGCTGCACCCTTAACTGCAGATTATGCCATCTTCTCTTAATTCAACCTGAGGACCGGTTGTTCAGTGATGCATCATGCAGACTGTTCTTCTTCTGCAAAAGCATGTTGATTGCGACATTATTTTTGTTAAACCAGTATGTTATGCTGCTCACAAGGTCCAATATTCTCTATAAAGCATGATTATATCTTGCACTTGTGTGTCCCGTGCAGCGCTCAATTCATGAGTACAATGAGTTCAAACAATGTGGCTTGTGAAAGGATCAGTTGATTTAGGTATGGGAATGACACATGCCATGCTTGTAAGAAAAAAAGAATTGGGAGAGCCAAACTTCATTATAATGTTTGAGTAATTCTGCAAGGAAATGTGGTCCAAGGTATTATACCATTGTGTACGTAACCTGTGACAGACTTGGACCAGTCCTTCCCTGAACAGGATTTTACAGCAAGGATTTATTTATTTATTTTTATTTTATTTCATTTATTTATTTATTTATTTATCTTTTTTTTTATCTTGAACTCAATCATAGATATTCCTGGTTTTCGATATCTTATGTGGGAAAGTCTAGGGGTATTTGTTCAGCAGTGTGTTTTATGGACAGGAATGTGGGAGGACAGCTGAGTGTGCAGCTGACATAATGGAGGTGTTAAGCAAGACCATTGCCTATTTGAAGTGGTTCACCTGTGACCACACTTTTCTGTGGAGAGGGTGTGTATGAAGTTATGGGGGCATCTATTATTGAGTCGTGTCATGACCTAAATATACACGAAAGCCCCACTTGAGAAAGGGGTCCACCTTATTCAACAACAACAACAACAACAACAACAACAACAACAACAGCAACACCAAGAAAAAGAAGAATAAGAGAAGACTAAAATGCATATTTGACAATAATAATAATCAGCAACAAAACAATAATGTGTGCGTGTGTCTGTAGGTCATCGTGGCGCGTGCTCGACTACCAGCGACAGGCTAGACATTTGAAGTTTTCTAAATGAAGTTTTAGAATAGTAGAAGCATAGTAATAATAAAAACAAGATAATAATAATAATAATAATAATAATAATAATAATAATAATAATAATAATAATAATTATAATAATGACAATGATAACAGTAATAATAATACTCATAATAATAAGTGTGTGTGTGTGTGTGTGTGTGTGTGTGTGTGTGTTATCGGTTCAGTGTGCGGGTAGGCAATCAGCAATGTATCTGACATTTGAAAAGTTTTCTCGACGGCATTTTACAAATCATCTAATCATACTCTTTTCTTTCTCTAACTTATTTTCTTACGGAAAATAAACACATAAGTAAATATCCTAAAGAAATACGTTTACAACAAAACCTACATCAAAATGTATTTATAGTTTAGCTGCAATGTGTGTGTCTGTGTGTGTGTGTTGTTCACCTACGGTCGTCTGCTGGTCACCCAGCCAGCCATTCCTCTACGGAAAGAGCTCAGAGCTCATAGTGACCGATCTTTGGGTAAGACTGAGACCACTGACACACCACACATCGGGACAGCAAGGTCACAACCACTCGGGTTACATGCCGTACCTACTTGCTGCTAGATGAACAGGGGCTACACATTAAGAGGCTCACCCATTTGCCTCACCACGCCCAGGGGCCGGGATTCGAACCCGGGCTTTCTTGGTTGTGAGCCGAGCGTTCTAACCACTACACTACGCGGTGTGTGTGTGTGTGTGTCTATATATATATATATATATATATATATATATATATATATATATATATATATATATATATATATATATCCTTGCCTGATATTGTAGATGACGGAAAGAAAAAAAATGGTCTTAAGCATATATATATATATATATATATATATATATATATATATATATATATATATATATATATATACATATACATATACATATATATATATATATATATATATATATATATATATATATATATATATATATACATATATATATATATATCCTTGCCTAAGATTGTAGATAACGTAAAAAAAAGTTTTAAGCATATATCAACCTACTTCGACAATTAGAGACGTCGCAGTGAGGCTGGTAGATACCTATCAGCGCCAGCATTTTTAATTGTCTCCGATTTCCTGGGGCAAAGGGGTGTCTTAGCTAAATTTGAAATCGATGTGCAGGAAAAGTACAGCATGAATTGCTGCACAACTGTATCTAAAATTAAAAACATAACCCTTAATATTAATATTCATACTTACTGGTGTATGATAAGGCTTTGTTAATTGAATTATAAGATAAAACTAAAAATAGGTAATTATTTTTTTTTAAGTAAGTATGAACAGTAAAAATAAAAGGATGTTGATTTCGGCTTGTGCATTTTATCTGGGAATGTTGAAAAATATCAGATATCACTGACACGTCCTGTATATGAAAGTAATCAGTGAAATAAAAAAAGAAAAGCACTGCTGGCGGACGTACGACTTACTTATCTTGATCATGATTCTTAAGTTAAAGAAAGCGCCGCGAGCCGTTAGGAAGGAGTGTAAAGTGTAAACAATAGCCTCTCAGTTCTGCCGATACAAAGGCCTTTACTTTGCTTTACTATATCCAGAATAGGGTATAGCTCGTTCTTTCAGGAATTTTCTTAATTCCGCTCTAGTCCATGATTGTGGCGGCGATGTATCCATTGTGCAGGGTAGTCGAGTAAGCGTGGTCCTGTGTTTTGATTTGCTCGCTGCCCAAGTACCCGAGGATAGTGATCGTACCGCAAAAATAAAGTCTCTGATACAAAATTATATTTTCTTTACATTAAATGGATTTGCCTGTTGTTTAGTACATGAAAATGCAAGTATATATTAGTATACTTCCATTGAGGTCAATAGAAAATTACAGATTGCCTGCCTTGATACACTTATAGGCTCTTTTAAGAATATCATCTGAAATTATGAATAGAGGCTCAAACAATGTCATGTGCTGTCAGTTATCACGAAATTAATTGACTTAAAATTCAGACGCATTACTGTGCAACGATACACCTTTGTAAGCTTGTAAAACCTTGCCCCAAAAAGTATTTATTTTCCGGCGAGAATTAAATATTCTGGCGCTATCTGGTATCAAAACGCTCACTGCGACGTCTCTACGGTGACTAATCACAAGAGTGGGCGTGGCTTATGTCGGCGGTGCCCCGTAGTTGCCAGTTTGTCGGCAGAGGAATTGATGTGCACGGCAGTGTAAGGTTTAACACCCAAAGTTTAAAACAACACTCAAATGGCCCCTCAACCCTCGCACTCTCACTAACCCTAACGTGAGTGAAGTCAAATTTGCCTTAGCGTTAAACACTCACTCAACCACCGGCTCCCTTACTTTCACAGTTGGCAGCCCTTGAAAGGTAGTGTGGTCGCTCTGTTTATGTATGCGCATAGAGTGGCATTTCTGAAAGTTTGGTTGTGTTCGGATACGTCGACTTGTTCATTTATTATTGTTTATTACGGAGAATTTTCAGCTAATTTTTCATCAAAACATATGTACTAGCATAAAATATGTGATATAGTATTATGTACACATAAAATAGTAGGTTGTTTGAATATTATACGAACATGTTACATAGCCAAATCACAGTGACAAATCGAACACCTTCCAACCCGCTGCAGACGAATGAACTTTATGTTCTCTTGCAAAAATGCAGCGAAGTGAACGCATGCAGCACATGGGAGAAGAGGAGAGGATACTTCTATTAGACTTAATCAATGAAAGAAGAGCTGTTCTCCTCAGCAAAGCCACCGATGCCCACATTATACTGGTCAAGGCAAGAGTATGGGAGGAGATCACGAACTCTCTTGCTGCCAGTGATCTGGGGCCGCAGAGGACTGTAAAACAGATTAAGAAGATTTGGGAAAACATGAGATCAAGGTTAGTATATTGGTTTTAAAATGTTGTTTGGTAATTAGCAAGTTTACTTTTCCACACTCCTACGGTAGAAAGTAATTACGAGATGAAAAATTAGTTAAATGTCACTGTTATCAGGTTAAATTAATGTTACTGTTAGTTACCACATACCGGTAAAGAAGATTTCTGTTGGGTAATTGGTACATAATAATAATTGTTCTTGTTGTAGTTTATTAATGAGTACCTTTGTAAAACATTAAGAATTTTACAATCTACCCATCTAAGATTGTTTCTAAGAAGGACAGGATTTAGAAGTCAAGGGAAATGTGTGTGGTAAAAAAATCAACCTACTGTTCTGTAGACAGGTAAAAGTCACTATATAAAAATAATATAATGTCACTCCACTTTTTCCATCTCAATTGAATCCTCCAGTTGTTTCCTTATCTCAACTACCCTCTCCTGACAGACAGAATATTAAGTCTTTAATTGCCTTTACCCTAGTACTTTGCATGAATGATTTAAAGTTTTCTTAGAAATATGCATTTGATTATTTCGTGAAACTATACTATTAGCACCTCTCCAAACACTAAAAGAACCATGCAAGGAGCTAGAGTACCTAATATATAATTATAATATAACATGTCTGTGATGTTGTGAGGGTGGACAGCTCTTGTGAGGTTACATAACATTGAATTAAGTTAGGCTTGATTAAGTTTGGTTAGGTTGGTCTGTGAGTGTTACCTAATCAAATTTAAACTTAGGTAACCTAACCTAACCTCACATAAGCCATATAGGACAGGATAATTTTGGTTAGGTTACTTTATTTTAGTTTAGATTAGGTCATATCAGATTGAATTAGGTTAGGTTTGTCTGTGACTTATTTACCTAACCTAATCTAGCCAAACCTAACCTAACCTAACCTAACCTAACTAACCTAATCTAATCAAACCTATCCCATCCTATCCAAAGCTGACCAAACCTCACAACAACTGTTCCCCACTTTAAAACATCACAGACATGCTGACCAGTAATGTTTCTATAATCTTTCATTGTTTTTTAATGATTAGAGAGGAAGTGTTATTCTATAGTTTTATCCTGAAATTTATTAGTTCTTACCATTCTTCATAAGAACAACAGCAATTAGGCTACAATATTTCTTTAATTTTTGTTTATGTAGCTTTTATAGATGATAATTTATCAGTATGAAATTTATCAGTATGAAATGTGCAGTGCAGGAAAAATAAATGAAAATATGTAACTTTTTTATGCCTAATGATGTGAAATAATTTCAGGGCCAAGAAGTTTGTTAGTGACCAGAAGAAAAAACTGTGTCGAACAGGAGGTGGTCCTCCAAGTCCAGTCATCAAGCCAGACCCTGTATTGGAGAAAATCCTTGCTCTCATCGCAGACGAGCTAGAACCTGACCCAAACCACAATGACAGTGACAGATGGCCAACAGGTTGGTTCCATTAAGTAATAAATTTTCTGTTTTACATATCACATTTCTGTTCTTAATGTGATAATCTCTGTGCTTCATTAATGATGTGATCATTAAAGGATTTTTTCAATAAGACATACATTCATGTGATATATGACTGTGATTTATAAATAGAGGTAAAGATCATTAAAACCTTAATTTATAAATAGAGGTAAAGATCATTAAAACCTTGTTTTTTTCCTCAATATTTATATTTATTTACATTGGATAATAAATTACTACACAGTTAACCACTGAAGTTTTATTACTACACACACACACACACACACACACACTAAAACTACAGTATATAATTGATTTTTCCTTTTGTTGCAGTAAAATATGATTACTCTATTCGATGGTGATAAAATACGTGATTCTATTTTTGAGAAAATATCTTTTACTTAGTGTTGTCATTTACCATAACTGTATAGCAACTAATGTATTTTCATAACAAAGTGTTTATAGTCATATTGTATACAAAGTAAAATCAAACTCATCAAGGTAAGAAATGGGAATTACAAGTACATTTTTCTGAGTAACAGTGCACATAAAAAAAGAAATAGCAAAAATACCTTAGATTCATACATATTTTAATACTATTTTGGATAACACTTATAATCAGTTATGTGTACACATATAGTTTAGAGGGAATGCTCTTGAATTCCTGGTGTAATATTTGGTAGTGTGGCATGTGTGAGATAGGAAGTGTCTGTCCGCTTGGGTGTTTACCAGATACATGGATGGAGTAATGGAAGAGGTTAATACAAGAGTATGGAGGAGATACCATATTTGAGTGGCAGAATCAAACCATCCTGTGTTATCAGAAGTATGTTCTGATATATCTAGCCCTTTCAGCTTGTTGTGCTGCATTATTTTTAGCAATGGCTGCTTCTGGCTCAACATCATGATCATCTGCATTTGAATCATCCGAATCTACATCGTCTGATTCAAGATGATGATTTGGGAGTGGCACATTCCTCTGAATTGCAAAATTATGTAGCACAACTGCTGCTACAATAATGTTTTTTGTGGTGTCTAAAGCCGTGTAAAGACGCTTGCCCAAGCAACTAAAGCGTCTTTTTAAGACACCAAATGCACATTCTATTTTATTTCTTGTTTTAATGTGTGCCTCATTATACACTGTTTCACTTTAGTTGCTGGGATTCATTAGTGGAGTAAACAGATAACTACGGCAAGGGTAACCCATGTCCCCTAACAACTTACCCTTGTGCATGCCTTGCTCAAATTCATGCCGTAACAAACTGTTGTTAAAAATGTTGCTGTCATGGGCACTACCCCACCATCTTGCAACAATATTAAAAAAAGTTAAATCTGGTCCACATACAGCTTGACAGTTAAGGGAGAAGATACGTTTTCTATTGCGGTACAGTTCTGGATTCTCACAAGCTGGTCGCAGAATGTGAATGTGGGTGCAGTCGATAGCACCAACAATTCCTGGCATTCTGGCAATCTCCATAAACCTTTCCATTACTCTTATTGCATTCATACCTGTTGGCATCTTCACGTAGTCCTTTGCCATCTGAGCAATAATGGGCATCACTGTCCTGAGACACTTGCTAATACTTGTCTGAGAGACTTGGTACCAGTCACTAATTGTAAGTTGGTGTCCACCAGTGGCCATACATCTCAGTGTTATAAGGAGTTGCAGATGCTGTGGTATTGGGCAACCTGATGGGAAATGAAAGGGCAATTATGTAATACAGCTGTCTCTCTATCTTCATTATGCTTTGAGATAAAAATAAACACCATAGCACTTTATTGAACCATATACCACAAAACATTCTTTGAATATATGCTGTATCTCAGAAGAGAAAAAGAAGCATCCTGGACCATCCATTTTTTATGAAATAAAAAAAAAATGAATATGCATATTCTACTATATTACATGTAGTGTTACTAAATAATGTATATTGTTAAAAGTGTGTAAATGATAAGTATGGCCTGACAAAATAATGAATATCATTTGACAGGCTCTTCTGCCAGTAATAATGGATTTTATATGTACCAGCTACTGCATTGATATCAAACTTGGAAGAGTGATCCCGTCCACCAGGAAACCAATGACATGTATTCCACATCTCGTACCTACCTCTTGCATCTGCAGCAATGGGAAGTTGTCCTCTGATGTTTTCCAACAGATTCAGCACACACTCCTTGGTCAGTCTGAATCGTTGGAGGAATTCTTCCTCTGCAAGGTCTTCAAATGGATTGCTGCGATCCCGAATGACTTCTTCTTAGCCTCACTCTTCTCAGCCTCACTCTAACCATCTCCTGCATCCTCCGAATATTTCGCAACTGAAGCCACTGATGACCATTCTCCATGTTAAATCCATAATGAATAAAGACAGACAATAAGAAACCACATAACATAACATTAGACAGGTTGAAAAATTCTTGGAGAATATGGAGGGCGATATGCTGATTTCACTTGGTAATAAAGCTATTTCACGTTCGCTTAAGTTACATTAGGTTAAGTTGTTATATAAATATGGTTCCAAGGCATTGACTATTTTTTATCTGGGTGGAATATGATGCTTTTTATTTATTTATTTTTTTTTTTTTGAGATATTGAATTGTGGTCACATGTGTTTGCTTTATATATGTTACAGTCAATACCTGAATCCAGACAATTTGTAAAGTGACTTATTTTTTCAGGCAATTTGTGAACTGCCTGGTTAGGTTAGGTTAGGTTAGGTTAGGTTAGGTTAGGTTATAACCTAACCTAACCTAACCTAACCTAACCAGGCAGTTCACAAATTGCCTGAAAAAATAAGTCACTTTACAAATTGTCTGGATTCAGGTATTGACTGTAACATATATATATATATATATATATATATATATATATATATATATATATATATATATATATATATATATATATAAAGTTCCCGGAATTGAAAAGTATCTCAAAATGAAAATGCATCACATTTGATACATAAATTAGTTATCAGTACCTCGAAATTAGTTGTTTTATCTCCACTTTATTTCCTTTTTTTCCTTAGTATCCATTACAAATCATATTAAGTTGTATTTACTGTTAAAAGAACTAATAAGTGGTGGTACTTACCAGTCAGCTGAGAAGACCACGCCGCAGAGCAGAGTATGGGTTTGTTGACGCTTTTTCTTTATCGTATCTTTACTGTTTCTAAGTCACTAAAATTGCCTCACGGTTAAATTGTTGGTTACTATAGCAAGAAAGAGGCTGTAAAATACTTGCTAATTCGTTTCTGATTATATCTGTAAGATAATTATATGATTTTATCGGTTATTTCATTATAGGGTAGCATGTAAGGCATGCTTACCCCACCCTTGCCACTAACCCTTACATTTCCAATAATATTAAGGGTTTACAGTGTGGCAAGTAAGGGTTCATCAAAGGAATCAGTATTTAAAACTACGAATTTCTCATGTAAGGGCCCTCAAATTTTCTAAAACTACGGCCCTAAGAGGGCGGTTGCAACCGCGGCGGCTACCGAGCGTTCCACGCTGGCATTGTCCACACAAGGCGTTTTGTACCGCAGCGGAACCGCGGCGGTTGACCCACTGTTATTTTTTTCACCTGAATTTTTACTTGGCAGTGTCACGATGGATGTGGAGGAAGTAGCATGCGTTTGGTTGCTACATCGCCGCTTGAAACGGCGCAAGCAGAGGCAAAGACAACATTGGATTCATCCGATTCTACATGATAGACTTACGCACGGCTTGTTTACCACCCTGTACCCTACCTTGAGAGAGCATGAACCAAAGTTTTTCAATTACTGTAGAATGTCGGTGAAATCATTTGATGACTTGCTGGAACTAATCAAGGAGGACATATCTTCAACCAACACCATGATGAGGGATTCCATCTGCCCAGAAGAGAAACTCGTCATAACATTAAGGTGAATACTTTATTATAAGTTGTTGCTGTTGTTGTTCATAATACAAAACAAAGAAAAAAGTTACATATAAATTTCCAGTTGCCAGTACATTGGATACAAATACTAATTTTTTAAATGAAAATACAGAGCAAGAAAAAATGACCATTCACTTTATTTTATAACACAAGTAGCCCATCTGCTTTCTCCGTGGCACGCATAGGCTACGTATTTAGGATTGCTGTCAGTGAACAAATTAGTCAAACATTTCAATATAGTCTGACTGTGTATCAGAAGCTTGGCTTACAGTTCCTGGTGAAGGAGCTGGAAGTGGTGTTAGTATGTTATTTGTGTTGTATCCTGATGTACTTGGTTGTATATTCTGGTGTGTCTGGTGGCCTGGTTGAGAGCCAGAAACTGTGTAAGGTTGTGAATGATGAGGGTTTCCTGAGTAATGATATGGGTATGACTGATTAATATAGGTGTGTGGATTGTTGAGTGTTTGAGCACGATGAACAATATGTAACAGTTCAATTTTCGTCATCAAGCGGTTATTTTCTGGCACTTTTTTCAGTTCGCTATAGAGTGACAAGCAAAAGAGTTTATCTTCATCATTCTGTTGCTCAGTTTCCATCTGCCTTGCCAATAAACTCCTTTCCAAAATATTAGCAATATGCAAATCGCCTGAATTGAACTTCACTTTTTTCTTTGCTGGTGTGATTTCCGCTCTATGATGTTCTGTTGTGTCAATATCATCTTGTGCTTCTTCCTCTCCATCAATGTTGCTAGTAGTTTCGTTGCTAGCGACTGAACTTTCCAAAAATTGTAACCTCCTGAAATATATGTAGGTGCCGCTTTTTCCCTTTGATCCAGATGGAAGACTCTTTTGTTTTTTCATTTCCTTCGAGAAGGAATCCCTTAAATTTTTCCACTTTTTCTGCAAGACCAGGCCTGAAAAGTCATATGAATACAGTATAATATGGAATGCAGAAAATAAAAGATAAAAAGGAAGAGAAGGAAAAATAAGTGTGTGTGTGTGTGTGTGTGTGTAGGAGAGAGAGAGAGAGAGAGAGAGAGAGAGAGAGAGAGAGAGAGAGAGAGAGAGAGAGAGAGAGAGAGAGAGAGAGAGAAAGAGAGAGAGAGAGAGAGAATTATATGGAAAGTTCTTCTTTTGTTATTTTTCTCTGTAGGTACTTGGCCACGGGATGCTCGATTGCTGACTTGCATTATGGGTACCGGCTTGGGAAATCAACCCTCGCAGGCATATTGCGGCAAGTATGTGAAGCAATATGGGCAAGAATGAAGACAATGTGCATGCCAGAGATGACGAAGGATATGTGGGAAGAAGTGGCAAAGGGATTTGAAAAGTATGCGAAATTCCCTAACTGCATAGGTGCTATTGATGGCAAGCACATTAGGCTAGTCCAACCTAAAGGTTCAGGATCTCTGTATTATAATTACAAGTTATTCTTTTCAACTGTGTTGCTAGCAGTATGTGATGCCAATTTTTCATTTATATATGTGGATATAGGTGCATATGGAAAAAGCAGTGATGCCAATTTTTCATTTATATATGTGGATATAGGTGCATATGGAAAAAGCAGTGATTCAGCAATTTTCACAGAATCCTTACTTTACAAAAAGCTTGTGGAAAATAAATTGGATATACCAGAGCCAAAACCTATTTCCAGTGTTGAGACAGTATGCTACCCTCATGTAATTGTTGGAGATGAGGCATTTGGCATTATGGAGAATGTTATGAGACCCTACAGTGGAAGACATCTGACATACAGGAAAAAAATTTTCAACTATAGATTGTCAAGGGCACGTAGGTACATTGAATGTACTTTTGGTATCATGGCTAATAAGTGGCGCATACTCCATAGGCCTCTCAATGTTAACATTGACTTTACAGAAAACATAATAAAGGCATGTTGTATATTACATAACTATGTAAGAGCTAGAGAAGGTTACAGGTACGAAGACACACTCTATCGTGCACCACTCGTAGGTCTACGTGAAGGTAATGTCCCAAGAGGAGGTGGGTCTGCAACCTCAACCCGAGACAGATATGCAGATTACTTTGTAAGTGAAGGCAAACTAGAATGGCAGGATAAAATTATTTAGGCAAGCAAGTTGTAATATATACGTAATAAAGTGTTCTTCAGTTACTCACCTACATTCTGTTTTTCCTTGATTTCTCCGTCAGGACAGAAAATGTCAGCGACCTCTTCCCAGTGTTTTTTCTTCATCACCCTGTCCTTGTAGTGGGGAGATTTCATGTCCCATATTGATGGGCGTTTTTCTATCTCATTGATAAATAAATCCGTATCAAAATGATCCCGCTCCATAACGTCTACCTCAGCAGTACTGCAGTGACTGAGTGGTATTACCTAACGTGATTCATCAGGCAAAGCCCAAGGTTGCCATAGTAACGCACATCGTGTTATCTCATTGGCTGGCGCACAACCAATAGCGTCGCCCAATGCCTTCAAACCGAGCGGCGCGCCGCCCTGTGTGTGCGATGTAATATGTCTGTATGTATCTCGACACGCTGGCCAACCGCGCGGTTGCGAGGTCCCCGTCGGTTCCGCCGCGGTTACATGTGAACGATTCCATAGGCTATCATTGAAAATGTAACCGAGCGGTTGCAACCGCTCGGTTACAACCGCCCTGTGTGTCCAAGCTCTGAGACTGCAGTCCCCCCAGTGGATTTCTAGGATTCACGAAAATAATGTTAATTTATTTTATGTTTGACTATCATTCACATGAAAACACCAATTCTCATATGTTTATATGAAAAAAAAAAATACTGCAAAACAATGAGGAATTACAGAAATTATTTACTATTTAATGATACGAAAGCGGGGAGAAATGGGGGGAGGTTTCCCGGAGGGAATGGCGAGTGTGGACTGCGTTCAGTGCAGTCTTGTCTCGGCCGTTGTTGTGGCTAGTTGAGTGTTCTTGCGTCGGTCTTATTTTCAATCGTGTTTTTCAATTTGTCAGGGATGATTTTAAAATATTATTGATCAGTGATGGCTTGTGCTCAATCTTGATTATCATAGATGGTGTAAAATCACAGAAACATCGTATAAAATGGTATTTTTTTCTTTTCCCAGGTAGGCCTAGCAGTATTTTGCAAAATGGCACAAGAAGCAAAGACGGTTTCTGCATTGAAAGAACTTGCACCTGCCATGATTTCAATAGAGAAGATTTCTATGAATAATATGCCAGGTTTAAATGAAAAAGTTATTGATCTGTTTGCACAAAACAGGAACAGGAGAATGGACTTCCTTTTCAAAAAGCCCAAGCCAGCACTAAGGAAGTCGAGCATTTACTGTTAGGATAAGACCTAAAGAATTAAATAATTATCTATCTTTATAATCTATCAATCAATGGTATGTTAAACAATAACAATAAAAGCATTTAAGATTTTATTTGTCAATGTGAGACAGCCCCCCATCGGTAACAGTCACGAGCCGCCACTGTTAAGGGCACCTGAACAGCTGTCCGGACAGGCTGGTTGAGCATACTCAAGTGACAAGCCAGGTTTTAGTGTAGGGTAGCAAATCAGCACGCAGACCACATCGCCAGTCATAAGATTCTGTACTGCCGGTGTCATATGCTTACATGTAGGCTCAGTGGCGGCTCGTGACTGTTACTGATGGGGGGATCTGTCTCACATTCAGACAAATAAAATCTTAAATGCTTTTATTGTTATTGTTTAACATACCATTGATTGATAGATTATAAAGATAGATAGATAATTATTTAATTCTTTAGGTCTTATCCTAACAGTAAATGCTTGACTTCCTTGGTGCTGGCTTAGGCTTTTTGAAAAGGAAGTCCATTCTCCTGTTCCTGTTTTATGCAAACAGATCAATAACTTTTTCATTTAAACCTGGCATATTATTCATAGAAGTCTTCTCTATTGAAATCATGGCAAGTGCAAGTTCTTTCAATGCAGAAACCGTCTTTGCTTCTTGTGCCATTTTGCAAAATACTGCTAGGCCTACCTGGGAAAAGAAAAAAATACTATTTTATACGATGTTTCTGTGATTTTACACCATCTATGATAATCAAGATTGAGCACAAGCCATCACTGATCAATAATATTTTAAAATCATCCCTGACAAATTGAAAAACACGATCGAAAATAAGACCGACGCAAGAACACAACAACGGCCGAGACAAGACTGCACTGGTCGGAGTGAGCAGGGTTGCCAGGTCTGCGGCAGTATTCCCGCGCACTTTTACTCCAAAAAGAGCCCAAAACCCGCGGACTCCACCCTCCAAAAGAGCCCAATATTTTATGAATAATATGCATGTTGTGTTAAAAACGAGAAAGGTAGAAAACGACATAATAATAATAATAATAATAATAATAATAATAATAGTGATAGTAGTAGTAGTAGTAGTAGTAATTGTTTTTGTTGTGGTAGTAGTAGTAGTAGTAGTAGTAACAGCAATAATAACGATTATATATATATATATATATATATATATATATATATATATATATATATATATATATATATATATATATATATATAATATATATATATATATATATATATATATATATATATATATATATATATATATATATATATATATATATATATATATATATAATCATGCTTTGCTGTCAGACCATGCTTGATAAGGTCACTGTGATGGGCTCTGATCACAGTTTTGCAAAATTTGCAGGATGCATGAGTATCATCGCCGGGTATACTCCTTATCCACGTCTTGAGCCCGTCCTCTTGTTCCCACTCTTTATAGTATTTTTTGCTGTATTTCGACCACTTGCTCATGTTCACTTGAGCGTACACACGTATGCACGTGGCCTGTATCCAGTATACTTGTATCTCCTCCAGGCAGGCTGAGGCAGCTACGAGGCTGAGAATAAACTGGCTGTGTTTCAGTGTGTGTGCTGTGAAGTGAATGTGGAAATTATGGGTGCGGCATGCAGGTGTTCAGGATGGGTGCCCTACAGTCTTAATGAGGTCATGCGGCCCTAGTAGTAATACCCTTAGGGAGAGGGGAGACTTGTTCACACCCTTCTGCTGGCTGACCTGGCGCCACTCCTTATCATACGAGTGAGTCTACTCCCTGATTTGGTATGTCGGGAAGGCAAGAGTATATTATATATTTTCAAATATAAGTAGCCCAGAAAATAGCCCAACTGCGGTAAAAAGAGCCCAAAAAGCGCCAAACCGCGGAAACCATATTTTTCACGCCCAATACCAGGAAAAAGAGCCCAATTGGGCGAGAAAACCACGGACCTGGCAACTCAGGCACTGGACGCAGTCCACACTCGCCATTCCGCCCGGGAAGCCTTCCCCCATTTCTCCCCGCTTTCGTATCATTAAATAGTAAATAATTTCCGTACTTCCTCATTGTTTTGCAGTATTTTTTTTTCATATAAACATATGAGAATTAGTGTTTTCATGTGAATGATAGTCAAACATAAAATAAATTAACATTATTTTCGTGAATCCTAGAAATCCACTGGGGGGGCTGCAGTCTCGCAGTCCCTATTGACGAGCCGCCACTGTGTAGGCTATCTGCAAGGTGTAGATGAACCAGTCAGCTCAGCATTGTTGCATAAACGTTGTACAGCAGAGCTGTTAAAAATTAGGTTTATTTTAGTTGTCATGACTGTCGACACTATTCAATCTGTTCTCAGATATCAACCTAACCTAACCCAATATAACCTAACTTAACCAAAACTAATCTATCCTAACCTAATCTAATCAGTGCTACTTTGGCTTGTTATCTACAGGGAAAAAATATCTACACCGTACTTTGGCTTGTTATCTACAAGGAAAAGTCTCTACTGTACATATTTTTATTTTAGAATGATATATAGCGTAGAAAAATGTAATTAAAATATTTAAAAAATTTTCTTACTTTCTTACGGAAAAATTATGAGGTTTGAGTTGGTTTAAATTAGAGTAAGCTGACCAGTCGTCAGAATGGATTATTGAGCCTTCAGCGACTTCTCTGAATAATTGGGTGAAGTGTCTCATGGTCTCTTCTTTGAACTTCGACACTAGAACAGACATTCCACTCTTGCTTCAGACTCTCGAAACTAGGTCAAGTGTTTTCCTTGTTCATGATAAGTACAACTTTTCTTGTTGTATATCACAATATAGTGTAGATTGCATACAAAAGTAGGTTCATAACACGTAGATCGCAATATAAAGTGTAGATCACATACTAAAGGTTCATGATAAGTAGATAAGCCAAAGTAGCACCATCTAATCTAATCCAACCTAATCTAACCTAACGTAATTTAACCTAACTCCTCATCAATCACCATTCCTTCCTTTATCCCTACCATTCTCTTATCTACTATCAAACCTCTTATCCACTTTTTTTCTCATCTCTTGTCCTTGATCAGTACTAAGGATGTTAAACTGACTAATGTAGACGTCTCTGTGAAGAAGCGCACACACTCTTTATGTCTGACTGCTCATCGTTCCCAACACGCACTTAAGTGATACTGATGTTATTACATGCCGAGCTGGCAGCACAGAATCTTACATCTGGCGATGTGGCCTGCATGCTGATTGGCTATCTTACACTAAAATCTGACATGTCACTTGAGCATGTTACATTAGCCTGTGTCACCCACATATTCTTCTGGCCCTCGAGGCATCGGCTCAGTTCAAGTGAGACAATGCAGAGTGAAGAGCATAGCCTTTCCCATGGATACAAGAGCTAGACCTACTTGTGACTGCAACTGCTGCAGTGACCTACAAGTTATTATAGAACACCAAGAGGAGAAAGTGTAACTTTTCTATAAAAAAAAAAAAGGGGGGGTGGGGGCTTCTTTCCATATCTGACGAAGACATGAACTGCTTCTGAGCATGGAAGGCCGACATTCTGCCTCATACTGCCTAATTTAAATGTAATTTATCTCTAGCATATTATCCTTTAAAATCCGCAGCTAAAAATTTGATGTGTCGCCATACCTCCCTTTTTTATGCCTATATATATATATATATATATATATATATATATATATATATATATATATATATATATATATATATATATATATATATATATATATATTCATTTATTTATTTATTTATTTTATTTATTTATTTTTTTTTTTCATATTCAATAAAAAAAAATTATTCCCTTCTATATAAAATCTCAAAAGCTGGAAGTTTTGTGTGCGCCAAACATATTCACAGTAAGCTGCTGAGTGCTGTACTGAGTTGTAGTCTCAATGCCACTGTGGCAGAATGAGATGTCCAGGGTGTCAGGATGCCGTGTTCGCTGCCAGACGCATGTGGCATCACCCACTTGCAGCCTACCGGCGCCCAATGCATATTATTGAAGTCTGGAAGAGTAGGTGCCAATCACTCTTGAACACGTTGGATTAGTTTAGGCTAAGTTAGGTTAGGTTGAGTTAGGTTTAGACTCGATAAATAATGTGAGTCAAAATTTGTTTGAAATCGTTACAATGGTAATAATAGATAGCTAACTATTTAACATACCAAATAAAATAAAAAATAGCTACAACCCAATGATGATGAACATCAGCCACATCCCTTTAATATTTTCCTTATTGTATCCTAATATGTTATTCAATTATCTTATAATACGTTAACATTCGTGATTACTAGTATTACATTATTACTAGCATTAACATAATTTTTAGAGCATTAGGATAAGGTATGGCTATAAAATTCAACTTCAGACATGACATGTGCTGAGTGATCCAAAATATCCCAGTTTACCATAATTATTAAACAACGTCGCCCGCCTACACACAACCTACCCCTTCTCAAACAAGTGTCTGTGCGATGAGTTTGGTGCCCATATTATCCGGACATATCATCCTGTTGAAACTACGAACACGGGCGGTTTACGTTACATCCCTTCGTACTTGTTGCTGATGTCATCAGCGCCCCTTTCCACTTCCCACTTAATTGGTAACAGTGAGCGATGTGGACACCCTTAGACATATCAAAAGCTTTTGATAGAGTCTGGCACAAAGCTTTGATTTCCAAACTACCCTCCTCCTACTCAACACATTCCAGACACCTATCCCCTCTTCTCCATTGAGACTTAACTGTCCCCCTCTTCTACATGGAACATCCTCTGACCATTATTTACTTATAATCTAAACTGTAAACTTCAGATCTTATTTCTAGCTAAAACAGTTTCTATAAAATTAGGTGTTCTGAGTCGTCTCTGCCAGTTTTCTCCCCTCCCCACCCCCAGCTGCTCTGTAGAAGTATAGAGTACGCTTCACATTAAGGGGGAGGGGGGAGAGAGGTTCCAGTCATGCTGCTCTATTTAAGACAGGGTGGAATCAAAAGCATTTCATCTTATCAACTCCTCTCCTCTGACTGTCTTCAACCTGTTTCTCACTGCCATAATGTCGCATCTCTTGCTATCTTCTGCTATTTTCACACCAACTGCTCTTCTGATCTTAACAGCATGCCTCCTGCCCTCTGGTGGCCTTGGTGCACAAGTCTTTCTATTTTCTCTCATCCGTATTCCATTCACCTCTCTAATGCAAGAGTTAACCATTATTCTCAATCATTCATTCTTTTTTTCTGGTAAACTCTGTGACTCCCTATCTGCTTCTGCATTTCCACCTTCCTATGACTTGTACTTTCAAGGAGGTTTTAAGGTGCTTGTCCTCCTTTTGACTTCTCTTTGTCGACTGGCACTCTAGTGGGCCTTCTTAACGCAGGGATCCTCAACCTTTCCTCCATCATTAACCCCCAATGCATATTTCCATTTATCCCCTTACTTCCATATAAAAGCTTCACAGCCATCATAAAGTGACAAAAAAATAAGATCAGAAATACACACACACACACACACACACACAATATATAGTTATCATTGGTGATTTTAACTGTAAGGAGATAAATTGGGAGACATTGACAACTACTGAGTGAAAACTCATGGAGTAATACTCTGTTACACGGGGCGATGGAAAACTTAATGACTCATTGGGTTGATTGTGATACCAGATTTAGTGGAAGAGATAAACCATCAAGACTTGATTTAGTGTTTACCAAGGACATGAAAATTATTGAAACTATACACTATGATAGCCTTCTAAGTAAAAGTGATCATGTGTTGATGGAATTTAAATTGAAAAATGAAAATGTTATCACTGATGAAAATTATAAGGTGAAAAGATTTAAATATTGTAAAGCTGACTTTGAAAAATTAAGAAAATACTTTGTTGCCGTGGACTGGAAAGACTTTGAAGATACAGATGTTCAAGAAAATGTTATGAATTTATAAGGATATATAATTCTGCTGTGGAGAAATTTGTACCCAGAGGAGGAACAAGATGTAGAAAGGGTAAAGAATGGTTCAATATAAAATGCAAAGAGGCTTGAATTTGTAAGCTAAACACTTGGAATAGATGAAAGAAGAGGAAAACTGACAGAAGGTGGGAGAAATATATTGATGCTAGAAATAAGTACGTTGAGATATTAAGAATGGCAAGAAGAAACTATGAAAGAGATATAATAGATAAGTGTATAAATGAACCCAAACTATTCTTTAGACATATGAATGGGAAGATGAAGAAGAAGGAATGTGTATCAAGACTGAAAGTTGAAGGAAAAATCTATGATGATGCACAGGACATGGTGGAGGTTACAAACAATAGTTTCAGATCGGTATTTACTGTGGAAGGGGAGTTTGATGCTGGAAGGGATAAATTGGTGAGGAATATACTATGTACAGCCCCAGTCAGTTATGAGGAAATACTTAAGATGATGTAAATAAAGCATCTGGTCCAGATGGAGTATCAAACTGGATATTGAAAGAATGTAAAGAACAACTGGCTGAAAAAATTCACAGTCTAGTGGTGACATTACTGTCATAGGGAAGAGTACCAAAAGATTGGAACAGAGTAAATATTACACCAATATTTAAAGGAGGAAATAAGGAAAACCCACTGAATTATGGACCAGTGTCCTTGATTAGTGTTGTAGGAAAACTATGTGAAAGAACAATAAAGGAAAGATGGATGGAACACTTGGAAAGAGATAGTTTTGTAAATTGTCAATTTGGATTTAAGAGGGGAGGATCATGCCCCATGAACTTATTGTCCTTTTTTTTCAAGGGTAGTCAATATTGTGCATGAGAAAGATGGAAGGGTGGATGGTGTCTACTTAGGCTTGAAGAAAACATTTGACAAAGTACCACACCGAAAATTGCTAAGGAAGATAAAATAAATTATGGAAAAATTGGAGGAAGATTGCTGATTGCTGGAGTAGATAGACGATTATCTGGATGATAGGAAGTTGAGAACAGTAATACAAGACCAAAATTCATCTTGGCTGAAAGTAACTAGTGGTGTCTCACAGGGTCAGTGTTGGGATCAATAATGTTTGTAATATATGTGAATGACATAAATGAAGAAATATATAGTTGTATGAACTTATCTGCAGATGGTCCTAAGCTGATGAAAAGGGTAGAAAATGTAAATGACTGTGTGGTACTGCAAGATTATTTAAATAAGATAAATAGATGGAGTAAATCTTGGTAAATGGAATTCAATTTAAGTAAGTGTAAAGTAATGGAGTTTGGTAAGAGTAAGAAAAGAATACAATATCATTATGAGATGGATGGTGTGAAGTTACAGAAATCAAAAGAGGAAGTGGATTTGGGAGTAACAGTTACTGAAAATCCGACTCCAGACAGACACATTGATAAAACTACTGGAGAGACAATGAATTTGTTAAAAAGAATAAGAATGGCATTTTCACATTTAGAAGAAGGAATGATAAAAAAAAAGTTGTTGATTTCCATAAGACCAAGATTGGAATATGCCGCAGTGGTGTGGTCTCCTCAAATAAAGAGGAATATTATAAAATTAGGAGTACAAAGAGCAGTCACTAAGGTGGTTCTGGAGTTGAGTAAGTCCACCTATGAAGAGAGATTAAGAATGTTGGATTTCCTACCCTTGAAAATAGGAGAGAGAGAAAGAGGATTTAATAAACATCTATAGAATGATAAATGGTATGGAAAATCTGGACAAAGAATGTTTTATAAATTTAGACACAGAGTACAAGGGGACACAGTAAGAAGTTGAAGAAAGTTAACTGTAGAAGAGGCATCAAAGAGTATAGTTTTCCTCACAGAAGTATGAACAAATGGAATGAACTCAGTGAAGACATAACTGTCCATGCTTTTAGGACCAACTGGATAGATATAGAGATGGGATACTATGAGATTACTCCCCTCCCATAAACATAAACAATAAATACACACATTCTCTCTCTCTCTCTCTCTCTCTCTCTCTCTCTCTCTCTCTCTCTCTCTCTCTCTCTCTCTCTCTCTCTCTCTCTCTCTCTCTCTCTCTCTCTCTCTCTCTATTTTACAAAATTGAATTTAATCAAATTATTTTCAATTATCAGGTATATCAATTATTTACTTACCCTTCCATGTAATTTTTTACCCCAAGGGGTAAATTTAACCCTGGTTGAGAATCAGTCTTAATATTTTTGTTCCATTTTGCCATTATAATACACTGCATTGTGCTTGAAAAGTGAAAAAAATAAAAGACTGCTACCTTGCATCTTCATTGCTATACATGATATTATGCTGATTTCTTCTGCCTTAAAAGAAAATACCTCCAACCATGCTTTTCGTGTTTGCTTTGCTCGCACACTAATAAGGTAACTTAATGCATTGTTTTTAGTGGTGGATGACTTCATTGTGCACAAGTTTTTAGTTTGTCAGCCAGCTAACAGAGAGAGAGAGAGAGAGAGAGAGAGAGAGAGAGAGAGAGAGAGATACAGTGCACTGAATAACAGTAGTTGGGTCATCTATATCTGATGCTTAACACAAATTGTTACACCTGTGCTGCAGCCTTAGATAGTTGGTTACAGTGTTTGGTACAGCAGCTACAGCTACACCTCCATGAATCAAATGAGAGACTCTCATAAAGAAAAGAATAGGATCTGAGCTGCCACAGTGACAGTAACGCTTCATGAAACACAGGCAGAAGCTTAGTCAAACACGCTTACTAACCCCGCCAAGACTATTGGGTTGTTTGGTGTGAAACTCATCAGACCCCACTGTTCTTGTATTAAGGAATGGACTGAAACATACAAGTATCTAAGAGATCCTACTTATTGTGACAGAAGGATGTTTGAGCACCTCCATGCCTTATGGAGAGAAAACTAAATAAATAAAATGAGAGAGAGAGAGAGAGAGAGAGAGAGAGAGAGAGAGAGAGAGAGAGAGAGAGAGAGAGAGAGAGAGAGAGAGAATTACACTCGGAACATGAATTTAACCCTTTTTTTTTTTTTTTTTTTTTTTTTTTTTTTTTTTTTTTTTTTTTTTTTGCTGCATGTATCACATGGAATAGGATTGTCACTGATTAAATACAGACACTGGAGACATCAGAGTTTAGATCCCTACATCTTCCAAGCATCAAGACCAGCCAACATGGTGTACTCCAACTTTTCCATTTACTGCTGGATTAATCCTTCATAGACATCACCATGTGAATTGTTCTGGACCAGAAAATGTTAGTTTTTGAATATGGCAGCTACTAAATGAGAAGCTTCTTCATGGTGAATATCAAGGGTTTATGAGAAGCAAGAAACTGGAAGATCATGACCAGCAAAAAATAGTACTATTTCCTCCCTTCTACAAGGATTAGATTCATGTTTTGTGTTAATATAAGTATATGAAGAATGAAGAATTAAGGAAATCTCAGCAGATGCAAATTCCTGCCATAGGTATGTATTTGATAAAGGACACTGCAATATAGCAAAAATTAATGATCTGCCACCCTCCCTCTTACCAGTTGGTCAGCAAATATCATAGTACAACAGAAAAACAAATAAATATCATCCTTCAGACTATATTTGACTAGTATTGAGGGTTAGTATACTACCACAATACATGCCATCCTCATCTTCTTTCTTACTTTTCTATATTCTAATTGAAGGTGATGCTGGGCTGCCCACTCACCCCTGTCCATTTTTCATATCTTGTAAGTGATGATGGTAATTCACTGATGCAGTATTGATCTGCTTTTCATAGGCAGCTGACTTTCTGTGGATGAATGACATGTGGCATTGAGCTTAGCTGAACTGTAAATTGACAAGTCCAAATTGTGGGGAATACATAAGAGTTACTTGGGTAATGGGATATTCTGGTCTGGGGCACCTGAGTATGTATGACCCCATAATGTTCCCAATTAATGAATCTCCCAGTTTGTCGGGGCATCTCTGAGGCCCTCACAAAACACTTTTCAAATTTTGGATGATCATTTTCTTGACTACTCTAAAAAGACTGGCACTTTCAGTGGGCTTTCTTTTTATATATAATTTTGTTTCTCATAGCCAGTGCCCTCTTATATTTATAAAGTAGGCATCCACGAAGGCAGTTACTGAAGAATTAATGACATTAAATATCATTGGCCTATCATTTAGGTCATGGCAATGCATTCTCAGAGGAACTCAACAGAAATTAATTGCTGCCATATTTGCCATTGACTGGCTGTACAGCAATGTTTGAAGCAATCAAAACCTTCCAGGGTCATCATAGGTGATGAAAGCTGAGTCTATGGTTATGTATGACCAAGAAACCAAGTTCATCCCTACTAAAGGATCAAGAGCATTGTCAAGGATCTGTAAATTTAATTTCTTTGAGGTGGAAATTACCATTGACATGGAGCTCTTCCCTGCAGGCCAGACAGTGAATTAACACTTCTGCACCGAGATCCTTAAAGCATTTGAGGAACATGAAAAAAGAAACAAGTAGCACAAACAAAACTGACTTCATTATCAAAACAATATGCTGTCCCACCCTACTCTGCCCAGCAATTCTAAGCCTAAAAACAATATGCCAGTGGTTCCCTACCTGCCCTGCTCCCCTAACCTAACCTCCTGTGACTTTTTCCACTCCCAAAACTTCTTTTCTTCCAAGTGATGGTGTGACAATTTGACAATATCCATGAGATTCAAACAGAAATGTGGGACATCTACTACAGCAACCCCAGAGAGTTTCAGAAGTACTTCTAACAATGAGTTAATTCCCAAGGATTTCACTTTGAAGGGGAAAGCAATGATTAAAACACCTAAACTTCTTCATTATGAAAGTCCAGGAACTCTTGGATTGCACCTATTTAATTTTCCAAATAAGATCTACAGAATATTTAAACTGAGAACATTCAGACTTGTTTTTGGGGGACTATGCAATCCAAGATACTTCCACAGTTCCCATGAGATGCTTCAATCTTGATGATGAAAATTTAATTCTGTGCACTGCAATTTTCCTTAGGCATATTTTTTTCTCTTTAAAGTGAGAATTTTTACTTTCTCGACAAATGATAACTACATGGCAGGCAAAATAATAAGTAAAAATTATGGAGGTCAAAGGAAGATGAGTGAGAATAAATAAGTGATGTTGAGAAGGCATGTCATATATTAACCTATAACCATAATTCAGAGAGTAATAGTTATAAATATCAGACTCTGGCACTTGTCTGGCTCCCTTGGATCCCCAGGAATTGCTAGAAATCCAAAGATAATTCGTGGACACAAAGTCACAATGTTTAACAAGTGACTGATGCTCTGGGCAAATGGGTAAGTGGATGCCCAATCTTTTTTTGCAGATACAATATGGATATATGGTATTGTTTTATTAGTAACTATAAGCTATTGTGCTCTTTGTTATAATCATGAAGAGCATTATCAAGTGGAATTTTGTTTTTGTTATAATTTACAGTGCTAGGTACAAGTGATTAAAAGTTAGTATCAATGGTCCCTGAACTGCTAATTCATAATTCAACTGTAATAATGCTAAGGTCATGAAACTGAACAAAATTTTGTAGAAATTAAAGACATGTGCAAGGTTTTATTACATGATTTTACTTTAGCACATTTTCTTCTTAGCTCTAAACCTCTTAGAGCTTACATTTTAATATGATGCAATTTTAAGGTAGCCGATCTAAGATTTTTTAAGTTTCAACAAGACTACAGGCTGAACACTCATATGCACTGAGTCACTGTAATATTGAATATTCTCAACTCTCCACTGGGAGGCTAAAGTTGCTCTGTATTAAAGCAATGCAAGAGCAAAAGTCATGTTTGTGAAGAATATATGAGTGCATATGTAGCATCACCTCACCTATAGATTACTACAGGCTTAGATGCATACCACTGCCTCACATGCACATTACTTCATCTTTTCTTCTAGTGAAGAAAGTATATACAATACCCATACATAATACTATAAAATATAAACTAAATAGAACAAATGTGTATGATTTACAGATCAGATTTCAAATTAGAGAACTAAATTCAGTGGGGGCTTTCTTGTCTTTCAACAATTTTCAAAGCAAGTAAAACGAAGTAATCTGCTAAGAAAAATAAGTTTTGTTAATTAGCATTCAGTGGAACCACATCTACCACTGACAATTACATTAATGACAATGAAAAATGTATGCTAATAGTAACAAAAATCAATACCTAGTATTAACATTTTTTATTTTTTTTGATAGCTGCTGACAGCCAAGTCTCCTTCCTTAAGAGTTACTGTTTCTCTATATGTGTGAATCAAGGAGAGCCTGAGGTCAATTACTTCTCCCAAGCAATTTTTCCTTCTGCAATACAGGTCTCATACTTAATCCTGTCATATGGAGTGTCACAGGGACATCCTGCCATATGGAGTGTCACAGGGACAAGTGCAACACTTCAAATGGTGACTTTTGTACATGTGTGTGTGTGTGTGTGTGTGTGTGTGTGTGTGTGTGTGTGTGTGTGTGTGTGTGTGTGTGTGTGTGTGTGTGTGTGCGTGTGTGTGTGTGATTCACCTACAGTCATCTGCTGGTCACCCAGCCAGCCGTTCCCCTACGGAAAGAGCTCAGAGCTCATAGTGACCGATCTTTGGGTAGGACTGAGACCACTGACACACCGCACACCAGGACAGCAAGGCCACAACCCCTCGGGTTACATCCTGTACCTACTTGCTGTTAGGTGAACAGGGGCTACACATTAAGAGGCTTGCCCATTTGCCTCACCGTGCCCAGGATTCAAACCCGGGCCTTTTTGGTTGTGAGCTGAGGGTGCTAACCACTACACTACACGGTGTGTGTGTGTGTGTGTGTGTGTGTGTGTGTGTGTGTGTGTGTGTGTGTGTCTATATATATATATATACACACACACAGTAGGGTACACAACAACGCATGGTCATTATAACATACAACTGCAATAATACACTGAAATTTTAATAAATACTTAATCAGAATAATGAACTAAAACTGGCATAATGAACTCGCCACTCATATGAGCACTGGAATTTTAATAAATATTTAATCAGAATAACAAACAAACTCTCAAGACTAACCCGCAAGCTGTAAGAGCCACTGCTCACCTGTCCACCGCCTGTCCCTTCCTCCCTTTTTTTTCTTTTCTCTTCCTTCTTTCATCTTGTCTCAAACCTTCCTCCCTGTCAGCTACCCTCCCCATTACCTGTCAGAGATATGGGACTAGGGAGTGATATCTCACTCTCTCTCCCTCTCCCTCTCATTCATTTTATGTTATTTTTCCTTTATCCTTTCTTAATTTTTATCACTCATATACGTAATTCCATCTTCATCCTCAATCAGTCTCATATTATTTAGCAATCCTTAGGATTGTCTGAGAGAGAGAGAGAGAGAGAGAGAGAGAGAGAGAGAGAGAGAGAGAGAGAGAGAGAGAGAGAGAGAGAGAGAGCTCCAACTTGTGGGGGTTTTCTGTATGTATGTGTGACACCAACAGTTGGTAAATGTGACCTATACTTGTCAAAGTAGCACAAAACTCAGGGTGATGTGCAAAACTCTGGGTGGTAAGAATTTAGGAACAGGCGTGAAATTCAGGAGGGTACTGTATATATTTGTTGTGTTATTTTAAATGCAATAGTGCAAATGTGCTCATTTTGATGTGTTGTTTTGAAAATTCTGGAATTATTTGCATTGTCTGGTACCCTGGAACCAATTAATTTTTCCCACAGGTTCTTCAGTCACCACAACACACATTAACCATAATGAACGCTACAGTGGAATGAATCATGTTTATTGTTATGTACCTTACTGTATATACCGTGTTTCCTGCCATATAAGATGCACCCCCGCCCCCCCCCAAAAAAGCTCCAAAAATCACCCTGCATCTTATACCCCGATGGTTAGGTTTGGAGTAATTCCAAGCCACCTGTAGCATCAAGATCTAGATCAACCTTTACATGCGCAGGGTGTTTTGTTTACCATTTGAAGTCGAAAGGAGCACCGTAACTCTTCAGCCAATAGTGGAACATCTTGAATACAGAGAAAGGCAGAAAGCAACATAAGGTAGTATCACAGTCATAACTGTTCAGTGAAGGTCATGATCATTGATAAACTGGTATGATATTTTCTGCAACTTGGATCAAATCCTGATTGTGGGGTTGGCTATGAAGTTCAGGGAAAAGTGGGGCTTATTTTATTTTTTTCTAAATATTCCCTGCCAATTTATTGATACATCTTATACCTCAATGTATCTTATATAGCAGAAAATTTGGTGTGTGTCTCTGTGTGTCTGTGTGTGTGTGTGTGTATATATATATATATATATATATATATATATATATATATATATATATATATATATATATATATATATATATATATATATATATATATATATATATATATCACCCAAACACTTGTTTCCTTACCTTGTGTAAAAAGATATGAGAGTATAAAAATGCATAACATGATACATCTGATATCACATTAATATGAAGCACTCCAAAATATTATATGTAACACCTATTACAGGTATAACCAAATATCTTCCATTTTAATTTTAATACAGCCATCATGACTTCCATAAAAGATTCAAAACTTTTGATATTAGGTTGAAAATAGTAAAATAACAAGGGTAAATGATCATTCACTACTTCCAGGACAATCTAGCCACCTTTAGTCAGAGCATGGTTAAGTACGTCAGTTATGTCATCCCTGCCTTTGTGTACAAATTCTTACATTGTCATAAAATCTAAAAGTTATATCTTAATGCATTTTACTTTCAAAATACCACCATATATATTTAAACTATAAATATGAGTGCAGCTCTAAAGTAATAATTCCTCAAAATCTGTGGTTTCATGAATATGACATCTGTGTTCTGTGCACTGGGATACAATTACTCATTTTTAGATAAGCAAATTTTGCAAATGTTGAAGGATTATAGCACTATCATAATATTAGATCTTCCAATCCAATGGTATGATGGGAATGTATTTGCAGTCACCTCTACCAAAATGGGCCAGCTTGCAAACAACTCTTTCATATTGCTACTATTCTTGCATACACTCCTTTCTCTTCCAACATAAAGTGACTAGATTAGTTCAATAAATTAACTTAAAAAACAGCAGTAAGATAACAGTGAACTATAAAATAATATATAGTATTTAACCATAGACAACATTGTCTGGATAAATCTCATAGAAATTCAGTAGCTAGAACCTTCCATCACAGTGCTTCCACCTCCTTGGCAGAGATCTGCTGCCATGCAAACTCTGATTCACACTACACAAATTAATTTAATTGCCACTAATGGCATTGATGTGATGCATTCAGGAAAAATAGTATTAATTGACCCTGTGAGGCCTACTCAAGACCTTAAATTAAAAATGTGTGTATACACTTACACGTCATATTTAATTTGACACATTTAAAAAATGTATGATTTGTTTTATTTGACAAAAAAGGAAAATCTGAATGCATAAAACAGTAAAATTGGAAGACAAAAGCTGCTTGCTCAAACAGAAAATGTGGTTTCCAGTCTTTAATGATGTAGTTCTTACCATTTTACCTCAAGACTTTTTCTTTTTTTTATATTTTTCTTTTTTTTTTAGCATAATCTCATTGTAATTCAGGGAGAGGCTATATATATTTAATGAACTTAAATGCAGCATAAAGCAGCCACCACTTTGTCTCAACAACAAGCAATCAAAATAACAATAGCCTCTAGATCTTGCCCTAATACTGTTTATGACATTACACTGAGGTACTCACAACCTCTAGTAAATTAACAAACATTATTCATCTTGTCCCTTTTAGAAAGCTTTCTACAAAATAATGACAAGTTTTATAAATAAAAATTACTTTCAATAACGTTGATAGGTGAACACCAGTAACAAAATAAAATAAGCATAGGCTTACTAAAGGATAAAGTAAAAGTACCTCCAAACCTTTGTTTGTGACACACAGCTGTAGATTTAATGAAGATAAAATTCTCCTCCTTTGTAGCAATAAATGGTTATCATACTTTTGGAAAACTCATTTACTTCATTGTTATATACTGTACATGTGATGTCAGCTTAGAGAGGCCTCATACATGCAGGATTTATGTGAAGCCTTCCTGTTTAAATCCAGCCTCAAATGTTTCATTTAAATGTCATAAAATTCTGATTTTACATAAGTTTATAGAATATCTCTTTTATAATTTGAATTTTTCACTGACAGAAAGGAAAGGATTTATACACATGTAAAATCTATTGCAAACTTACAGTTTATGTCTATTGCCAAACAGTGCATGATTCCAGAGGCAACTCAAGACTGTTATACTCACGCACACACGTACGCACGCATGCACGCACACACGCACGCACACACGCATACACACACACACACACACACACACACACACACACACACACACACAATATACCATAAAGTGACAGTTTTTGTTTAATAATTTGAATAATCAATTATTTTTCATACTAAAAAGCACCCATAATGACAGCTAATTGTAACAACTCTGCAGCTGACTAAAAAAAATAATAAAGGAATGACTGAAAAAATTACATAGATTGCATTCCTATAAAATTCTAAATTTTGGTCTTACAAATCAAGGCCAATATTAAAATTTCCATCTTCCTACCAAACTTCACCAATTCTAAAGTCATCACACAGTGACCCTTTCTTTGTTTTCATTATAATAACAGTGACCACATTCTTCATATTCAATGGTCCACTGTCAGCATGTGTCCAGTAAAAACATCACAAAATTATCACAATCACTACTCAATGTGCAGTTAAAAAAATTACAAACTGTTTTAAATCACTTGGCATAGTATTGCTGCAGTCTCTATTAAATCACCAGATACTTCTGAGGATCTGACCAAGATAGGGTAGGGTTGGGCAAAGTAGAGCAAGGTAAAGCAAGGCAAGACAAGGCAAAATACACACACATACACACATGTGCACACACACATATACACACACATAAAGCTGGGCTAGGTTCCATCTCCATCATAGGTGATTGAGGAGGAAGGACAGCAGTTTTGTCTCGTAGTGCTCATTGGAATCTAGCTGACGCAGACAGTGGCGCTCCTGAGGATATATCTGTTTTGGAGAGAGAGAGAGAGAGAGAGAGAGAGAGAGAGAGAGAGAAACATGATTAGATGGCCTTTACTACTTCTATAATGATAAAATGGTCAGGAGGTAAATTCATTATTTTGTTAATATTCAACATATATAATTAAACAAAAAATAGTATGCTGCTTTTGCAACATGCCCAGAAATGTCACATTTTTAACCAGTGTAAAGACTATGGCCTTTCCTTGTATGAAGAATTATTGTGAATATTTGACACCCACTGTGGTGAGAGAGAGAGAGAGAGAGAGAGAGAGAGAGAGAGAGAGAGAGAGAGAGAGAGAGAGAGAGAGAGAGAGAGAGAGAGAGAGAGAGAGAGAGAGAGAGAGAGAGAGAGAGAGAGAGAGAGAGAGAGAGACTTGGACCTGAAAACAACATAAAATATATCATATTGTTACAACCAGATCCAGCCCCTCCCACAGCTACCACTATTTCGGGTCAACTTCCCTAGGCTCCTACCTTATGTAGCCTAGTGCAGGGCAAATTACACCATGAACCCCGTCCAATTCACAGATCATACACAGTTACCTGCCTAAGAGGTCACCACCCTGTTTCATCTGACCACAGGGAAAAAAATATACACCATGCCTACTTATCCCAAAAGCTGAGAAGGAACTCACTAAGCCATGTGCTAGGGAGCTCAGACAGTAAAGATACACATATGAGGGTATAATACCCCGAGGGCCACCTCCCACAGGCTAATGATCCACTAGCCAGCAGGATATTATATCACTTGTGCCCAAGCCCAGTCTATTAACAGTCTCTCGAAGGACAGGCTTACACCCCCATTACAATTGGTGGGGTCTGGAGAGACTGCAGACAAGTGAACGCTGGCAGAAATACCATTTAGTCCTCTGGTCCTCAACAAAGGCTATCAGCCAAGACCAATTGCATTTAATGAATACAAAACTCTCAAGACACAAGGGACTACACAGACTGGAAAAGGGATGGACAAATGCCCTCTCACATTCTCCAGGCACAAAACTTAAGGACATACAGGCACCTCAAACAGAACCAACTGGGGCACCTTATTGCCTCAATTTTATGAGAGCAGCTAACACCTACAGCCTCCTGTGGGGCTACATGTATCTATTATAGTGGGGGCCTACCACCAATAAAACTCACATAAGAATTAATCCCACAGGCCATCTAATATTCCCTCTCCTAACATACTGGCTCTCTCTGGTATGTCTGGCTTGTGCAATTGTTTGACTCCAACTGAGGAGTGGGAGTGTCCCAGCCAGCTCTGTCTCAGTGTCACCTGGCAGCTACTCATTTGAATGTCTGAATGTGGGAAGGGGAGGGAATGGGGGAGAAGAAGAGAACAGCAGCTGGGGAAGATAGGGGATGAAATGCTCACCCTGCTCTCCTGCCTAACTTGAGTACTTCACTGTAAAATGAACATTATGTTCATAAAACAGTAGTGAGGTTACAATAAGGGCTGGGTGAAATATGATTCTTTTATAATAAAGGTTAACTATTTTTTTTTACTTATGTGATTTGGCTCTATGAAATGAGAAAATTTTGGGAGACTAAGGGATGCATCTTACACATAACTTCAGAGCCCATATGGAGCAGGGATGAGGTGACAACCCTCAAGCCCACATGGAGCAGGGATGAGGTGACACAACTCTCTCTCTCTCTCTCTCTCTCTCTCTCTCTCTCTCTCTCTCTCTCTCTCTCTCTCTCTCTCTCTCTCTCTCTCTCTCTCTCTCTCTCTCTCTCTCTCTCTCTCTCTCTCTCTCTCTCTCTCTCTCTCTCTCTCTCTCTTTTCTCTTCTCACTATTAAAGTGCTACTCATACCAACATACAGTATTAAACTAGGATCAGTGATCAGCTTTACTGTAAATTTATATGAACTTCTTACAAATAATCATTAAAATCTTAGTTTACTGTTAGGAGTTTATCAAACATTATAATGTGTGCTTGAAGCTTATTAACTTTGAGCACTCATAAATGTGCTCAGCATGACGCAATGCACCACACTTGTGACCTATGCTTTAAATATCACACAGTAGGAAATATTCCACTCAACAGATAATGCAAGACTGCACCAGTAATATCAGAAGACATGATAACAAAATTACATAAGATCTGCATCTCAAAGTCCATTTGTGGAAAGTTTTGTACACACAAAAGATCAAGATAAGGACAGAACCCATGTCTTGAGAAGAATGCTTGAGAGAATGGATGATGCAAGAATAGCATGGAAAGTGTACCTGTAGAATGAAAGTGGAAGCAAATAGAGGAAGAGGTGCATGAGAATGACAGATAGGAATGGATTACAAGTTGTGTGGGCGATGAGAATGGCTGAGAGGAATCAAAATGAGCGTGAATGAGTGGTAACAAGAGGTAGCAAAGTGGGAGCTGAATGGGATGTGAGAAAATAGAAGAATGAAATAGACAGAAAGTGAAATGTGTAGGACTGAATAAATGGAAGAATGAGATGGAAAGAAAGAAGACACTGGAATGGTACAAGGAAAGAGAGGCCCCGATGTATGAAAGGTGGTATGATGGAAGCCTGGGCGGTGATCTTTTCTTCCGAGCGAAGGCAAAGTGTATGGATGTGAATGCAAGGAGTTACAGATGGTCTGAGTCCCGCAGCAGTGTGCACCAGATGTGTGACATGAGAGAGGATGAGACGGTGGAACATGGGATGCTGGAGTGTGTGAAATATGCCAAAGACAGGAATGAGATGATGCAAGTGATACTGACTGACTTAGGGCATGATAGGAATGAAAGAGTGGAGAAGACAGGAGAGGAATGGATGGTGTTGTTGCTGGGACTGTATAGAGAGGTGAATGAAAGAATGATTGAGGTGGTAAAAGAGTTTCTGGAGAGAATGTTGTGTGCCAGATGTAAGAACAATTAGTGTAGAGGATGCTGTTCGTTTCTCTTTTTTTTTTTTTTTTCTTCTACAGGAGTTGTTGATCCAAAGGCCTGGCTCAGGAGTGATCCCAAGCCACCTGTACCATCAAGATCAAGATCAAGACCAGACAGGCAGGTAGCAGACTTAAGGTAGACTCCTACCTGGATACTGGTTATATACAAAGACATAACAAAAATAACCCTCCTTATTTTTTTTTGCCAAATATCACAAAATAGGACATTAATGGCAGTATTTCACTCAGACTGCACAGGACTAAAATAAACATATGGGGATAATTATATCAAATTTAAGATTCAAAAACATTTTCAGGAAGTTTTGTGAAAATAAAATTAGTAATTTTTTAATAATGACTGTCAGTGAATCACATACCCTCTTTTCTTATTTCTCCTCTTCTAACCTCAATGACATTTCATTCAGTAGATAGGTGGCAGAGGGAATGTTTTCCATAGTGTGCTTGTAATGTATAGTTGTTTTTATACTTGAGAGGGTAGAGATTACACTAGTCCTCCCTGAAAATCTCTCATGGGCACTCCACTCACTCCTAGTCATTTTGAAAAGCACAGGCTAGACGTAATGTATTCAGAGTGGCCATGTAACTTGCTAAGGCAAGAATATTGTGCAATAGTCATGCCAAACCCAGACAGAGAAGGATGTTAGGTGTAGGAGGTAGTAGTAAATAACAGTATGGCTTCCCAAGTTATAAAGTAGTGCCAATAAGAACCTTGGCCAATTACCAGCTGCCAAGGCTGGTGCAAAAGGATACCAAGACCCAACCTCAGGACTTACAAAAGCCTCCTTCTTTCTTTCTGGCCCTGACATGCTTCTCAGGTGGACACTAGCTCTCCTGTTACCCTGGCCAGAAAACCAGACACTGAACCCAGGCAGAAACAGCGAGCTGGTAACCACCATGTGTTGACAACACCCAAGGAGACAGCCAGCAGAGAGGTGACACTTAAATTCCCGTGGTTGCTGTCAAGGAAAGAAGGGACCATCAAGAGAGAGAGAGCACCACATGCAGGCATGAGGAACCACAAGGTCTACCTAGGGCAACACAAGGGACACCTTGCAAAAGCCTTGCTGACACCCAGGGGTGGATGAAGAAAATCAATTTGGAGGGGATTTGATGGTAAAATTTCATAAATTAGTGACAGCCTCAAGACAGTGAAGACCAATGGATAGTAATGGTAGTTCTTCACTTAAAATCCACAGTTCCCGAGCAATCAACGTATATGTGACAAATGAATTTTTCTTGTATCTATATATGAAGTGCAATCAATATGTATACTGGCAAGCAATAACAAGAAATAATTCAAATTGTACATCCGACCAGTGAAAAAGGCAGATCTGAACTGGTAGAAATCATCATCATATGAGCATTCAAAGAAAACTAAACATTTATTTCAATGTGTAAGCAGCAATTGGGTGATTATAATACAGGTCATATATAAATTACTAACCTAACCTTTACAAATAATAGTTAATATGTAAAATTCGACAGCTGAAGATAAAAAGGAATTTTTATAGGGCTTCTTTTACATGGGATTGAGCTAACACATTTGCGAAGATTGGCAGATCTAAAGAAATAAATTTACAAATTCCCAAGTATTCAACCAGTGCCTCACTCAGCAAAGGGTAGTTGGCAGTTTTTTTTTTGCCAAATTTGCTTATCATTCTCAATTGAAATGGGGATGTCATTATGGACACAGAGGAGGGCAAGTCTGCTCCAGTGCTCTTGGCCGACAGTACTCTTCAAGTAGGTTTTCAGCCTTTTCAATGCTGAGAAAGATCTCTTGGCTTCCGCATTGGAGACTGTAAGCGTCAACAGTTTTCAAGAGAATGGCGAGATTGGGGAACATTCTGGTGCTGGAGTGTGCCTGGGATTCTATGATAGTTTGGAAGACTGGAACAAATAATACCCAGCACTCTGCTTCCGCCTTCGTGAGTGTCAGGAATTCAATGTCGAGCTCATAGAGCTTCACCACTTGAAGCACAACTGCAACATCCATTTCAATGAACCGACTCTTCAACTCAGCCAAGACATGGTCCACAAATGGAATGTACACTGCCCAGCGGTAGTACTCCTTAGCATTCTCGCACGGAACATTTGATCACTGGGTCTGTCGTCCACAGAGTTGTGGCACAGGGATAGTGTCATGCAATGACCCCCATTTCAGCCAAAAGCTCTTCCACTTTCATGAACACGTCGTGGAAATGATTCTCTGCATCTTCTCTGAACGTGGCAAAAATGGTTTCGATGCCACAAATTATGGCACAGATTGACACCAGGTCGCCATCTTTTCTCTGAAGAGTTCAACTTGGCTCGAGAGTATGCGCCAATATACACTCCACTACAACCAGTCCAACAGGAAAGCAGAGATCACGTATGGCAATGAGGAGGAGCCCAGCAGTGGCATCAAGTTCTTTCTCAAGAGAAACAGCAATGACAGGCAGAAATTCAATGAAAACCAGCACTGCATCATGCCTCTCAATCCACCTGGTGGGGCACAGGGGAACAATACATATTGCAGTAGTTGCCAAAGAGATGACAGCCAGTAGTAGTAGTAGTGATAGTAGTAGTAATGGTAGCAGTGGTAGTGATGATCTGCTGGCTGCTACAGCTAGAATTCAGACCCTGAGGATGTCGGTGTACAGCTCTTAGTCCTAGAAAAATGTACTGAAGCTAGAAATTGGGTAATCCGAGTACCAATTAGGATTCATTTCCAGGTGTGTCAGAAGTAGAAGAGCTGAGGCATAGACTGAAGTTATTTTTTGTTATATTTTGACACTAGTCAGGCTCCATCTTGACTATGCTGTGCAGTTTTGGTATCCATATTATAGAATATTTATAGGAATGCTAGGAGAATGTACTGAAGCTAGAAATTGGGTAATCTGAGTACCAATTAGGATTCATTTCCAGGTGTGTCAGAAGTAGAAGTGCTGAGGCATAGGCTGAAGTTATTCTTTGTTATATTTTGACACTAGTCAGGATCCATCTTGACTATGCCGTGCAGTTTTGGTATCCGTATTATAGAATAATTATAGGAATGCTAGGATCAGTGCAGAGAATAATGTCAATAATAGTAGGCTTTGTGCCGCCACACTGGATTCCAGATGGTGTAGCGTAACTATATTTTCAGATTCGATGCACCAGGCCTGCATCTGTGCCTGCATATGCCTACAGCTGATGACACATTCCATATTATAGTTGCAGCACATTATAAGCAAGTCAGTTTTGTACCCACCATCTGCATACAGTTGAGATTTTCTGGAGAGATGCCCCCCCCCAGAAAAGTACACCAGTACGAAAGCATAAAAATGATATGCTTAAGTTGTAGAAAGACTATGCCATACATATGAGTAACTCAGGTGATGCATGTGAGTCCATACAGAGGCACACTGGTAGAAGTTGTGGTAGATGAGCCAGCTAACACCCATGTAATTCTTCAGCAGGTGTGAGAAACTAAATAATATCAAGTTGGGCTTATTTAGACTCAATACTGAGAAAACAACTGTTTGAGTTACTTTACCAGCATGAGGATTATTCATAGTGGAGAAGGGAGAGCTGGGCCTAATTAAAATAGAACCGGTCCATATTCTTGTTAGTAATCCTAACCCCAATAGAGCCCCAATCTACTGATACCCTTAGAAGGCAAAAGGAATAATAGCCAAGATTCTCAGCAAACTGGAAGAGCGAGATATTACTAAGAGTTCAACCTCAGCTTGGTTATCACATATAGTTTGAGTAAAATAAGCCCACAGGAGAAAAGTGAATGTGTATAGATTATAGGAAGGTGAATGCACATCTCACAACTGACATCCATCCCCTATCTAAATTAGAAGAGCTTGTTGAAAATGTTGCATGAAATGAGTATTATGCTTCACTGGACCTTAAAGATGCACATTATCAGATCATATTAGATGAAGCAAGTAGTGACTTAATCACATTCACGAAGGGCATTGCTTTGTATTAAGAGTCTGCCTTTTGGCTTAAGTTGCTCCCCAGCTATTTTCTCTCATTAGTTGACCAAAGTATTAGCTCCAATTTTAAGAGAAAATTGGGTTAAAAATTATTTAGATGATGTTATATTGTACGCAAAGGATTATGACAAACTTATGACACAGCTAGATTGCCTCTTTAACAATACAAGATGCCAGCATAAAATTTATTCTCTCCAAGTGTAACATAAGACAGAGAGGTTAAGTTTTTTTTTATCAAAATGTCTGAAAAGAAGGGTATAGATCAGACCCAGCTAATGTAGATGCAGTAATAAGAATGAAACAGCCTTCCACAGTAAAGGAGGTATGTTGCTTCTTAGGGATGTGTTCTTTTTACAGGCAATATGTTCAGAATTTTTCCAAAACAGCTTCTCCCATAACCAACCTAACATGGAAAAATCAACCTTCTAACTGGTCTCCAGAGTGTAGAGAGGCATTTGAGGCCCTTAAAGAAAAAATTAGTCAGCACCCTAATTTTTTTATTATTTTTATTTTACTAATTCTTTGATTGGCTGATGGATAATCCTCTTTAATTCTTCTGCTACACCTTCTGAACTCCATCAAGCTGCACTTCTTAGCATTAAATTCCATTTGCCATTTACAAGCCCATTCATTTATTTTATCAAGATCTTGTTGCAGGGCAACACAGTCTACTTGGTTTGTCACTCTCATTATTTTGGCTACTTATGTAGCCCATTACACCTTCTACCATATTATTTATGTACACTGCAAACATAATCAGTGCCAGTACATATCCTTGTAGAATCCTGCTTATCACCTCCTTCCAGCTTGATTTGGTATTTCAAATTAGTCCTTTTTTTTTTTATTGAGTGAAAAATCTTTCATCCATTTTAGTACTGATCCTTCAATTCCTGCTTCATGTTTCAAGTTCCATATTAGGCATTTGTGCAGCACCTTATCAAATGCCTTTTTCAAGTCCAGGTATATGCTGTCTACCCATCCTTCTCTTTCACCCATTAAATCAATTACCATGGAGTAGAAGCTTATTAAATTTTTTATACACGATCAGCCTCCTCTGAATCCAAGTTGTCTTTCTGTAAAGATGATGTTAGTCTCCAGGTGTTCTGTCCATTTCCTTTTTACTATCCTCTCACATAGCTTTGCTATTACACTTGTTAGCAAAATGGGTCTGTAGTTCAAAGGGCCTTCTCTATTCCTATTTTTGTATAATGAAACTATGTCTGCCACTTTTCCTTGGTCCAGTGAAGTTTTAATTAAGTTGCAAATCTCAGACAATTGGTGACTACATTCCCGCAGAACTCAATTTGATACACCATCTGGTCCTGCAGCCTTCTTCCTATTAAGTACATCCATAATTTTCTTGACTTCTTGTGTTATTGTCCTTATCTTTCTTATTTTGTCTTCCTTTTCTGTTGTTATTATTTCATTGAAGACACTTTCTCTAGTGATAATTGACTGAAAACTATTATTCATTGCCTCTATTGGTTCATTTGTATTTGTGTGTGTGTGTGTGTGTGTGTGTGTGTGTGTGTGTGTGTGTGTGTGTGTGTGTGTGTGTGTGTGTGTGTGTGTGTGTGTGTGTGTGTGTGTGTGTGTGTGTGTGTGTGTGTGTGTGTGTGTGTGTGTGTGTGTGTGTATTCACCTAGTTGTGACATACAGGAAGAGCTATGCTCATGCTGTCCCATCTCCATATCAATTTTTATCTAACTTTGTCTTAAATTCATTTATCACATTTGCATCAATGATTTCCCTGTCCAAATCATTCCAGACCTCCACAGTTCTATGTGGGAAGCTATTTTCTTAACATCTCTTCTACAAGCATCCTTTTTCAGATTTATCCCATGTCCCCTCAAGACTCTTGTATCCCACATCACCAAATCCTTCCTATCCAACTTTTCCATTCCAGTCATCACTCAGTACAGTGTGATCAAATCACCTCTTTTTCTTCTCTGTTCCAGTGTTATAAATCCCAACTTTGACAGTCTTTTTCATATGGAAGATCCCTCAAACTTGGAGGTAACTTTGTTGCTGCTCTTTGTATCCCTTCCACTTTTCAGATACAGTAAAATCTCCCTAAACTGAACCCAAATAAGCCAAATATCAGATAACCCGAATGCCCTTTTCAACTTCCTCAGCCAGTATGCCCAGCTTCATTCCATTCCCAATCACACCAGAGCCACCAGCTCTTGACTCAGACTATGAGTGACAAGCAAAAGTACACTAGTAGTACAGTGCATAATGTTATGTTAGCTCTCTCTCTCTCTCTCTCTCTCTCTCTCTCTCTCTCTCTCTCTCTCTCTCTCTCTCTCTCTCTCTCTCTCTCTCTCTCTCTCTCTCTCTCTCTCTCTCTCTCTCTCTCTCTCTCTCTCTCTCTCTCTCTCTCTCTCTCTCTCTCTCTCTCTCTCTCTCTCTCTCTCTCTCTCTCTCTCTCTCTCTCTCTCTCTCTCTCTCTCTCTCTCTCTCTCTCTCTCTCTCTCTCTCTCTCTCTCTCTCTCTCTCTCTCTCTCTCTCTCTCTCTCTCTCTCTCTCTCTCTCTCTCTCTCTCTCTCTCTCTCTCTCTCTCTCTCTCTCTCTCTCTCTCTCTCTCTCTCTCTCTCTCTCTCTCTCTCTCTCTCTCTCTCTCTCTCTCTCTCTCTCTCTCTCTCTCTCTCTCTCTCTCTCTCTCTCTCTCTCTCTCTCTCTCTCTCTCTCTCTCTCTCTCTCTCTCTCTCTCTCTCTCTCTCTCTCTCTCTCTCTCTCTCTCTCTCTCTCTCTCTCTCTCTCTCTCTCTCTCTCTCTCTCTCTCTCTCTCTCTCTCTCTCTCTCTCTCTCTCTCTCTCTCTCTCTCTCTCTCTCTCTCTCTCTCTCTCTCTCTCTCTCTCTCTCTCTCTCTCTCTCTCTCTCTCTCTCTCTCTCTCTCTCTCTCTCTCTCTCTCTCTCTCTCTCTCTCTCTCTCTCTCTCTCTCTCTCTCTCTCTCTCTCTCTCTCTCTCTCTCTCTCTCTCTCTCTCTCTCTCTCTCTCTCTCTCTCTCTCTCTCTCTCTCTCTCTCTCTCTCTCTCTCTCTCTCTCTCTCTCTCTCTCTCTCTCTCTCTCTCTCTCTCTCTCTCTCTCTCTCTCTCTCTCTCTCTCTCTCTCTCTCTCTCTCTCTCTCTCTCTCTCTCTCTCTCTCTCTCTCTCTCTCTCTCTCTCTCTCTCTCTCTCTCTCTCTCTCTCTCTCTCTCTCTCTCTCTCTCTCTCTCTCTCTCTCTCTCTCTCTCTCTCTCTCTCTCTCTCTCTCTCTCTCTCTCTCTCTCTCTCTCTCTCTCTCTCTCTCTCTCTCTCTCTCTCTCTCTCTCTCTCTCTCTCTCTCTCTCTCTCTCTCTCTCTCTCTCTCTCTCTCTCTCTCTCTCTCTCTCTCTCTCTCTCTCTCTCTCTCTCTCTCTCTCTCTCTCTCTCTCTCTCTCTCTCTCTCTCTCTCTCTCTCTCTCTCTCTCTCTCTCTCTCTCTCTCTCTCTCTCTCTCTCTCTCTCTCTCTCTCTCTCTCTCTCTCTCTCTCTCTCTCTCTCTCTCTCTCTCTCTCTCTCTCTCTCTCTCTCTCTCTCTCTCTCTCTCTCTCTCTCTCTCTCTCTCTCTCTCTCTCTCTCTCTCTCTCTCTCTCTCTCTCTCTCTCTCTCTCTCTCTCTCTCTCTCTCTCTCTCTCTCTCTCTCTCTCTCTCTCTCTCTCTCTCTCTCTCTCTCTCTCTCTCTCTCTCTCTCTCTCTCTCTCTCTCTCTCTCTCTCTCTCTCTCTCTCTCTCTCTCTCTCTCTCTCTCTCTCTCTCTCTCTCTCTCTCTCTCTCTCTCTCTCTCTCTCTCTCTCTCTCTCTCTCTCTCTCTCTCTCTCTCTCTCTCTCTCTCTCTCTCTCTCTCTCTCTCTCTCTCTCTCTCTCTCTCTCTCTCTCTCTCTCTCTCTCTCTCTCTCTCTCTCTCTCTCTCTCTCTCTCTCTCTCTCTCTCTCTCTCTCTCTCTCTCTCTCTCTCTCTCTCTCTCTCTCTCTCTCTCTCTCTCTCTCTCTCTCTCTCTCTCTCTCTCTCTCTCTCTCTCTCTCTCTCTCTCTCTCTCTCTCTCTCTCTCTCTCTCTCTCTCTCTCTCTCTCTCTCTCTCTCTCTCTCTCTCTCTCTCTCTCTCTCTCTCTCTCTCTCTCTCTCTCTCTCTCTCTCTCTCTCTCTCTCTCTCTCTCTCTCTATATATATATATATATATATATATATATATATATATATATATATATATATATATATATATATATATATATATATATATATATACAGAAGGGACACCAGCCAAGGGCAACAAAAAATCCAATTAAAAAAAAAAAAAAAAGACCCACTGAGATGCTGGTCCCCAAATTGGGTCCAAAGTGGTAGTCAAAAATTGAAGGTTAATTGTCTTGAAACCTCCCTCTTGAAGGAGTTCAAGTCATACAAAGGTGGAAATACAGAAGCAGGCAGAGAGTTCCAGAGTTTACCAGAGAAAGGGATGAATGATTGAGAATACTGGTTAACTCTTGCATTAGAGAGGTAGACAAAATAGGGGTGAGAGAAAGAAGAAAATCTTGTGCAGTGAGGCTGCAGGACAAAGGGAGGCATGCAGTTAGCAAGGTCAGAAGGAGAGTTAGCATGAAAATAGCGGTAGAAGATAGCTAGAGATGCAATATTGCGGCAGTGAGAGAGAGGCTGAAGACAGTTACAAGAGAGAAGTTGATGAGACGAGAAGCTTTTGATTCCACTCAGTCTAGAAGAGCAGTACAACTAGAACTCCCCACAGACATGTGAAGCATACTCCACACATGGATGGATAAGGCCCCTTTACAGAGTTAGCAGCTGGAAGGGTGAAAAAAACTGGCAGAGACATCTCAGAATGTCTAACTTCATAAAAGCTGTTTTAGCTAGAGATAAGATGTGAAGTTTCCAGTTTAGACTATAAGTAAAGGACAGACCAAGGATGTTCAGTATAGAAGAGGGGGGATAGTTGAGTATCACTGAAGAAGAGGGGATAGTTGTCTGGAAGGTTGTGACAAGTTGATAGATGGAGGAATTGAGTTTTAGAGGCACTGAACAATACTTTGTTTGCTTTGCCCATATCAGAAATTTTTGAGAGATCAGAAGTGAGGCAATTTGTGGCTTCCCTGCAACAACTGTTTACTTCCTGAAGGGCTGGATATCTATGAAAAGATGTGGAAAAGTGCAAGGTGGTATCATCAGCTCAGGAGTGGATAGGACAAGAAGTCTGCTTTAGAAGATCATTGATGAATAATAGGAAGAGAGTGGGTGACAGGACAGAATCTTGAGGAACACCACTGTTAATAGATTTAGGAGAAGAACAATGGCTATCTACCACAGCAGCAATAGGCCAGTCAGAAAGGAAACTTGAGATGAAGTTACAGAAAGAAGGATAAAAGACATAGGAGGGTAGTTTGGAAATCAAAGCTTTGCACTAGACTCTATCAAAGCTTTTGATATGTCTAAGGCAACAGCAAAAGTTTCACCAAAATCTCTAAAAGAGGATGACCAAGACTCAGTAAGAAAAGCCAGATCACCAGCAGAACTGGCTATCAGACAGAAGGCTGTGAAGTGATAGATGTTTAAGAATCTTCCTGTTGAGGGTAGATTCAAAACTTTAGATAGGCAGGACATCAAGGCAATAGGACAGTAGTTTTAGGGATTAGAATGGTTGCCCTTTTTAGGAACAGGCTGAATGTAGGCAAACTTCCAGCAAGAAGGAAAGGCAGATGTTGAAAGACAGAGTTGAAAGAGTTTGACTTGGCAAGGTACAAGCACGGAGGCGCAGCTTCAGAGAACAATAGGAGGGATTCTATCAGGTCCATCAGCATTTTTGAGGGTTTAGGCCAGCAAGGGCATGGAAAACATCATTGCAAAAAATTTTAATAGGTAGTATGAAATAGTCAGAGGATGGAGGAGAGGGAGGAACAAGCCCTGAATCATCCAAGGTAGAAGTTTAAGCAAAGGTTTGAGTGAAGAGTTCAGCTTTAGAGATGGATGTGATACAGTGGTGCCATCTGGTTGAAGTAAAGGAAGGTAAGATGAAGAAGCAATGTTATTGCAATGTTTTTCTTTTTTTTTTTTTTTTTTGGCTAGGTGCCAGAAGTCATGAGGGGAGTTAGATCCTGAAAGATCTTGACACTTTCTATTAGTGAAGGAGTTTTTGGCTAGTTGGAGAAAAGACTTGGCATGGTTCCGGGCAAAAATATAAAACACATGAGATTCTGGTGAAGGAAGGCTAAAGTACCTTTCATGGCCCACTTCTTTATCATGTGTATCACAAGAACAGGCTGTGTTAAACCAAGGTTTGGAAGGTTTAGATCAAGAAAAAAGTGTGAGGAATGTACACCTCCATACCAGACACTATCACCTCTGTTATGTGCTCAGCACAGAGAGATCAGTCTCTGACACAGAAGCAGTAGTCATTCCAAGGAAAATCATCAAAATACCTCCTCAGGTCCCCTCAACTAGCAGAGGCAAATCACCAGGGGCACCTTCACTGAGGAGGGATTGAAGTGTGTGTTGTGTACAACACACACTCTTAAGTGAACACTACAGTAAGTGTGTAGTTGCGTAATGTGACCAGCCAGTGCATTGTGTATAGTGTGTAATAACAAAATATGCTGTAAATATCTATCTTGGGGCTTATAATGTGCGAACAAATATGCTGTAAATAACAATAAACATGCATGTTTATGTACATAGAAACCAACTAAAAATGTGTACTGTCAGATAAACTGAACTTTCAGATAAATCGTTTGCCACCTCACTCCATATAGTTTGGTTTATGGAGTTTTTACTGTAGATTTCTTGGCACTAGGTGACCATATCACAGCTGCATACTCCAATCTTGTGTGTATCATGGTCACAATAATTTTTTTTATCATTTCTTCATCCATATGTGTAAATGCTGTCCTTATGTTTCTCAGTAGGTTATATGTTTCACTTATAATCTTGTTTGTGTGTTTCTCCAGTGACAGCTTATCAGTAATTATTACACCAAGTTCTTTTTCTTCTGTTCTTTTGCTGATTCTCTCCTTCCCCAATGAATAATGTCCAGTCTGTCTCTTGCCACACTTGAATTGAATTCCATCTGCCACTTTTGGCTCCACTCCCAGATCTTGTTTAGGTCCTGTTGGAGTGCCATGCAATCTTCTTTTTCTATTTTTCGCAATAACTTTGTATCATCTGCAAATAAACCTGAGTAGCTGGTTATTTCTTCTGGCATATCATTAATGTACACACCAAACATTACTAGTGCCAACACAGAACCCTACAGAATCCCACTTAAAACTTTCTTCCAGGCTGACCTTTGATCCTTAATTACTGTTCTCATCTCTTTACCTTCCAAAAAGTTCTTCATCCACTTCAGCAGTCCTTCTCACAATCCTCTGAAAATTTTCAGTTTCCAAAACAACCTCCTATCTGGTACTTTGTCAAATGCTTTTTAGAGGTCCAAATAAATATAGTATGCCCAACCATCTCTCTCCTGCACAATATCTATAACTCGTGAATGGAAACTCAACAGATTTATAGTACATGATCTTCCTCGAAAACCAAATTGTCTGTTTGTCAACACATTTTCTTCCAAATACTTGATCCATTTGTCTTTCATAACTCTTTTGCATATCTTAGCCACCACACTTGTTAATCACACTTGTCTGTCTGTAGTTTGAAGAGTAGTCATCCTTATTTCCTCCCTTGATTTTTTTTTTTTTTTTTTTATGCAGGTGGGACACTGGCCAAGGAAGGGAGGGAAAAAAAAAATACTGAGATGCCAGTCCCAGAAAAGGGTCCAAAGCAGTAGTCAAAAATTGAAGGATAAGTGTCTTTGAAACCTCCCTCTTGAAGAAATTCAAGTCATAGGAAGGTGGAAATACAGATGCAGGCAAGGAGTTCCAAAGTTTATCAGTGAGAGGGATGAATGATAGAGAATACTGGTTAACTCTTGCATTAGAGAGGTGGACAGAATAGGGCTGAGAGAAAGAAGAAAGTTTTGTGCAGCAAAGCCACAGGAGGAGGGGAGGCATGCAGTTAGCAAGATCAGAAGAGCAGTTAGCATGAAAATAGCAGTAGAAGATAGTTAGAGATACAACATTGTGGTGATGAAAGAGAGGCTGAAGACAGTCAGTTAGAGGAGAGGAGTTGATGAAACAGAAAGCTTTTGATTCCACCCTGTCTAGAAGAGCAGTTTGAGTGGAACCACCCCACCAGACATGTGAAGCATACTTCATACATGGACAGATAAGGCCCATGTACAGAGTTAGCAGCTGGGGAACTGAGAAAAACTGGCAGAGACATCTCAGAATGCCTAACTTCATAGAACCTGTTTTAGCTAGAGATAAGATGTGAAGTTTCCAGTTCAGATTATATGCATAGGACAGACCAAGGATGTTCAGTGTAGAAGAGGGGAACAGTTGAATGTCATTGAAGAAGAGGGAATAGTTGTCTGGAAGGTTGTGTTGAGTTGATAGATGGAGGAATTGAGTTTTTGAGGCATTGAACAAAACCAAGTTTGCTCTGCCCCAATTAGAAATTTTAGAAAGATCAAAAGTTGGGCGTTCTCTGGCTTCCCTGGGTGAAATGTTTACTTCCTGAAGTGTTGGATGTCTATGAAAAGACGTGGAAAAGTGAAGGGTGGTATCACCAGCATAGGAGTGGATAGGACAAGAAGTTTGGTTTAGAAGGTCATTGATGAATAATAAGAAGAGAGTGGGTGACAGGACAGAACCCTGAGGAACACCACTGTTAATAGACTTAGAAGAACAGTGACCATCTACCACAGCAGGGATAGAATGGTGAGAAAGGAAACAAGATAAAGTTACAGAGAGAAGGATAGAAGCTGTAGGAGAGTAGTTTGGAAACCAAAGCTTTGTGCCAGACTCTATCAAAAGCTTTTGATATATATCCAAGGTAACAGCAAAAGTTTCACCAAGATCTCTAAAAGAGGATGACCAAGACTCAGTACAGAAAGCCAGATCAGTATAGTGGCCTTGACGGAACCCATACTGGTGATCAGATAGAAGGTTGTGAAGTGATAGATGTTTAAGAATCTTCCTGTTGAAGATAGATTCAAAAACTTTAGATAGACAGAAAATTAAAGCAATAGGACAGTACTTTGAGGGATTAGAATGGTCGCCCTTTTCAGGAACAGGCTGAATGTAGGCAAACTTCCAGGAAGAAGGAAAGGTAGATGTTAACAGACAGTTGAAAGAGTTTGACTAGGCAAGGTGCAAGCACGGAGGCACAGTTTCAGAGAACAATAGGAGGGACCCCATCAGGTCCATAAGCTTTCTGAGGGTTTATGCCAGCAAGGGCATGGAAAACATCATTGTGAAGAATTTTAATAAGTAGCATGAAGTAGTCAGAGGGTGGAAGAGAGGGAGGAACAAGCCCTGAATTGTCCATGGTAGAGTTTTCAGCAAAGGTTTGAGTGAAGAGTTTAGCTTTAGAGATAGATGTGATAGCAGTGGTGCCATCTGATTGAAATAAAGGAGGGAAAGAAGAAGCAATGTTATTGGAGATATTTTTGGCTAGATAACAGAAGTCAAGAGAGAAGTTAGATCTTGAAAGATTTTGACACTTTCTGTTAATGAAGGAGTTTTTGGCTAGTTGGAGAACAGATTTGGCATGGTTCCAGGCAGAAATATAAAGTGCATGAGATTCTGGTGATGGAAGGCTTAAGTACCTTTTGTGTGCCACCTCTCTATCAAGTATAACATGAGAACAAGCTGTGTTAAACCAAGATTTGGAAGGTTTAGGTCGAGAAAAAGAGTGAGGAATGTACGCCTCTATGCCAGACACTATCATCTCTGTTATGCGCTTGCCACAAAAAGACGGGTCTCCGACACGGAAGCAGTAGTCATTCCAAGGAAAATCAGCAAAATACCTCCTCAGGTCCCCCTAAGCAGAGGTGCCTCTGCTTAGGGGGATCCTGAAGAGGGATTGTAGCAATAGGACAAGATACAGATATGAGATTGCAATTGGAGGAGCTCAATGGAGAAGAGAGGGTGACAGCATAAGCAGAAGGATTAGAGATCAGGAAAAGGTCAAGAATGTTGAGTGTATCTCCAAGACGGTCAGGAATACAAGTAGGGTGTTGCACCAATTGCTCTAGGTCATGGAGGATATCAAAGTTGAAGGCTAGTTCACCAGGATGGTCAGTGAAGGGAGAGGAAAGCCATAGCTGATGGTGAACATTGAAGTCTCCAAGAATGGAGATCTGTGCAAAAGGGGAGAGTCAGAATGTGCTCCACTTTGGAAGTTAAGTAGTCAAAGAATTTCTTATAGTAAGAGGAGTTAGTTGAGAGGTATACAGCACAGATAAATTTAGTTTGAGAGTGACTGTAGTCATATCCAGATGGTGGAAAACTTGGAAGATTCAAGAGCATGAGCACGAGAGCAGGTTAAGTTGTTGCACACATAACACAACATCCAGTTTCGGATTGAAAATGTGGATAGACAAAGTAGGAGAGAACAGAAAAGGGGCTACTGTCAGTTGCCTCAGACACCTGTGTTTCAGTGAGGAAAAGAAGATGAGGTTTAGGAGAGGAGAGGTGGTGTTCTTGAGATTGAAAATTAGATCTCAGACTGCTAATGTTGCATTAGTTAATGAAGAAAAATTGGAGGGGGGTGTCAAGACACTTAGGGTCATTATCAGAAGAGCAGTCCGACCTGGGGTCATGTCCCTAGATGGGGACTGCGAGGCTGGTGCAGGAGTCACCATGATAATCTTTAATCTTTCAGTGAAGGGTGTGTGTGCTATTAGGTGCTTGTAGTTTTGTGAGGAGGAAGAGAGTTGTCTTTTAGAGGGTAGGCTGTGACTGCCCCATTGCGTTGTGAGACATATTCAGTGAGGTCACAGCTGGGTTTAATGATAAGTTCACAGCACCCTCTGATCCAGTGCTTTAGACCTCACTGGAAGTAATTATCATTTTGGCAAGTGCTTACTGCCTCCTCCAATTGACACTATATTCATTCTTCTCTAGTCCATTGGGATCCTTCCCTCTTTTCATGAATGTATTACGACTCTGTGGATCTTCTTGGCCAACTGTTGACTACACTCATTTAAAATCCAATTTGATACTCTGTCTGGGTCTGTTGTCTTTCTTATATCTTGGTCCTCCATTACCTTCTTCAACTCCTGCACATTTATTTCACTCAACCCTGCATCAACCATCTCTACATCCTCCTCCTCCTGAAAAACACACTCTCTTGTAAAAATCTTCCAGAAACAGCCATGCTTCCTGCTTCTTAATATACCACTCCATTAATTTGTAGCTTATTTATTCCAACTATGTTCTTTAACTTTCCATTCACATATTGGTAAAATAATTTTGGTTGGTCTTTGCATTTGTCTACGATGTTCTTTTCATAATTTTTCTTCTCCTCCTTTTGTATAAGTACATATTTATTCCTCTCTTCCACATTTCTTCCACTGGTCACTTCTTTTTATTTTCCTCCATCTACTCCATGTCTTTTCTCTTTCTATTCTCACCTCCTCACATTTTCTATTAAACCAGTCATTTATTTCAAATCCATTTGCAGATGTCTTTGGCATGTATCTCTCTATTCCTTCATTATATATCTCAAGCAAACTGTTCCACTTTTCTTCTACTCCCTTTGCTTCATCAAATTTACTCCAGTCAATCTTCTCTAAGTATTTCTTCAATTCAGTTTCTTTCTTCCATTTCCTCTTCTATACCAAACTCAAGTAAAATGTGGTCACTCTTCCCTATTGGGGTTCTGTACTTGAGGTTGTCAATAATTTCTGGTTCTTTTGTGAACAATAAATCCAATCTTGAAGGTTCTTTATTTGTTCTGAATCTGATATTTTCCTTCACCCACAGTTAGAACATTATCCAATACTAATTTCACCAACCTGTTTCCCCACAACAATTAATTTTCTTTCATCAACCAGTCCTCCCAACATACCTGCTTACAGCTGAAATCCCCCATCAGGATTATATTATCACTCAATCAAACTTTCCATATGTTCACTTATATCCATTAACATTTTTCCATAATCCCCAGTACTCAATGATTTCATTTTTAGTGGAGCATGTACCACTGCAGAGCTCTCTTCCCTCTTCATTTCCTCTTTATTCCTCTCAACACCTCTGCACTAACATCATCACTCCACCACCTTGTTTACATTTTCTATTTCTCTTCCATATATTTTATCTTCCCCCACCTATGTTGAGATTCTTGAATGTATCACTTAATTTGGTCTCTTTGATCCCCATAATATTTCATTTGTGTTCTTCTAAATACTTTAACTTTAACTACTGCAGGTTCACCTATCAGTCTCAGTATATCATGGATTTTTCTGGCAAATATATGTAAATCTATATTGCAGACTCCTCAGTATATTATAGGTTTCTGCTACCAATAGGTATCTATATTTTTTCAGATTTTAATTATTTCTGTGGTAAAATAAGCATTTTCTAGCCTAAAACTCATGAATTAATAAATGAAAATACACTATTATAATTCAAAGAGATGAAGCTCTATAACTCTTGATTCAACTTACAGTATATTTCAGTAGATAAGACAACTTTTAGATAAGATGACCCTCAAATTTTTATTTGAGTTTAATGGTTTTTAGCTGATAATGGTGGAATAAGACAACACCCAAACTACTAAACCATCTGTGGTGAAGTTTAGGTCAGCGAGCACCAGACAACTGAGATGGTGATATACCAGTACAATGAATAAAATACCTTCTTCATCTTCAAGTGCAAAACTAAACCTAAAATAAAATTTCCATCAGGTGCTTTTGTACATTTTCATGAAAAAGGATGGATGGACGAAGATGGTGTAAAATTATAGATAGGCAAAGTGCAGCACGATCAGTTTTCCTAAACATAAACAAACCCTTGCCTTGTGTTGCCTGCATGTGTCTGGCTGCTGGCCGTAATCTTCTCCTATACATCATCATCACCTATATTGTTCAATACTGCACAGCTAATCATCATCATCATCATCATCAATCAAGTTGTAGTATCTTCATAGGTGAGTGTACCAAATTTATTATCATTTTTTTTTTAATGAATAAGGATGTATCTAAAAGTAAGTTTGAGTTTAAAAAGTATTTAAGAGTGTAGAAAAGATTTATAAGAGTGTGGAGAGAGTTTATAAAAGCTTAAATATATAAAAATGATAAAATAAATATATACAAATTATAAAAACAATAGAAAATATACAGTACAGTACTGCTTCTTCTTTGCGGATTTTCAACTATCATGAGGAGTTTTGGAAAGTAACACCTGCAATAGTCCAGTGTTCAATGTAATCATTTAACCCTAGTAGCCCAGATGTCACCCCATTCAAATATGTGTATGACACTTAATTCCCACTTCCCCTCTCTACCACCCTCACATACCACTTCCTTATCTTCACGTCTATGACTCTCTAGTAAAAACTCCTTCTCAGTCTCTGTTCTGGTTGCATTTTTTCTTTGGCTTCATTCAGCAGTTGATTTATCTTAGCTCTGTCTTGTTCATTCATGTCTCTTTTCACCCGGACATACTTGTACTGATCTATTCTTACCAGTTTCCATGTCCTGGCCAACATTTCCACCATAGTTTATGACCTGAATCTTAACTTTAATGGGCAGTGTTCTCCTACCACATATTTAGCAATTCTGTGCACCTTTTTAATTTCTTCATCCCACTTACTTCCTTCCTCTTGCATCTCTCCAACTGATTTCTCAGCAGTCTCCCTTTCCTACTTCCTTTCTCTTGCATCTCTCCAACTGATTTCTCAGCAGTCTCCTTTTCCATCCATCTCCTGCTTTTTTGGTGTCACTCTCTCCTTTAATCCAAAAGCAATTACACACTTTTTCCTTTCAACTGTGTTCCTTACAAGACCCTCCTTCTCCTTAATTACTTTAAGCACAGTTTTGGTTACTGCTTCATCTTTTACTTGTTCCTTCACGATCTTCTTTAACTCAACACATTATAATTCATGAACTTTTCCAAGCTCAACATTGTTTGGTGCAGAACCCTGACTGTTTGTTTCCTCACTGGCTTTGACTGTCTCCTCATTATCTCTCAACTTTCCTTGAAGGTCAAAATTTATTTTCCAACTCAGCATACCTCTTCTTTAAATCTTGGTTTTTCACTATCACAGCACTATTCTTCAATTCCAATTCCTTCAGCCATACATTCATATCATCAACATATTTTTCAGCATTAACAATCTTCTATATGTACCATATTTACTAGTATATTAGATGCACCTCTGCATAAGACACACCCCTATTTCATGAGAATGTTTTGTGAAAAAAATCTTTATGAGGTTTTATCATAAATTTATTGAAAAAAAATTGTAGTGTGTGTGTGTGTGTGTGTGTGTGTGTGTGTGTGTGTGTGTGTGTGTGTGTGTGTGTGTGTGTGTGTGTGTGTGTGTGTGTGTATTTATCTAGTTTTTTTATCTAGTGGTTTACAGGAGGGGAGTAATCTCCTAGTATCCTGTCTCTATATCTATCTAGTTTGGTCTTAAAAGCACTGACAGTTTCAGCATTTATAACATCTACACTGAGTTCATTTCATTTGTTCACACTTCTGTGAGGAAAACTATACTTCTTAATGTCTCTTCTACAGATAACTTTCTTCAACTTCTAATTGTGTCCCTTTGTACTCTGTGTGTTGAAAATTATAAAACCTTTTTTGTCCACATTTTTCATACTATTTATCATTCTATAGATGCTTATAAAGTCTGCTCTCTCTCTCCTATTTTCAAGGGTAGGAATTTCCAACATTCTTAATCTCTCTTCATAGGTCAATTTACTCAACTCCAGAAGCATCTTAGTGACTGCTCTTTGTACTCTTTCTAATTTTATAATATTCCTCTTTGTATGAGGAGACCACACCACTGCTGCATATTCCAATCTTGGTCTTATCATGGAAATCAACAACTTTTTTATCATTTCTTTATCCAAATGTGAGAATGCCATTCTTACTCTTTTTTAACAAATTCATCGTCTCTCCAGTAATTTTATCAATGTGTCTGTCTGGAGTCAAATTTTCAGTAACTGTTACTCCCAAATCCACTTCCTCTTTTGACTTCTTTAACTTCACAGCTTCCATCTCAATGATATTGTATTCTTTTCTTACTCTTACCAAACTCCATTACTTTACGTTTACTTAAATTGAATTCTATTTGCCAAGATTTACTCCATCTATTCATCTTATTTAAATCATCTTGCAGTACCATACAGTCATTTACATTTTCCACCCTTCTCATCAGCTTAGCATCATCCACAAATAAGTTCATATAACTATCTATTTCTTCATTTATGTCGTTCACATATATTACAAACATTATCGGTCCCAACACTGAACCCTGTGGGACACCATTAGTTACTTTCAGCCAAGATGAAATTTGGTCTTGTATTACAATCCTCATCTCTCCATCCACTCCAGCAGTTTTTCTCCAATTTTTTCACAATTTTTTTTATCTTCCATAGCAATCTTTGGTGTGGTACTTTGTGAAATGCCTTCTTCAAGTCTAAATAGACACCATCCACCCAACCATCTCTCTCCAGCACAATATTGACTACCCTTGAAAAAAAGAGCAAGAAGTTCATGGAGCATGATCTTTCCCTCCTAAATCCAAACTGACAATTTACTAAAACTTTATCTCTTTCAAAGTGTTCCATTCATCTTTCCTTTATTGTTCTTTCACATAATTTTCCTAAAACACTAGTCAAGGGAATTGGTCTATAATTTAGTGGATTTTCCTTATTTCCTCCTTTGTATAGTGGTGTAATATTTGCTCTCTTCCTATTTTTTGGTACTCTTCCTGTGATAGTGATGTTACCACTAGACTGAATTTTATCAGCAAGCTGTTCTCTACATTCCTTCAATATCCAGTATGATACTCCATCTGGACCAGTTGCTTTATTTACATCAAGTTCTTCCATCATCTTAAGTATTTCTTCATAACTGACTGGGACTGTACTTAGTACATTCCTCACCAACTTATCCCTTCAAGCATCAAACTCCCCTTCCACAGTAAATACCAATCTGAAACTATTGTTCATAACCTCCGACATGTCCTGTGCATCATCATAGATTTTTCCTTCAACTTTCAATCTTGATACACCTTCCTTCTTCTTTATCTTTCCATTAATATGTCTAAAGAATAGTTTGGGTTCATTTACACTTATCTATTATATCTCTTTCATAGTTTCTTCTCTCCATTCTTATTATCTCTATGTACTTGTTTCTAGCATCAATATATATTCCTCCCATCTGCTCTGTGTGTGTGTGCATGTGTGTGTGTGTGTGTGTGTGTGTGTGTGTGTGTGTGTGTGTGTGTGTGTGTGTGTGTGTGTGTGTGTGTGTGTGTGTGTGTGTGTGTGTGTGTGTGTGTGTGTGTGCATGCATGCGTGTTTGTGTGATTACCTAGTTGTGTCATGTAGGAAAGGAACTGTGCTCATACTGTCCTGCCTGTATCTATTATCATCCAACTTGGCCTTAAAATTATGAAAAGTTTTTGCTAGCACCACATCCTTGTTGAGACTGTTCCGTGTATCAACAACTCTTTGCAGAAAACTATTCTTTCCAATCTCTTCAACAAATTTCTTTTTTCAGACTCTTTCTGTGTTCTCTAGTGTCTCTTGTATCTTACATCACAATTCTGTTGCTGTCTAGCTTTCCCAGTCCTTCCATTATTCTATATATTACAATTAAGTATCCTCTCTCCCTTCTTTGTTCCAGAGTCTATATATTGCAATTAAGTCTCCTCTCTCCCTTCTTTGTTCCAGAATTGGAAGGCTTAGTTTTTCTAGTCTCTTTTTGTATCTTATCACTTAAGGCTGGGATCATCTTTGTTGCTGCTTTTTGTATGCTTTCCAGTTTCCTGATGTTTCTTTAGACTTGGTGACCACACCACAGCTACATATTCCAATTTTGGACGAAGCATTACAATTAGTTTTCTCGTCATTTCTTCATCCAAGTATGCAAATGCAATTCTTATATTCCTTAGCAGATTCATTGTTTTCTAACAACCTTGTTTATATGGTAGTCAGCTGTTAATGTGTCTGCTACTATCACATAGAGATCTTTTTCTTTTAATCTTTTTCCAATATAATCATTTTCCAACTTGTAAATACTGGATGGTCTTTTTTACTCTTCCCAAATTCCAATAAGCTACATTTCTTTGCATTAAAATCAATTTCCCATTTACAGCTCAATTTTTCAATTTGGTTCAAATCTTATTGTAAAGCTTTCTGATCTTCCTGTTTCTATTTTCTCATTAATTTAGAATCATCCACAAATAAACTCATACAGCTGTTGATCTCTTCTGTCATATCATTAATATACACAGTGAACATGGCTGGGGCCAGTACTGAACCTTGAAGTACTCCACTTGCTACTTTTCTCCAGGATGACTTTTGATTTCTAATAACTGTTCTCTTTTCTCCATGCTTAGGAAATCTTCCACCCCCTTCAAGAGTCCCCCTCCCACTCCACCAATGTTCTTTACCTTCCACAGGAGTCTCTTATGTAGCACCTTGTCAAAACCTGTTTTTAAATCCAGGTAAATACTATCTACCCATCCATCTCACTTTTATACTATGTTAATTATTCTCAAGTAAAAACAGATCAAGTACACGATCTCCCTCTATGAAATCCAAATTGTCTATCAGTTATCTTGCCATTTTCTTCCAAGAATTTCTTCACATATCTTTCACAATTCTTTTACATATTTTTGCCACAGCTGATGTTAATGATACTGGTCTGCTATTCAGTCTTTTTTACCCCCTACTTTAAATATTAGCAAAATATCAACCTTTTCCAATTTCTTGGTATCTTGCTCTCTTTTAATGAATACTCAACAATATGATGTATTTTGTCTGCCAAATGACTATTACATTCCTTTAAAACTCAGTTTGATATACCGTCCAGTCCTTGTACTTTATCTGCTTTTAACCTCTCCATAATATCCTGTATTTCACAGATAGTTATATTTATTTCTTCAAGAGTTAATTTCTGCACCTTCACTTCCTTGTATTGTAAACTCACTTTCTTTAGTGAAGATTGACAGAAAGGCATTACTTCTCACCTCCACCACATTCTCAATATCCACCTCTAATTTTTCAATTATTTCCTTTCATTGTACCTTATTGTTGACATGTCTATAATACAGTTTAGATTGGTCTTCTCGTATTTTCTATGTTCTTATTCCTTCTTTCAAATTTCCTGCTTGACATTCAACTCATCAATCTTGTCTTCATACTCCACTTTTTTTCTCATATAATGCCAATTTCTTGTGTAAATCATCATAAGCATCTGTTGCGCACAGCGAGATAGAAAGATGAAGAGAAGTAGGGAGAGAGAAAGAAGATGAGGAAGAAGTGGGAAGAAAAATGAAGGGAAGTAAGAGAGAGAGAGAGAGAGAGAGAGAGAGAGAGAGAGAGAGAGAGAGAGAGAGAGAGAGAGAGAGAGAGAGAGAGAGAGAGAGAGAGAGAGAGAGAGAGAGAGAGAGAGAGAGAGAGAGAGAGAGAGAGAGAGAGAGAGAGAGAGAGAGAGAGAATGGGGGGCAGGGGCAGAGCAGGACATGAATGCATCCCAGACAAGGAGCAGAGTTCAAGGCGGGCAGTGCAGCTTGGTGACATTGTCTCCTTTGTTGTAGTTAGTCGAGCTGAGACAGTAGTAGAGTGAGAACATGCAGACGAGAAAGGAGCAGAGCTGGCATGAAATACGTTAATATCCATACAGTTTAGAGGGCATGAGGTAGATAAGGTTGTATATGAGATAGTGGCAGTACTGCCCCTGCCATCTTAAGTAGGTAACACACCAGTCATAGGATTGACTGAGTGTGTTGTGCCAAGCCAGACTCATGGTAGGGGTGACGAGCCCTCCCTCACTTATCCCTGCTCTATGTCCGGCATTAGTGTGCCAACCCCCAAAGAGACAAGACATTGTGTTTTGGGGCATATGCAGACCCTCCCTTTGTCTGTGAGATACTTGTTTTTTTGTATCTATGGTCTTGACCATGCTATTAAATGTTACTGGGTTCCAGTGTTCTTTCAAGGATTCTGGAAACAGAGGATTACCTTTACACTGCTGTGCAGTAAAGTATACTCCTTCCCCAGATCTTGCAATTCCTTGGGTGGCAGGGTTAGTCTGCAGGAGATAATATTCTATGAACATGGGTGGTCTTGTCTTATCGCTTGTCATAGCTGTGCCTCTTAGAACATGGCTATCGATTCTTTCCAAGCTGTTGGAGTGATTTGGCAGTTGTAGTGCTCCCTCGCCTGTAGGAGGTGAAACAGGCTGATGACCTCATTCATGTAATTTACCACAGGAGGCCAGAAGGACCCTGTGGAGGTGACTGTAGGCTCTGCACTATATGGTATAGGAGGCTGTGTAGGAAGGCTGACCCAGGTAGTGGCATCCAAGAAGAGGAGCAGAACCTGACATTATGACTCTATTTAAAGGGTGCAAGAGACCAGCAGGACCTCATAATCTGTAATTGGGCCCTGCAGTAAGTTACATAGGTGGTAACTCAGGGAAGCTTGCAGAGATAAAAAACAGTTGAGAGGGGTGAGATTTGTGGTCGTAACACACATTTTCAAACTCCCTTTTCAGAAGTCAAAATTTCAACCATTCTTTCCATTTTTTCCATTCTTACTCACATCTCTCTCATTTCACTCTCTGGCTCAAAAATCTTTCTTCTCATTATGCTCTCTCCAATTCTTCTCACATCCTCTCCAAAACCAGAAAAATCCCTCGGTCTTACTTTGGGATAGTCCCAGCTAGAGGGCTAAACAAAGTAGGGGCCAAAGTGACCCCCTCTTCTCCACTCATTATGGCAGTTATTGAACTTTCCACTAACTTTTTTTGGAGACAGGACAACAGGAAGCAATACCAGTGCAACTCTTACCTCAGTATCCACCACCAGAGATGGGTCTCAGTGATGTAAACAGCAGTGCCTGTGTGCCTGTTGTTGTCCTCTCTGTCTGCCATCTTGGTGTGTGTGTGTGTGTGTGTGTGTATTTACCTAGTTGTATTTACCTAGTTATGGTTTACAGGAGGGAAGTAATCTCATAGTATCCTGTCTCTATATCTATCCAGTTTGGTCTTAAAAACATGGACAGTTATGGTATTGACAATGTCTTCACTGTGTGTGTGTGTGTGTGTGTGTGTGTGTGTGTGTGTGAGAGAGAGAGAGAGAGAGAGAGAGAGAGAGAGAGAGAGAGAGAGAGAGAGAGAGAGAGAGAGAGAGAGAGAGAGAGAGAGAGAGAGAGAGAGAGAGAGAGAGAGAGAGAGAGAGAGAGAGAGAGAGAGAGAGAGAGAGAGAGAGAGAGAGAGAGAGAAATTTATTATTAGAAACAATATTTGTGTTTAGTGTACTACAGCTTCAACTCCACACCTATAGGCTTTGGCTTACAGGCCTAGGTGTCTGTACTATGGCCGCATTAAACGCATGATTTATCTTCAGAGCCGAAACCCAATAAAACTCATTATCATCATCATCATCATCAGCTAAAAGATAAAAAAATAAAATAAATAAATAAAATAAATAAATAAATAAATAAATAAATAATAAAAAAATAGAAAAAGGGCACTGCCTTTTCACGGAGCTTCTTTCAAACACTTATGTTTGCCACTGTGTTGTTTAATTCAGTCAACACACTACTGTTTTAGATGGGACAGTTCCTATCCATTGCCAACCACTAAGTCACTGTGATATGGTAATGATTTGGAAGAAGTTGAAGCAGCCTGCACACATGTCCATCCACCTCGGCATCTCATGTGTGTGTTTGTGTATGTGTGTATTTACCTTGTTGTATCTACCTAGTTATATTGTACAGGGCACGAGCCAAAGCTCATTTTATCCTGTCTCCATAACCATATCTATTCAGTTTCTCTTTCAACATGTGTACACTGTTTGCCACAACTACCTCTTCCTTCAAATCATTCCAAATTTCAGTAATTCTATACAGGAAGCTGTATTTCTTGATGTCACTCGAACATCCACTCTTCTTTATTTTCTTCCCATGCCCCCTTGTCCATCTCTCTCCCTCCTCTATCTGTGGTACCAAGTCATTTCTGTCTATTTTTCCCCATATTATTTATTAATTTTGTATATTGTTATCAAGTCTCCTCTTTCTCTTCTCTCTTGTAGTGTCAGTAATCCAATTTAAGTCTTTCTTCATAGCTTAAGTCTTTCATTTCTGGTACCATCTTACTCGCTATCCTTTGTATTCTTTCCAGTTTACATTTATCTTTTTTTTCCTATATGGAGCCCAAACTACTGCTGCATATTTCAATTTAGGTTGTATCATGCCTGTTATAATTTTTTTTTATAATTTTTTATCTAAATACTTAAATGCCACCCTAATGTTTGTTAACAAGTTGTATGTAGAGCCAAATATTACATTTATGTGTCTTGAATTAATGCCCCAAATCTTTTCTTCATTACTTTTTGTTATTATTTCTTTTCCCATTTTGTAATTCCATGAAGGTCTCTTTTTACTTTCTCCTATTTCCAACATGCAGCATTTTCTGGCATTAAATTCTAGTTTCCATCATTGGATCCATGCATGTATCTTGTCAATATCCTTTTGTAACCCTAGCAGTCATTTCATCCTTTATTATTTTCATTATTTTTTGCATCATCAGCAAAAAGGTTTATATATATAAACTATTTAGATCCTGCCATACCATTTATATATATTTGAAACACAATAGGTGCCAACACAGATCCTTGAGGTACCCCACTTGTCACTTCGCACCTACTTGAATTAGTGTCTCTGATCACTGTTCTCATTTCCCTCCCTTGTAAAATAATCCTCCATCCATCTCAATGTTGCTCCCTTTAGCCCTCCACCATTCTCTAGCTTCCACATAAGGCTTTTGTGGGGAACTTTATCAAATGCTTTTATTGAGATTCAGGTATACCACATCAACCCATCCATCCCTCTCTTGCACTCCATCTGTTACTCTCGTTTAAAAGCTCAGTCGATTTGTGACACAGGACCTACCTTTTCTGAATCCAAATTGCTTTTCTGTAATTATCTTTTCATCTTGTAAATATTGCACCCATCTATTTTTAATTACTATTTCATAGAGTTTGCTTATAATACTTGTTAGTGAAACTGGTCTGTAACTTAATGGTTCCATTTTATTTCCCCCTTTGTATACTGGGTCTATGTTAGCTCTTTTTCATTCCCTTGGTATTTTTCCTTCTTTCAATGAGCTGTTAATTACATCCCATATGGGTTCTTCCATTTGTTCTCTGCATTCTTTTAATATCCATCCATTTACTTGATCTGGTCCCATAGCTTTTCTAACATCCAGCTCTTCCAGCAGTTTCTTGATTTCTTGTCTCTTTACTTGTATCTCCTGTATTCCCTCATTCTGTGATACTACTTTCATTGCCACGAAATTGGTTTCCTTTGTAAACACAGATTGAAAACTCTCATTCATTAGTTCACTCATCTCAGTAGTTTCATAAATTCTTCCTTCTCTTTTTTAACTTATGTCATCCCTGTTTCATTTTTCCATTTACATATCTGTAGAGGAGTTTGGGTTCTTCCTTAGATTTTCTTGTTAACAAGCTATATGTAGAGCAGAATATCATATTTATGTGGCTTTCAGGTGATACTGTGTCATGAATCATTACTCTCAAATCTTTTTCTTCATTACTTTTCATTATTATTTTCATCCCATTCTGTAATTCCATGAAGGTCTTTTTACTATTTCTTATTCCAACACAGCATTAAATTCTAGTTTGCATCTTTGGCTCAATGCATGTATCTTGTCAATATCCTTATGTAACTCCTTGCAATCATTTTCATCCTTTATTATTTTCATTATTTTTTCATCATTAGCGAACAGGTTTATATCACCAATTTGATCCTCTGTCATATTTCTTGTGGAATGACACACTAAAAAAAATAATTTAAAATAAAAAAAAATCCAAAAATCATCCTGTATCTTATACCCCATAGGCCTATGGGTTATGGTTACTGGTACTAGAGTAACACCTAAACACTACTGTTTGACCCCACAATCAAATATACAGTGGAGCCTCAGTTTTTGAACTTAAATAATTCCTGAATGTCATTTGAAATCTGAAATGTTAAAAACCAAAACTTATTTTTCCCACATGAGTCAATGTAAAATAGATTAATCCATTCTCAGATGTAAGTCCATCGTGTCTTTGCGAGTAATGACCAACGCTCCAACTGCCAAGATGGCCGCTCCAATACATCTCTTGCTTAGAAATTTTTCTATCCAGAAAGGATGTATTGAATGAACTTAGTGACACAGAACTCATCAAAAGATATCGTTTAGACCATACAGGCATTTCTCTTTGTCACCGATCAAGTGAGGGAAGCTTTACAGAGTGACACCGAGAGAAGCAACCCACTCACTGCCAAAATGAAGGTGATCATAAGACTTAAGCATCTTGCTGCTGGGAAAAGCTACTGGGAAAATGCAGTCATGCAGTAATGGGTCATTGTGGGTCATAGAGCCACAAGAGGTTTGGGATTACTCCTGAGCACCACACACAGGGTTACTGTTTTTCTACACAACACTGTGTGGAATACTGAGTGTTGCCAATTCAGTGATGTCTGTTTTTCTACACCTACATAGAATCTGCTACTAAATATAAAAAGGAGAAACGTATGCTAATTTCTGGAAATTAACATTACTTTGACAATTATATATATATATATATATATATATATATATATATATATATATATATATATATATATATATATATATATATATATATATATATATATATATATATATATATATATATACATATATATATATACATGAATTTTGCATCATTTTAGTACATATTTCTTTTCATATTCACACAGTTTCTTGGAAGACGTGAATGTGGAAATTTATTCCATGCTCAGCTGCCAAATGTCACAATATTTCCACACTAGCAGGCAAAATTCCACGATACAGTAACCCTGGTTCTTCAGCAGGATCACATTTAACTTTTTTCAAAGAATGAATGACTGTCTTACCCTCTGTGTCTCTTCTCTAAATATGTAAAATCGAAGGAAATATTTATAGAAACTATAAATTAGTAATAAATGGCAGCTCTTGCTACGCCTTGTAGTATTTGAAATCAAGTAACTTTGTTCGAAAACCAAATTATGGTACAGCAACCGAAGCAATTGTGGGTATAAATTTTTGTTCAAAAACCGAGTTGCTCAGAAAGGGAGACATTCAGTAACCAAGGTTTCACTGTATATGTTTATATATTATTAGATAATGATTACAAATCAAAATATTGCTAAAAATTACTAATGATTACAAACCAAAATTATGCTAAAACATAAAAGCCAATAGCTGTAACTCAGAAACATATCACTCAATGGCATTACCTTATGTGAATAAAATTTGAGGTAAATTTATTAAAGTAATGAATAGCTGAAGTCATAGCCATAGTTTGCATGAAAATGGCTTTAGCTGGTTACACTTCATGCACTTACTACGAAACACAGTTGCACTGCACGCGCAACCTGCAGCATCAAGATCAAAATAAAAAACCTTAATATGCAGAGGGAGTATTTTGTTTACCATTTTAAGTTGACAGCTGCTCAGGATAGGAGCACTGTAACTCTTCAGCCAATAGTGGAACATCTTTAACACAGATAAGGGCAAAAGGCAACATAAGGTAATATCAGTCATAATTGTTCAGGGACAATTATGATCACTGATAAACTGGTATAATATTTTCTGCTCTTCTGTGCTGGTTTGAACTGCAACTTGGACCAAAGCCTAATTCAGGGGAAAGTGAGGCTTATTTTATTTTTTTTAAATATCCCCTGCCAAATAATAGGTGCATCTTATCCTCTAGTGTGACTTATATGACAGGAAATACAGTATTTGAAACATAATAGGTGCCAACACAGATTCTTACAGTATCCCACTTGTCACTTTGAGATCCAGGTATACCACATCAACCCATCTGTTCCTCTCTTCTTGAACTCCATCTATTACTCTCATATATGAGCTCAGTAGATTTGTGACAGAGGATCTCCCTTTCCTGAATCCAAATTTCATTTCTGTAATTATCTTTTCATCTTCTAAATATTTGCACTCATCTATCTTTAATTACTATTTCATAAAGCTTGCTTACAATACTTGTTTGTGACACTGGTGTAAAATTTAATGGTTCTATTTTATTTTTCCCTTTTGGTATATTAGCACTATGTTATCTCTTTCCCATTCCTTTGATACTTTTCCTTCTTTTAACGAGCTACTGATTACCGTATTTGCCAGCACATTAGATGCACTTTTTTCTTGTAAAAAGTATCTAATAATTACTGTGCATCTAATGCAGTCATAGTACCAATGCCTAGACCTGTAAGCCAATGCCTGTAGGTGTGGGGGTGAAGCAGCTGTACACTAAGCACTAATATTGTTACTAATAACAAAGATTCTCTCTCTCTCTCTCTCTCTCTCTCACTCTCTCTCTCTCTCTCTCTCTCTCTCTCTCTCTCCTCTCCTCTCTCTCTCTCTCTCCTCTTTTCACCCTTCCCTGCCCTCCTCTTCCTTCCCTCCTTCCTTGCCCTCCCCCTCTTCTCACTGCCTTCCTTCCTTCCTTCTCCTCTCCTCTCACTGCCTTCCTTCCCTCCCCCTTCCCAGCCCTCCTCTTTCTTCCCTCCTTCCTTGCCCTCCCCTCCCTTCCCTCCTTCCCCTTCTATCTCCATCCATCCATCCCCCTGCAATCCTCCTCTCTCTCTCTCTCTCTCTCTCTCTCTCTCTCTCTCTCTCTCTCTCTCTCTCTCTCTCTCTCTCACTCCTCTCTCTCTCTCTCTCTCTCTCTCTCTCTCTCTCTCTCTCTCTCCTTCCCTGCCCTCCTCCCACTTCCTCTACCTGGTCCCTTATCTCTGACAGATAAGGGGAGGGGAGGTGACAGGGAGGGAGGTTTGAAACAAGACCAAAGAGGAAGAGAGGGGAAAGAAAAAAGGGGAGGAAGGGACATAACCAGGGAAGGAGAGTACATGGGTCAAGAAAGTGGAGGAAGGGTGAAGAAGGAGGATGGGAGGACGGGGAGAAAGTAGAAATAATGAATATAAGCAGCAAGGGTGAGGAGTGAGTGAAGAATTAAAGGGAGAGAGAAAGTATTGAGAAGTACAGTGGAACCTCAGCTCTCAAACTTAATTCATTCCAGAATGCTGTTCGAAATCCGAAATGTTAGAAAAAGTTAAACTATTTTCCCCACAGAAATCAATGTAAAATGGATTAGTCCTCTCCCAGACACCAGTCTACACTCTTTTAGTGGTTTATGACAGACACTCCCACAGCCAAGATGGCTGCTTCACAACATCTCCAGCTCACAAATTATTGATCCAGAAAGGATGTATTGAATGAACTTAGTGACACAGAATTCATCAGAATATACTGTTTAGACCAATCAAGTGAGGGAAGCCTTACAATGGGACACAGAGGAGCAACCCACTTACTGCCAAAATGAAGGTAATCATAACACTTACACATCTTGCTGCTGGGAAAAGCTACTGGAAAAATGCAGTTGTGCAGCAGTGATGGGCATTGGGGGTCATTGAGAGAGCCATAAGTGGCTCGGAATTACTCCTGAGCACCAATATCTGTTTGTTTTCAACAGGCTTTTCAACAAGATCACATTTATCTTATTATCAAAGACTGAATTACTGTCTTACACTCTGTGTCTTTGCTCCAAATATGTATATAAACACGAAGCAGACATTTATAAAAACTATAAATTAGTAATAAAAGGCAGCTTTTGCTATATCTTTTAATATCTGAAATCAAATAACTTTGTTCTAGAACCAAATTATGGTACCACAACCAAAGCAATAATGAGTTCAAAATTTTTTTGAAAACCGAACTGTTTGAAAAGGGAGCCGTTCAGTAACCAAGGTTCCACTATATTCTCTTTTCCTGTCCTCCACTCTTAATTTTTCTTCCATCCATTCCCTTCACATTTATGCTCCTTACATCCATTCTCATTCTCAATCAGTCTCATTTCAACTTAGCCATCCTCATGATTGTTCTCTCTCTCTCTCTCTCTCTCTCTCTCTCTCTCTCTCTCCTCTCTCTCTCTCTCTCTCTCTCTCTCTCTCTCTCTCTCTCTCTCACACACACACACACACAGAGAGAGAGAGAGAGAGAGAGAGAGAGAGGAGAGAGAGAGAGAGAGGAGAGAGAGAGAGAGAGAGAGAGAGAGAGAGAGAGAGAGAGAGAGAGAGAGAGAGAGAGAGAGAGAGAGAGAGAGAGAGAGAGAGAGAAAAAAAAAAAAAACACACAAACAAAGTGGCAAAATGGTGTGTTTGAAGACTAAATGTGTAAATTTGATATTTTGTGCTTATCAGAGACTAAAATTAAGACAGACTTTCACCTTAACAGATTCAAATGTCTCACAATCAGTCATGATGCCTCAAAGTATCCCTATTTTGGGATACATGGTATTAATATTATTTGTGTTTACTAACATTACAAACATTGTTGACTAAATATTTGATATGTTAGTGCTCTGCTAAATGGATAAAGGAAAAAAATCAGTTTTATCTTGTGTTCAGTTTACATGCCACATGAAGCTTTGAAATATTATTCTGTTGAAATTTTTGATGATCTTGATCACCCATCTTCTATGGTGATGAGTAAATATGATTAACCTCTTGTCATGATGGGTGACTTCAATAGTAGGACTGGGATCCTTGATGATTTTGTTAATATTTGTGATATTGATAAATTCAACTTCTCAATATTGAATGAATAATTAACTTTTAAAGAATATTTTGACTCCTTAGATATATATTATATATATATTATATATATATATATATATATATATATATATATATATATATATATATATATATATATATATATATATATATATATATATATATAGTGAGAAGTTTTCTGTTGATAAGGTGACTAATAGTAATGGCAGAAAATTTATTGAACCTCTGTCAGCATTTTGATTTAAGGGTAATAAACAGTAGAATGGGTGATGATAAGTATATAGGTGATGATCCTAGTGTTAAAGATTACACAATCTGTTCTCCATCAATTTTTACAGATATAAAAGACTTACATTAATATGTTCAACCCTCTACTTTCAGATAAACACAATCCAATGATTATTAGTGTTGCCTTAAAACAGGAGATAGTACATGTTGTCAATGCTCCTAATGACAAATGTCACTAGTGCTTCAAGTCAAATGGTGAAATGTAGATGGAACTTTGATCAGAAAGATGACTATTACAGTGAGTTTGACTCACAAAGAACAGAAAACCTAAAAACAAAATTAGAACACATATATAATATCATTCAATCAGAAATGGACATAATTTCTAACAAATTAAAAACGTGTTTATACAACCTGCTAACAAAACGTGCTAAGTCATGACTGATTCTAAGGTGAAGTCTATCAAACATACAGTAAAATCCCTCTTATCCAGCATCAATGGGACCGGCGACATGCCGGATACTTGAATATTGCCAGATACTTGAATAGAAGTGAAATTATGTCCACAATCACCACCCTACACTCACGCATCTTACCATAACAAAGATCAGCTGATCTTAATCAGCAGCTGATCTGATCAGCTGCTTAAGTGTAAGCACAACACGCTTCCTCTTTTCTACAACTTTAGGCATGATGAAGGCATCAGGCGATAAACAGTGCACACGCGGGACTGAGTCACTGAGTAAACACAGTGCAGTGGGCTGCGGATGACGCAAAGCAGTGCGCTCTGGTGGCGAAGGGAAAAAGTATGCCTCGCACGGGAATTTTAATCGATTTTATGAGTACACATTGATTTTTTATTGATTTTAAGGCTCGGGGAAAAATGTGCTGGATACTTGAAGCTGCTGGATACTCGAATGCCGGATAAGAGGGATTTTACTGTAATGATAAACACTGATTTGATGATGAGTGCAGGAAATAAAATAGAGAATATATGCAATATAAAGGATCAGTAAAACATCTGTCGGCTAAAGAGCGCAAAGAAAAATTTAAAATTTAAAAGAGCATGCTAAGTGACATAAGAAAATTATCAGGAGTGCAGAGATCATATTATAGAGACTTTCAAGAAGAACTAAGATCAATTAGAACTAAAAAGCTGAATGACTACTCAATTTTGATAAACTCCAATAAATCCAGTCTGATTTCGGGAAATATATCAGTAGAAGAATTTCAAGAGCATTTTGAAAAATTAAGTTCTCATAACCTAGTGGATGAAACATTTTATTGAGAAGATTATGTGAATCTTGGTCATGTTTCTATTAACATAAATAATAAGACAAACAGCAATTTTACAGCTGAAGAAGTAACAGCACATGTAAAAATAAAAATAAATTGCCATGAATAGACAATATTCTAAATTAGTTTATCAAATATTGTTCCTGTCCCTCACAACTTTTACTGATAATTGTATAATTTTTCAACATAATTCTGAATTATTTTATTATACTAACAGATTGGATAATAGGCATAATTAAGCCTCTCTGCAAGAATAAAGGCAATATTAATAATGTCAGGGAATCACTGCTTCAGGGAATTACACTGCTTAGTTGTCTAGGTAAGTTGTTTACTTCACTTTTTGATACACGAATATATGACTACCTGTGTAATGCCAAGTTATTAGGGGAGGAGCAAGCAGGTTTTAGTAAACAATATAACACCACTGATCACATTTTTGTCTTGCGTGTCCTGACCCAATACTACATTTCTCGAAAATGAAAACTTTTCTGCCTTTATTGATTATAAAAAAGCGTTTGATTTTGCTGACAGGTCTCATTTATGTTCAAAACTTTTGAAATTGTATATTACTAGTATGGTATTTAATGTAACACATACTTTATATGACGATACTAAATCATGTGTACAGGTTGGAAATAGGGATTCCTTATTTTTTTTCTTGTAATGTTGGTGTAAGGCAGGTGAAAACCTGTCACCATTATTATTCTTGATTTATCTAAATGATTTTCAAGATTATATCAATAAGAAATTTTCTGGTTTACCATTTATTGCGGAAAAAGTGATGGATTTTATTGAAACTGATATGTATTTTAACCTTTGTTGGTTGTATGCTGATGACACAATTGCATTTGCAGAGAATGATGAAGTTACAATTAACTTCGGACACAGCTTTGAATATTGTAACAAATGGGCACTGCAGGTGAATACTTCTAAAACTAAAGTTATGATTTTTCTAAAGGTAAATTTAGAAGGTATAAGACTTTTAATTTTGGTGATGACAACTAATGTTGTAGATGACTATGTATACCTTGGAACAGCTTTCAATTTCAATGGGTATTTTCATAAGGCAAAGAACATACAAATTGTGTAACCTAAGGAAATTACATTCAGCTTAATAAGTAAAATTGTCAAACTTGACAATTTTACTGTTGATATTTCTTTAGATTTAATATGACAAACTGGTTATGCCTATTATGTTACATGGTTGTGAAGTGCAGTATTACAAAAATACTCACCAAGTAAAAGTTACCTACAATTCATTTCTTAAAAGAATTTTTAAACTTAAGTCTACATCAATTAGTGAATTAGGTATAAGAAATCCCATGGAGTTAATTGAAAACAGACTTATAAACTTCTGGTATTCAACTGCGAAAGGCAATAGTTCTGAACTTTCAAATATTTAGTATAAGTTTGTTAACCCTTGCCTTACAGGTAATCAAATTAATTTCTGCCTCCATCTCCGGATAAATATGGCAAACTTAGAAAATGCTAAAAGATAGTTTTATTTCTAAAAATCCATTTTTCTTTGTAATTCTAAAGTTTATTTTCAAAAATCCATTTCTCTTTGTAATTCTGAATACAATAATATACTTTCCAGTGCACTATGACCCTTGAGAGTAGAGTTATAGTGTATCAAAAGTTCCTTCCTTGACGCGCAGTGTAGCCCGCCAAGCAGAAATAACCTAGAGTGCGATAACATAGTGGGAATTTCTCTCTCTCTCTCTCTCTCTCTCTCTCTCTCTCTCTCTCTCTCTCTCTCTCTCTCTCTCTCTCTCTCCTTTTGGGCATTTCATTTGGGTGGAAAAATTGTACTTTCAATGAGAGAGAGAGAGAGAGAGAGAGAGAGAGAGAGAGAGAGAGAGAGAGAGAGAGAGAGAGAGAGAGAGAGAGAGAGAGAGAGAGAGAGAGAGAGAGAGAGAGAGAGAGAGAGAGAGAGAGAGAGAGAGAGAGAGAGAGAGAGAGAGGTGGAAGTTTGACAGGCAGGCATTGGGACAAGAGGATCTTATCACACACACAGGAGGAGGAGGCAGTAGGCACCTGCCAAAACAATAATTACTCCCAATGAGGTCTAAAGTATTGGATCAGGGAGTGCTGTGAACTTATCATTAAACCCAGCTGTGACCTCACTGAACATTTTCTCTTTGTGTCTCACAACACAAGGGGGCAATCACAGCCTGCCCTCTAAAGACAACTTTCTTCCTCCACACAAAACTAAAAGCACCTAATGACACACACACACACCCTTCATTCAAAATTGATGAAGTACATGAGACTTACCGTAGGTCAGTTGAAATGTGCTTCTAATTTTACGAAGCAAATCACGTCTGCTGAAGGGAGCTTTCACATGAGATATGCTACGTCACCCCGTGCCGGCAGACTTTAAAGGGTACGACAATCCACATGATAAAAATTTGCTCTATCAATACCGTGGTAAATGTTATTCATTTCACGTCACTCCATACCATTATGGGTGGGAGTGGAGGGCATGTGAAAACTCCCTTCAGCAGACGTGATTTGCTTCGTAAAATTAGAAGCACATTTCAACTGACCTACGGTAAGTCTCATGTACTTCATCAATTTTACTTCGGCAAATCACTTTTCTGATGAAGTACGCTTTCCCATGAGGTTTTAAAGCCATGTGGATGTCGTACCTTAATATTGTCATAATTCATATTTCTTCCATATTTACATTAAAAATATTCGGTTAAAGTTTTGAATAACATCTAATGGTTATTGAAAAATTGTTAACTAGGACACCAATACTACTTAATGGAGCCTTGAACACTAACTAAGCTAATACTGCTTCTTGGAATTGATCTGTATCTTGGTTTATGGTTTAATCATAATATTTGGCAAATGTTGTCGCCCTAGCCCAGCCAGCCTTAGCCATGATGTGGGTCACTGGAACAGCCATTGCCTTGGCCTTTGATGCCGCAGCTGGGCGGATACTTCCTGCAGTAAATTTTTAGTGTCCACACCGGACAGGTGAAGGACGGACTTGATCCACCGAGAAATTGTATCTCTAGAGGCATTTTTATGTGGTTTAATGAAACTGATGAGCAATTTGCTTTCATCTCCAGCATTACCTCTTATATGCTCAGTCCTACCGATATACATTTTCAAAATTTCCATTACACACAAACTTTTATCCTCTTCATAAGCTTTCACCTTGATAAACTGAATATTGAAGTTTGGTCTGCACTGTTTAATATTGCCTGCTAACCACATACATATAAAGTCCTTGCCTATGATGATATCCTTCAAAAGTAACAAATGTAGAGTTTGCACTCTGGCTGCTTGTGTAAGTGCCAGCAACATTACTAATTTCAAAGTTAAATCTTTCAGGGAAAGAGAGTGTAAAGGGCTCATGCTCCTTAATTTTTCTAAAACTGGCTTGACATCCCAAGTTTCAATATACCTGGGTTTAGTTGGGCGTAAATTGAATACTCCCTTTAACAACCTGATGACCAGTGGATGGTCACCTGCCCTGCGGCCATCCACCACTATCCCTAGTGAGGAGAGAGCTGCCCTTGCAGTGTTGATGCACTCATACCCGACACCTCTGTGAAAAGTTTCAGATAAGAAATTGATGATTTGTTCTACATTGGGATTAAAGGGATCAACTTCCCATTCACTACAAAATTGTGTCCATCTTTTAATATGTGGTCTGTATTGCTTTTCTGTTCCTGGTTTCAAGGATGCCATGATAAGGTCTGTACCTGCTTCAGAAATTCCTCGCTTTTGTATTCTTTCCCTTACAGCAAACAGGCCACCAGTCTCGTGTGTTTCATGATGGGATGTTTCTCTGAGGACAGGGGCAGCTGTAACACATTCTTCTTCCTCGTTATGAGGCGAGGTTCCCTGATGAGCATGCTGACTAACATTCCCATCCAAGGCTGGGATGTCCATAGTGGCACGACCATCCATCCTTTTGCCTTTTCTGCCCGAACCTTCTGCAGACACCTGTTTGTTTAGCCTGGATGCGAATAAGTCAATGCTTGGGAGTCCAAAAATTTTGCAAATATCCCCAAAAATGTTTTCATCCAGTTTCCACTCATGTTTGTCATTAAATTTGCGAGATGCCATGTCGGCCAAGATGTTTGCTTTACCTGGTGTATGAGAACATATAATCCATGCTTTGTGCTCTACACACCATTCCCATATGTAAATGCAGATATCATTACAGATCTCTGATTTTATGCCACCCATTTCATTAACATAGCTCACTGCTGTGGTATTGTCACAAAATATCTTAACGTTCTTCCCCTGAATTTGCTGTTCAAATGATTTCAAGGAAAGAAGGATGGCTTTGAGTTCCAGTGCATTAATATGTAACTCTTTTTCTGCTGGCAACCACCTGCCATTTACCATTTGGTGGCTAAGGAACCAGCCCCAACCTAACCTGGAAGCATCGGTGTATAGCTCAATGTCAGTACCTGTCCTGACAATTTTCCTGTTTTCACCTGCCACATGCTTAACCCACCAATGCAAATCTTTTTTTCATTTCATCTGTGATTTCGATCCACTTCTCAAAGTTGCCTCTTTCTTTAGCTAAAGCTGCAATTTTTCCCCTTTCCAACTTTCTGTAATGTAACTTAACCCATTTCAACCGCTGGGATGGCAGCTACCAAAATGCCAATTACTCTAGCAACTTCCCTGATTTTGTCTTTCTTTTTGTTCTGTAATTGTCGACAACTAGTCACAAGGCTAAGGATTCTGCGCTCCGGTAGCGTAACTGTCATGGTCTGAGTTGATGATATTACCCAAATATTCAATTCTTTTGGTGGGTTGTAACACAGACTTTTCTACATTGATGCAGATACCCATTCTGCTTAAGACCTGCATTGTGCTTTGAGTGCATTCCTTACAACCTAATCATGAACGGCTGCACATGAGAGTGTCATCAATAAAGCTGGTGATAGTGTATCCCTTCTCTCTCAACGTAGCAAAGATGGGTTTCATTAGTTTAGTAAAGAGCCGTGGGCCCTCAGAAATACCATTGGGAAGGCATGTGAACTGGAAAAATTTTCCCCTGCCATTTAAAACAAAGATATTTTTGTTGATCATCCGCTATCTTTACAGAGTAGTAAGCATGCCATAAATCAACTGAGGCCATGTAGTCATTATGATTGATGAGCCTAATTGCCTGCTCAAAGTTTTCCATCTTAAAATGCTTATATGGAATATGCTTGTTTAGCTTCTCTAAATTAAGGACCATTCTATATTCACCATTCTTTTTCTTCCTCAGAAAAATAGGGGATAGAATCTGCTCATGCTGTCTATGAGTTTCTGTGATTACTTTAAGCTCGAGCAGTTTGTTAATTTCCTGAGATAAAATTCTTTGTTCTTCAATGGAAAACACATATTCCATTTCATCATGAAATAAATGTTCAATGTTGGCTACATCAATATCAAGATGACAGTTTGCAACAATAAAATAAATGGATCACTCGTGATCTTATGCCATTCATGCACAAACTTATGCAGTCTACCTGCTTCAAATTTGTGGCTTACCTGAGTTATTGCCGGGGATTGTTTCCCTGACCCCAGGCGTTTTTGGGCTCAGTGTCCTGTCTGGAGAAGGACTGCCTTGTGAGGCCACCCCTGAGGGGCCCGTAAGGGTGGAATCGGGACGAGAACCCCCTGTAAGGCATTCTCCCAAAGAAGCCTCTTGGTCTTGTTCCACCAAACCTGCCAGCTGCCATGTTGGGAAAGGTTTCTTCGGCGCAATCTTGTTCCTGAGCTTTTCAGACTCCTCAATCTGTCTTGCTGACTGCGAGACATCGTCACCAAATAGATACCGCGTCATGGGTGATGTGTATTTGGGATTAATTTCCCGCGTGATGATGAATCGCCTGGCCAAGTTATTACGGTAGTTGGCATTCCCAAGTAATGCAAGAGCTCCATTTAGCATACCCACTTCCTGGGCAACCCCTGCGTGACCCTCATCTTGTGCAATTTTGTCTAGAGTAGTGAGCGACTTTATGACGATAGTGACAGCCATCAGAATGTCATTACTCACCTCTCTCATACGAGAATCAGTCTTTTTTGCCTCAACCTTGAGAGCAGCAAATATATGAGCGTTGCAGACGACAGGGGTTAATGCAGGGCAGTTGCCGGGCCTCTTGGTAGCCTCCACAATCTGCTTGTATTCTTCTTCACGCATGCCGTGGTCAAACAAGTAATTCACCATATCAGCCACAGGCATCTCCATATCTACTGAAATGTCGTCCAAAGGCCCGTATGTTTTAGCACTGTGCATGAGTACGCTGCCAATACTTGGCTCATCGTGAATTTCACTATCTTCATCATCATCATTGCCATCATCAAAACCAGAAAAACCGGCTGTGGAGTCCGTGAGTCCCGACTGCACAAAGAGGGGACGTCCTACCACCCGTTCGTGGCGGTGTGAGGCTGCGTTGTTGATGTTATGGGCGCCACCCTGCCGCGCCTCCCTCCCTCCTGGGGGGTTCCTGGCATCCAACATGCCTTGCTGCCTATCATAGGCAGACTTAACCTTATCCCTCTTCAATTTTTGGATTTCTCTACGTAGCTCAGTAATAGCCTCAAACATCACTGCCCATGGAGGGGCGTTAGCATCGTCCCTTGAAGTACAGGGAGCTTGGAGGAGGTGACAACAGCTCACGCCTTTGTTCCTCTGAGGGTGGGCATTCCTGCCCACGATCACCCCTCCCGGAAGAATAACACTTTCCGTTAGAGCTCTCTCGGCGTGAAGAAGAGCTCCTGTGCGTAGTCCTTGCAGAACTACTTGAGCTTCCTCCGTAAGAGGAATGATCCTCGGTGCCAGAAGCCTTGAGTCCCCTCGGGGAGGCTTCATCCACAGTCTCCTCCATGATGGCGGGCCTGTTACCTGCCCCCTGCAACCTAGCAGAATAACACTTAACTGGGCGAAATAAAGGCACCAACCCGCTCCACAGATGGATAACGGGTAGAGACGGCCAATGGAACCCGTGTGACCAGAAACTTGTCCCGGGAAACAGGAAACAAAAAAAGGTCACCCCAAACAAGAGAGCCAGGACAAATGTCTGAACGGCTTGGGATCACTGCAGCAACTGCCGGCACGGGGTGACATAGCGTATCTCATGGGAAAGCGTAATTCAGCAGAAAAGTGATTTGCCGAAGTAAAATTTTAAAATTCATGGCGACTCCTACACCAGCCTCGGAGTCCCCATCTGGAGAAGAGACCACAAATGTCCCAAGATCGGACTGCCCTTCTGACGACGACCCTAAGTGTCTTGACACCCCCCTCAAATTTTTCTTCATTAGCTTCTGCAACATTTGTGGTCTAAGATCTAATTTTCAATCTGTAGAACACCACCTCTCCTCTTCTAAACCTCATCTTTTCCTCACTGAAACTCAGATGTCTGAGGCAACTGACAGTAGCTCCTTTTCTGTTCCCTCCTACTTTCTCTATCCTCATTTTCAATCTAAAGCTGGAAGTTGTGTTTATGTGCACAATGATTAAACCTGCTCTTATGCCCACGCTCTTGAATCTTCCAAGTTTTCCACCATCTGGCTACGACTACAGAGTAATTCTCAAACTAAATTTATCTATACCTAACTCCTCTGACTATAAGAAATTCTTTGATTACTTAACCTCCAAAGTGGAGCACATTCTGACTCTCTTCCCTCTTGCAGAGATCTCCATTCTTGGAGACTTCAATGTTCACCACCAGCTTTGGCTTTCCTCTCCCTTCACTGACCATCCTGGTGAACTAGCCTTCAACTTTGCTATTCTCCATGACCTAGAGCAATTGGAGCAGCACCCTACTCGTTCTCTTCTCTGTTGGGCTCCTCTGACCACAATCTCATATCTGTATCTTGTCCTATCACTCCAATCCCTCCTCAGGATCCCCCTAAGTGAAGGTGCCTCTGGCATTTTGCCTCTGCTAGTTGGAGGGACCTGAGGAGGTATTTTGCTGATTTTCCTTGGAATGACTACTGCTTCCATGTCTGAGACCCATCTTTGTGTGCTGAGCGCATAACAGAGATAACAGGTTAAACCAAATCTTGGTTTAACACAGCTTGTTCTCATGCTATACATGATAGAGGTGACCCACAAAAGGTACTTAAGCCTTCCATCACCATAATCACATACACTTTATATTTCTGCCCAGAACCATGCCTAATCTGTTCTCCAACTAGCCAAAAACTCCTTCATTAACAGAAAGTGTCAAAATCTTTCAAGATCTAACTCCCCTCATGACTTCTGGCATCTAGTCAAAAATATCTCCAATAACTTTACTTCTTCCTTCCCTCCTTTATTTCAACCAGATGGCACCACTGCTATCACATCTATTTCTAATGCTGAACTCTTCACTCAAACCTTTGCAAAAAAACTCTACCTTGGACGATTCTGGGCTTGTTCCTCACTCTCCTCCACCCTCTGACTACTTCATGCTACCTATTAAAATTCTTCATAATGATGTTTTCCACGCCCTCAATGGCCTAATCCCTCAGAAGGCTTATGGACCTGATGGGATCCCTCCTATTGTTCTCTGAAACTGTGCCTCCGTGCTTGCACCTTCCCTACTCAAACTCTTTCAGCTCTGTCTGTCAACAACTTGCTGAAAGTTTGCCTACATTCAGCCTGTTCCTAAAAAGGGTGACCGTTCTAATCCCTCAAACTACCATCCTATTGCTTTAATTTCCTGCCTATCTAAAGTTTTTTAATCTATCCTCAACAGGAAGATTCTTAAACATCTATCACTTCACAACCTTTTGTCTGATCACTAGTATGGGTTCGGTCAAGGCCACTCTAGTGGTGATCTTCTGGCTTTCCTTACTGAGTCTTGGTCATCCTCTTTTAGAGATTTTGGTGAAATTTTTGCTGTTGCCTTGGACATATCAAAAACTTTTGATAGAGTCTAACGCAAAGCTTTGATTTCCAAACTACCCTCCTACAGCTTCTATCCTTCTCTCTGTAACTTCATCTCAAGTTTCTTTTCTGACCGTTCTATTTCTGCTGTGGTAGACAGTCACTGTTTTTCTAAATCTATTGACAGTGGTGTTCCTCAGGGTTCTGTCCTATCACCGACTCTCCTCTTATTATTCATCAATGACCTTCTAAACCAAACTTCTCCTATCCACTCCTACACTGATGATACCACCCTGCACTTTTCCACTTTTCATAGATGTCCAACCCTTCAGGAAATAAATATTTCATGCAGGGAAGCCACAGAATGCCTGACTTCTGATCTTTCTAATATTTCTGATAGGGGCAGAGCAAACTTGGTTTTGTTCAATGCCTCAAAAACTCAATTCCTCCATCTATCAACTCGACACAACCTTCCAGACAACTATCCCCTCTTCTTCAATGACACTCAACTGTCCCCCTCTTCTACAATGAACATCCTCGGTCTGTCCTTTACTAATAATCTGAACTTGAAACTTCACATCTCATCTCTAGCTAAAACAGCTTCCATGAAGTTAGGCATTCTGAGACATCTCCGCCAGTTTTTCTCACCCCCTCCCAGCTGCTAACTCTGTACAAGGGCCTTATCCGTCCATGTATGGAGTATGCTTCACATGTCTGGGGGAGTTCCACTCATACCACTCTTCTAGACAGGGTGGAATCAAAAGCTTTTCATCTCATCAACTCCTCTCCTCTAACTGACTGTCTTCAGCTTCTCTCTCATTCCCACAATGTTGCATCTCTAGCTGTCTCCTACCACTATTTTCATGATAACTCCTCTTGTGATCTTGCTAACTGAATGCCTTCCCTCCTCCTGCAGCCTCACTGCAAAAGACTTTCTTCTTTCTCTCACCCCTATTCTGTCCACCTCTCTAATGCAAGAGTTAACCAGTATTCTCAATCATTCATCCCTTTCTCTGGAACTCCCTGCCTGCTTCTGTATTTCCACCTTCCTATGACTTGAATTCCTTCAAGAGGGAGGTTTCAAGACACTTATCCTTCAATTTTTGACTACCACTTTGGACCCTTTTCTGGGACTGGCATCTCAGTGGGATTTTCTTATTTATTGGATTTTTGTTGCCCTTGGCCAGTGTCCCTCCTACATTAAAAAAAATAAATAAATAAATAAAACACACACACACACACACACACACACACACACACACACACACACACACATACACAAACACGCACACTTGTGCACATGAATGGAATTCTCAGCTATAAGCTGTATGGAGATTAGGCTTGTCCTGTCAAACATCACTTTCCTCCAACCCATCCCTTCCTCTCTCTCTCTCTCTCATACACACACAAGGTAGCTTGTAATATTTTTTTTTTACTCGGCTAGTAAACATGAAGAGGGTGATGGAAAAAATTATGAAAAAGATATACAAAAAAAATAAAACATAGCATGTATCACTATTACTCCCAGATGACGTTTATATCACCATCTATGTTGCTCCCCTCACTCAGTGGGTGCATTCCACCCTTAGTGTCACGGGAGTTACCAGAGGGAAGGAAGCTTAGTGAGACTGAGCTGAAATAGCCACAGAGGCAACTCAGCTAGTGGAGAGAGATGCTAGATACTTCTGATTTAAGTAAGCAGGAGGAAAATACAAACATATGGGGCAAAAATCATGATTACCAAAACAATCACCACCCCCCCACCAGACATGGTGATACAGTTGTTCATGGACGATCACCATATATTAAGGGTTAAAACAATGTATGACTTAAATATTTACAAATCACCTTGGTTAGAATAGATAAAAGAAATCTTTTAGATCTAAATAGAATGTCTAATATATAAAATGATGTATCTAATGTTAGTGGTAATTGGTTGAAACATGCTTTTAAACTAAGATAATCTGATATTTATAGGCAAAACTTAACAGAAGAAATTTTCTATAGTACTGCTTGTATAAATTTTAGAATTATGACAGTATATATTAAATTACAAAATTGTTTGTCAGTACTCCACAAACAGTCGTAAACCTTCACATGCATGCTTAATTGTGGTAATCACAAACTACCTATTGTCACTGGTAGGTATGAAAAAATTGCTTTGGAACATAAGTCATGTCCATTATGTGATAGCAATGATATCAGTGAGAAAATCCATTAGTTGTTCTATTGTAATTTTTTCATAAACAATAGAAAAAAAATATATGAAGAGGTACTATTACACTAATGTTAATACTTTGAAAATAGGAGAACTCTTTGATATCAGAAAACTAAATACATTGATAAAATTATCTAAATTTATAAAAGAAATTTCCTATTTTTTTCAAGGCAAACCACTGACATTAACATATTACTATGTTAGTGCAGTGTTGTTGTTGTTGTTGTTTGTATCTTTTGTACTCATATACACCACTTGGGGTAGCTTGAGTTGAATAAAGACTTTTAAAAAATATTTTAACTTTCAAAACACACACACACACATATACACACACACACAGACTCACCAACACAGGCAACACACTCACGCATCACTTCACGGACATACAACAGGAGCTCCTGGACGACAGGGATACTACCTAGTTGTTGTGCTGGTTGAAAGTTTTATGATTCATTGCTGTCCCAAGTTAGATTTTGTAAGAAAATTGAAAGGAAAGGAAATAATTCAAAAGAGGTGGGAAACTATACTTTTTGGCGTCCATAACAAGAGCCGAAAGGTTTGTTTACGTCGGACAGCTGATCATGGCGGCCAGTAGGACACCCACAGGAAGGAGTCTTGGATTTTAGTGGATTTGCAGAGGATGATGGCCAGTTGCAGGAGAAACTGAATGCAAGGAAATTAACCATGCTGGAGATGAAGGTTGAAGAGATATGGGAGGAGGTAAGAGACCTAAAAGTAAGAAATGGGAGGTTGGAACAAGAAAACAATACAATAAGAAAGGAATTAGAAAATGAAGAGAAAGTGCTGCAGAAAGAGATACATGATAAGGAAAACCAAATTAGAATGCTGAAAATGAAAATGGGAATGATGGATAAAACAATGAAGGCTAGAGAAATACAAATGAATATGCTGGAGGAAAGGATGAAAAAGATTCAAGTCCAAGACAAAAACAGATAAGCAAATCAAGGAAAGCCAAGAACAAGTTAAGGAAATGACAGAAAGATCCATAAATAACTGTGAAGAGTTGGAGAAAAAAGTGAGTTATACAGAAGTAGTGAAGGACCAGAGGAATAAAGAAGGCTTGACTAAAGAGGTTATAAAGGTAATAAAGGAAAAGGAAAACCTGGTAAGAGACACTGTAGATAAAAAGAAGAGTGTAATGATCTTTGGCCTAGAAGAAAATGAGATAAAAAATTGGTATAAAAGGGAAGCAGAACAAAGAAAAACAGCTCGATTAGTACTGAATGTGATAAACGAAGGGGATACAAAGCTGGAAGATGAAATAGAGGAGGTGTACAAGATTGGAAAAATACGATCAAGGAAAAAGTAGACCATTGAAAATTAAACTAAAATCCCAAACAGCAGCTGAAGAAACATTGGCAAATGTGTGGAAGCTAGCCCAAAGTAACAAGTTTAAACAAGTCTGGATTAGAAGAGAAATGAATGAGGAAGAAAGGAAGAAACTTAATGAACTGAGAAGTGAAGCAAAAGAAAGGAATGAACAGAGAACACAAGAGGAAAGGGAACTTTTTTTCTGGAGAGTAATGGACCTACGGTTGAGGAAGTGGTACAGGTGAAGAGTGAGGGGTGCAGAGGCACAGCTGTAAGAGAGGGAGGGACATGGACAGTGGCATACACTAATGTGGATGGTTTAGTTTCAGTGATGGATGAAGTGAATGAATTTATAAAAGCAAATTAACCAGACATCATGGCAAAGGTAGAAACTAAACTAAGAGATTCAGAGACACCCACCAAATATAGGAGGGGGAAAGTACAATATGTGGATAAGAAACAGATGTGGAAAAGGAATAGGTTGAGTGATGATGCTTGTTAAAAAGGGTATCAGGGTGGAGAGTGTGGAAAAGGCAGAAGGCTTGGTGGAAGGCCTAAACTTACAACTAATAAATGGAAGAAGAGAAAGATGATATATCACAGTGGTGTATGTCCCACCAAAAACAAAGGCCTGGAATAGACAAGACCATGAACAGTTGCTGAGTGAGACAAAAGAATGGCTTGTAAAGAAAATTAAAGGAAACAACAAAATTGTTATAATGGGAGATTTTAATTGCAAAGAGATAAATTGGGAGGAGTGGAACACAAGAGGAGGAGAAGACTCATGGGGAGATAAGAATCTGAAACTGGCAATGAACAATATTATGACAGTAGGTTGAGGAAAATACTAGATACAGAGGAGGAAAGGAGTCATCAAGACTTGATTTGGTATTATCAAAAGAAACAGATATTAAAGAAGACATGAACTATAATTGTCCACTAAGAAAAAGCGACCATGTCATGATAATGTTTTGTATTAAAGAAAAAAAGAGAGGAAAGTAGATGTGAAGATTATAAAAGTGAAAGATTTAATTATGGTAAGTCAAATTTTGAACAAATGAGGAGATACTTTGGTGAAGCGGACTGAAGTACACTTATCATGGCAAGTAATGTGCAAAAGAAGTGGGAAGCTTTCATCAATATTTATGAAGAGGGAGTGAAAAGATATGTACCGAAAGTAGAGACAAAGAGAAGATATAACAATGACTGGTATAACAGAAGATGTGAAATAGATAGGGAGGAGAGGGAAATGGCATGGAATAGATGGCGGAGGAAAAATACGCAGGAGCTATGGCAAAACTACAACTACAAGAAATGAATATGTAAGGATTATTAGAGAAGAAAGGAAAAATTATGAGAAAGATGTTATGGACAAATGCAAAGAGGAACCAAAGCTATTCTTCAGATATGTGAACAGCAAAATGAAAAATAGAGAAGGAATAAGCAGATTGAAGGTGAATGGTCAAATGTGTGAGGATCCAGCTGAATTGGCAGAGATAATGAACAGGAGTTTTCAATCAGTATTCACAAAAGAGAAAACATTTGTGTGGCAGAATGAGAGGAGTGAGGAAATGGGTCTGGGGGAAATCCAAATGACTGAAGAGGAGGTCCAGAAACAGATGGAGGGACTAGATGTTAGGAAGGCCCCTGGACCTGATGGAGTGTCAGGATGGATACTAAAAGAGTGCAATCAGCAACTGACATGGGTAATACATAATACTATTGAGAGCTCCCTAATTGAAAGTAGAGTCCCAATTGAATGGAAGAGAGCCAACATAGTGCCAATCTACAAAGGTGGTAGTAAAGAGGAGCCCTTAAACTACAGACCTGTCTCTAACAAGTGTGGTGTGCAAAATGTGAAAGATTGGTGAAGGATAAATTGTTGTGGAAGTTGAAGCATAATGGTGGGCTAAGGGCAGGCCTGCTGAGATGGAGAAATGAGAACGGTGGTAAAAGATAAAAAATCATTATGGAAGGAAGTCATAAGTGGAGTACCCCAAGACTCAGTACTTGCACCAATCATGTTTGCAGTTTATATAAATGATATGATGGAGAGTGTGAACAGCTACATGAGCCTTTTTGTGGATGATGCAAAGTTGCTGAAGAAAGTTGAGAGTGCAGAGGACTGTGGAACATTGCAAGAAGACCTGAACAAGATATCAGAGTGGAGTTATTGATGGGAAATGGAATTTAATTTAAAGAAGTGTGAAGTAATAGAATTTGGAAAAAGTACAAGAAGAGTAAAAGGAAATTATGTGTTGAATGGTGTAAAGTTTAGTGGAGCAGAAGAGGAAAAGGATCTCGGTGTTAGAGTGACTGGGAGCCTGACCCCGGAGAGACACATTAGCAAAATTACAGGAGAAACCTATAACTTGTTGAGAACAATAAGGCAGGCCTTTGCATATATGGATGAAGAGATGGTCAGGAAGATGATCGTGTTGCTCATAAGACCTAGACTAGAATATGCAGCAGTAGTGTGGTCGCCATACAAGAAAAAGGATATAAGGAAGTTGGAGAGAGTTCAGAGAGCAGCTACAAAGATGGTACCAAGTATCAGGGACTTGTCATATGAAGAGAGATTAGCAAGGATACATCTACCAACATTGGAAAAGAGGAGAGAAAGGGGAGACTTGATTGCGATATATAAAGCATATGAGGGAGTAGAGGAGGTGGACCGGAGCGACTTAATGGTCTGGGATACATGGGACACTAGAAGACATGGAAAAAGGCTGAAGAGGAGTGTTTGTAGAAGAGACATCAAAAAGTATAGTTTCCCATATAGAAGTATTGATGTATAGAACAGTCTGGATGAGGAGATAGTAAATGCAGAAAGTATACATGGATTCAAGGCTAAGTTGGATATTAAAAGATATAGAGATGGGACAGCATGAGCATAGCTCTTTTCCCATAAAGCACAACTAGGTAAATAGGTAAATACACACACACATGCACTTTTAGAAGTGATGGTAGTACTCCTCAGCCAGAGCAATGCATCACACCAGATGTCAGAACAAAACACACACTCTTTTAGGGATTTTGGTGAAACTTTAGCTGTTGCTTTTACACATAGCAAAAGCTTTTGATTGAGTCTGGCACAAAGCTTTGATTTCCAATCTACCCTCCTACGGCTTCTATCCTTCTCTCTGTAACTTTATCTTATGTTTCCTCTCTGACCATTCTATTGCTGCTGTGGTAGACGGTTACTGTTCTTCTCTAAAGTCTATTATGAGTGGTGTTCCTCAGGGTTCTGTCCTGTCACCCACTCCCTTCCTATTATTCATCAATAATTTAAACCAAACTTTTTGTCCTATCCACTCCTAAGCTGATGATACCACCCAGTGCTTTTCCACATCTTTTTATGGAGCTTCAACTCTTTAGGAAGTAAACAGTTAATGCAGGGAAGCCACAAAATGCCTGACTTCTGAGCTCTCTAAAATTTCTGAATGGAGTAAAACAAATAATGTTCAATGCCTCAAAAACTAAATTCCTCTATTTATCAACTTAGATATACCCTTCTTGATATCTATCCCCTCTTTTTCAATGGCACTCAACTGTTCCCCTTGTTCTACAATGAACATCCACAGTCTGTCCTTTACTTATAATCTAAACTGGATATTTCACATCTCATCTCTAGCTGATACAATTTCTATGAAGTCAGGCATTCTCTGTTGTCTCTGCCAGTTTTTCTCACCAGCCCATCCCAGCTGCTAACTAGGTACACAGACCTTCACATGTATGGGGAATCCCACTCATACCAGTCTTTTAGACAGGGTGGAATCAAAAGCTTTTCATCTTATCATCTCCTTTCCTCTAACTGACTGTCTTCAGCCTCTTTCTCACTGCCACAATATTGCATCTCTTGCTATCTTCTACAGGTATTTTCATGCTAACTGCTCTTCTGATCTTGCTAATGGCATGTATCCTGTAGCCTCACTGCACAAGACTGCATAATACACATTTCACATAATGTCTCTTCGTTTCTCCATATAGGGCATTTAGCATGCATTTGCCATTTTTCACCGAATCAAGCTGAAAAACACTCAAAAATATATTTTTTGTAAAGTAATTATGTTTCTCCATAAATAGTGATTTACATGTGTTTTAGTGTTTTGGTACTTAATTAGATGAAAAACACTCAAAATAAAAGTATTTGGTAATGTTTCATTTTCTCAATACAAAGGGTTTTGCAAAAATTTATGCATTTTGGTACCTAACAAGATGAAAAACACTCATATTACACATTTTTGGTAATGGTATCTTGTTTCTCCATATAAAGTGCTATTCGTATGTTTTAAAGTTCACTCTCACAAAACACATTTCTTTTAATGTCTTTTTGTTTCACATATATCCTTATTCTGTCCACCTCCCTAATGCAAGAGTTAACCAGTATTCTTAAATCATTCATCCCTTTCTCTGGTAAACTCTGGAACTCCCTGCCTGCTTTTGTATTTCCTGCAAGAGTTAACCAGTATTCTTAAATCATTCATCCCTTTCTCTGGTAAACTCTGGAACTCCCTGCCTGCTTCTGTATTTCCTCCTTCCTATGGCTTGAACCCTTTCAAGAGGAAGGTTTCAAGACACTTATTTTTTTCTCCCCATTATTCTTTCTGACATCTCTATGGGAACTGGCATTAAGAGGGCCTTCTTTTATTTAATTTTTTTGTTGCCCTTGTCCAGTAGGCCTCTTACATAAAACACACACACACACACACACACACACACACACACACACACACTACATTTATTTATTTTTTTTAATAAATTTATGATGAAACAGTAATTTCTTTTTTCCACAAAACATCCTTTTAAAATAGGGATGCGTCTTATGCAGAGGTGCATCTAATACACTGGCAAATACGGTATATCCCATATCGGTTCTTGCATTTTGTTCTCTGCATTTTTTTAACATTCATCCATTTACTAATACCCAGCTCTTCCAGCAGTTTCTTCATTTCTTGTCACTTTACTTTTATCTCCTGTATTCCCTCATTCTGTGATACTACTTTCAGTGCCACAAAGTCAGTTTCCTCTGTAAACACAGATTGAAAATTCTCATTCATTAGTTCACTCATTTCCTCAGTAGTTTCATAAATTCTTCCTTCACCTTTTTAATTTGTTTATGCCATCCCTGTGTTTCATTTTCCCGTCAATGTACCAGTAGAAGAGTTTGGGTTCTTCCTTCCATTTTCTCACTATGTCACTTTCAAGATTTCTTTTTTCTTTTCTCATTATACCATATTCATTCCTTGCCTTTCTGTATTCTTTTCTGGTATTTTCATTCAGTTGTCTCATCATTTTCTTCCATGCCCTGTCCTTTTTTTTTTTCCTTTTTGCTTCTATACACCTAGTATTATACCATTCAAGCTTCCCCATTTTCACTTTGTAACTTGGCACAAACTGTTGCACCCCCTCTCTATACTTGCTCAAAAGGCAATAAGAGGTGGTAGTAGGCACTTGCCAAAACAATACTTACTCCCAGTGAGGTCTAAAGCACTGGAGCAGGGAGTGCTGTGAACCTAACATTAAACACAGCTGTGACCTCATTGAACATTTCCCTTTGTTTCACATCACAAGGGAGTAGTCATAGCCTGCCCTCTAAAGACAATTCTCTTCCTTCACACAAAACCACAAGCACCTAATTCTACACACTCCTTTCACTCAAAAATTTAAAAACTCATAATTCAAAATTATCATGGTGACTCCTACACCAACCTCAGAATCCCCATCTAGGGAAGGGACCACAAATTTCCCCAAGTCAGATTGCTTTTCTGGTATCAACCCTAAGTGTCTTGATATCCCCTTCAACTTTTCTTCATTAACTTCTGCAACATTCGCAGTCCTAGATCTAATTTTCAGTTTATACAATACCACCACTCCTCCACTAACCTCATCTTTTTCTCACTGAAACACAGGTGTCTCGGGCAACTGACAGTAGCCCCTTTTCTGTTCCCTTCTACTTTCTCTATCCTCATTTTCAATCCAAAGCTGGATGTTGCATCTATGTGTGCAACAACTTAACCTGCTCTTGTGCCCATGCTCTTGAATCTCCCAAATTTTCTGCCATCTGGCTATGACTACAGAATCACTCTCAAACTAAATTTATACCTCCCACCTAACCCACCCTAATTATAAGAAATTCTTTGACTAATTAACTTCCAAAGTGAGCACATTCTGACTCTCTTCTCTCTTGCAAAGATCTCCATTCTTGGAGACTTCAATGTTCACCACCAGCTTTGGCTTTCTCCTCCCTTCCCTGACCATCCTGGTGAACTAGCCTTCAACTTTGCTATCCTCCACAACCTAAAGCAATTGGTGCAACACCCTACTCATATTTCTGACCATCCTGGAGATACCCCCTACATTCTTGACCTTTTCCTAACCTCTAATCCTTCTGCTTATGCTGTTACCCTATCTTCTCCACTGGGCTCCTCCAATCACAATTTCATATCTGTATCTTGTCCTATTACTTCAATCCCTCCTCAGGATTCCTCTAAGCAGAGATGCCTCTGGCATTTTGCTTCTGCTAGTTGTGGGGCATCTAAGAAGGCATTTTGCTCATTTTCCTTGGAATGACTACTGCTTCTATGTCAGAGACCTGTCTTTGTGTGCCAAGCACATAACAGAGATGATAGTGTCTGGCATGGAGGTGTACATTCCTCACTCTTTTTTTCGACCTAAACCTTCCAAACCTTAGTTTAACACAGCCTGTTCTTGTGCTATACATGATAGAGAGGTAGCCCACAAAAGGTACTTGAGACTTCCATCACCAGAATCACATGCGCTTTATATTTGTACCTGGAACCATGCTAAATCTGTTCTGCAACTAGCCAAAAAACTCCTTCATTAATAGAAAGTGTCAAAATCTTTCAAGATCTAACTCCCCTTGGGACTTCTGTCACCTAGCCAAAAACATTTCCAATAACTTTGCTTCTTCTTCTTTCCCTCCTTTATTTCAACCAGATGGTATCACTATCACATCTACCTCCAAATCTGAACTCTTCACTCAAACCTTTGCTAAAAACTCTAACTTGGACGATTCAGGATTTGTCACTCCCTCTACTCCATCCTCTGACTACTTCATGCTACTTATTAAAATTCTTCAAAATGATTATTTCAATGCCCTAGCATTCCTAAACCCTTTGGAAGGCATATGGACCTGATGGGGTCCCTTCTATTGTTCTTTAAAATTGCACCTCCATGCTTGCACCTTACCTAGTCAAACTCTTTCAACTCTGTCTATCAATAACTACCTTTCCTTCTTGCTGGAAGTTTGCCTACATTCAGCCTGTTCCTAAAAAGGTTGACTGTTCTAATCCCTCAAACCACCATCCTATTGCCTATCTAAAGTTTTTTAATCTATCTTCAACAGGAAGATACTTAAACATCTTTCACTTCACAACCTTCTATCTGATCACCTGTATGGGTTCAGTCAAGACTGCTCTACTGGTGATCTTCTGGCTTTCCTTACTGAGTCTTGGTTCTCTTGGTCTCTTAAAGATTTTGGTGAAACTTTTACTGTTGCCTTAGACATATCAAAAGCTTCTGATAGAGTCCGGCACGAAGCTTTGATTTCCAAACTACCCTCCTAAACTTTCAATCCTCCTCTCTGTAACTTCATCTCAAATTTTCTTTCTGACTGTTCTATTGCCGCTGTGGTAGACAATCACTGTTCTTCTACTAAATCTATTAACAGTAGTGTCCCTCAGGGTTCTGTCCTGTCACCTACTCTCCTCCTATTATTCATCAATGATCTTCTAAACCAAACTTCTTGTCCTATCCACTCCTACGCTGATGATACCACCCTGCACTTTTCTACGTCTTTTCATAGACGTCCAACCCTTCAGGAAGGGTTGGATGTCTACGAAAATATGTGAAAAAGTGCAGGGTGGTGGAAGTAAACAGTTCACACAGAGAAGCCACAGAATGCCAGACTTCTGATCTCTCTAAAATTTCTGATTGGGGCAAAAACAACCTTCCAGACAACTACCCCCTCTTCTTCAATGACACTCAACTGCCCACTTCTTCTGCACTGAACATCCTCAGTCTGTTCTTTACTTACAATCTAAACTGGAAACTTCAAATCTCATCTCTAGCTAAAACAGCTTCTATGAAGTTAGGCATTCTGAGACATTTCCATCAGCTTTTCTCACCCTTCCAGCTGCTGATCCTGTATAGGGTCTTATCTGTCCATGTATGGAGTATGCTTCACATGTCTAGGGGGCGGGTTTCCACTCATACCAGTCTTCTAGACGAGGTGGAATCAAAAGCTTTTCATCTCATCAACTCCTCTCTTCTAACTGACTGTCTTCAGCCTCTTTCTCATCATTGAATGATATATTTCTTGCTATCTTCTACCACTATTTTCATGCTAACTGCTCTTCTGATCTTGCTAACTGCATGCCTCCCCTTCTCCTGTGGTCTCGCTGCACAAGACATTTTTTTCTCTCTCTCACCCATATTCTGTCCACCTCTCTAATGCAAGAGTTATTCTCAATCATTCATCCCTTTCTCTGGTAAACTCTGGAACTCCCTAACTGCTTCTGTATTTCCACCTTCCTATGACTTCAACTCCTTCAAGAGGGAGGTTTCAAGAAACTCATCCTTCAATTTTTTATTACCACTCTGAACCCTGTTTAGGAACAGGCATCTCAGTAGGTCATTTTTTTAATTTTTTTTTTATTGGATTTTTGTTGCCCTTGGCAAGTGTCCCTCCTACATAAAAAATAAATAAATAAATAAATAAATAAATAGAATAACATTTCTTGCACTACTTTATCTTCAAATAGCTCTTTCTAGTTAATTTTTCCATAAAATTTATCAAGTTCTGCAAATTTTGCCTTAGCACAGTTCCATCTGTATTTCTGTATTGTTCTTTCATGTGCCATACTTTTCTCTCTTGCTGTACTATTTCTATCGTCACATGATCACTTTTTCCCACTAGACTCAGACAATGAATACTCAGTCTACTTTCTGGGATTTTTTGTAGACTAAGTCCAACTGTGATGATTCTTCTCTGCATCTTGTAACTTCATTCACACACTGTCTCACTGTATTCACCATCATGGTTTGCATAAGTTCTTCGCTCCATTATCCAACATTTTCTTTTCCTTCCATCTCCTCCCGGTTCATTCCTTTGGTGTCGAAATTGCCTACTAAGAGCACTTTGTTACTTTTCCTCTATACTATTTCTTGTTTCTAGTTGCATATTTTTATATCTATTGGTCTCCCATGCATTAGTTTTTGGTGGTATGTACATCACAATAATTTTCCTTTTTTCACTTCCTTTGATATTAATCACAACATTCAAAAGTTTCTGCCATTCCATCACCATATTCCACTTCAACAAAAATATCCTCTTTTACCAATATTATCACTCCTCCTTCTCCCTTTCCTTTTCTGTCTCTCTTCCATGTGCTATATCCTTCTTTTGCAAATCTCAACTTTATTTCCTCTTTTAGTTTGGTTTCTATTAAACATACTACATCTGGTTTATTATTCTTTAGATAGCCTTTAAGTTCCAATAGTCTCAAAACCAAACCATCTATATTTGTATACATAATTTTTTACTTTCTGCTTGGTGATCTTCCGTGGCATCTTTGTACCACCATTTCCTCACTTTCATGTCCACAGCTTTCCAAATGAATCTCCTTGCTTGTCCCTGTGTTCTCACTTCATTTTTTGACTGGACCTCTACTCTCAACTCTTTCAAGTTATCTCTCTCTTCTTTGTTCGTGTCTCTTTTTATCCATATTTCCTTCATTCCTTCTACTTTTGCCAATTTTTCTGTTCTTTACAAGACATGTTTGTGACATGAATCTTATTTTCACTGGTCTTGTTCCATTTTCCTTGTATTTTCCAATCCTGTAAATCTCTTCAATTTATTTGACTATTCCCTCTCCTTCCTCTGCCACTTCAACTATAATTTCCTTAGCCCTTTTCACTTTTTTCTCTCTAGTCATTTTCATGGGTAAGTTCTCCTTGACACCAAATACCACCACATACATCTTTCTCTGTACAGTGTCTCTCACAAATTTACTTTTCCCTTCATTACTTTAATTACTTGCTTTTCCATATAACTGTGTTCTTGTTGCTGTTGCCTTATTATCTCCTTCATATCCACCTTCTGTTGCTCTCTCTCTTCTTTCCAATTTTTTTTTACTTTTCTGTCACTAACTCTTCCACTTCTCCAACTCTAACCTCTCTTTCTTGTACAGCTTTCTTTAACTCTACATTCTCTTCCTTCAATTTCTTGATTTCTTCACAGTACTTCTTGCCATCTCTTCTCTCAGTTCTTTGTTTTCTTTTTCTCTTTTCATCTTTCCTTCTTCATCTCTATTATATCTTAGGGATTTTATCAGGTATACAGGACAAAGAATAAGGATACTGTAGGTCCATTAAAGGCAGCAGATGGGGAGCTGGTTAGTTCTGGGGAGGAGATTAGTAAACTTCTGAATGATTATTTTTTAACTGTCTTCACCCAGGAAAACATGCAGGATATGCCAGATAGTGAACAGGTGTTTAGAGCAGATGAGAATGAGAGGCTGACAGATATTTCCATAACTAGGGAGATAGTGGAACAGGAGATAGATAGGCTGAAAAAGTTCAAGTCACCAGGACCTGATGAAATATATCCCAGAATACTTAAGGAATGTAAAGAGATTATTAGTGAGCCGTTAGTTTCTGTCTTTAGGAAATCACTGGAGTCGGGTGAGATACCAGTAATGTGGAGGCAGGCTAATGTAGTACCCATCTTTAAGAAAGGAGATAAAACTTTAGCGTCTAATTATAGACCTGTCAGCTTAACTTCAGTTGTAGGTAAAATGTTAGAGTCAATAATAGCGAGGAACATTAAGGAACATTTAGACAAACATAACTTGATAAATCAGTCACAGCATGGCTTCACAAAGGGGAAGTCTTGCCTGACAAACTTGTTAAGTTTTTAGAGTAAGGTGTACAAGGCAGTAGATAATGGTGATAGTTATGATATCTTATATCTGGACTTTAGTAAAGCATTTGACAAGGTACCCCATCAAAGGCTCCTGAGAAAGGTTAGGGCACACGGGATAGATGGGAAGGTGTTAGGCTGGATAGGGTCATGGCTTGGTAACAGGCGACAGAGAGTAGTAATAAACAGCTCGAAATCCGAGTGGGGTCATGTAATTAGTGGGGTGCCACAGGGATCAGTATTAGGGCCATTGTTATTTCTAATATATATCAATGACTTGGATAGTGGAATTAGTAGTGATGTTAGTAAATTTGCGGATGACACAAAGATAAGTAGATTAATTAGGTCAGAATCGGATGCCATCGCCTTGCAGGCAGACTTAGATAGAATGAATGAGTAGACGGATAGATGGCAAATGCAATTTAATATCAATAAATGCAAAGTGCTTAGTGTAGGTAGAGGAAACCCACACAATAGGTACACATTAAACAACCAAACTCTGATAGGTACAGGGTACGAGAAAGTTTTAGGAGTTATAGTTAGCTCTGAACTCCGTCTAGGGAAACAATGCATTGAAGCCAGAAACAAGGCAAATAGGGTACTAGGATTCATTTTTAGGAGTGTTAAAAGTAGAAGGCCGGAAGTAATATTAAAGTTATACTTGGCGCTGGTCAGACCTCATCTAGACTACGCTGTGCAGTTCTGGTCCCCACATTACAGGAAAGATATAGGTCTATTAGAATCAGTAAAGAGGAGAATGACTAAAAGGATACAGGGGATGAGGAGTATTCCTTACGAGGCGAGGTTGAAGTTGTTAAATTTACATTCTCTAGAGAGACGTAGGTTAAGAGGGGACCTGATAGAAGTCTTTAAGTGGTATAAGGGTTATAACAAGGGAGATGTAAGCAAAATTCTTAGGATCAGCAACCAGGGTAGAACAAGAAATAACGGGTTCAAGCTTGAAAAATTTAGGTTTAGGAAGGAGATAGGAAAAAATTGGTTCTCAAATAAAGTGGTAGATGAGTGGAACGAACTCAGTAATCATGTAGTTAGTGCTAGGACACTAGAGAGCTTTAAGAGAAGATTAGACAAGTTTATGGATGGGGATAACAGATGGAAATAGGTAGGTGTGTTTCATACAGGGACTGCCACGTGTAAGCCTGGTCGCTTCTTGCAGCTTCCCTTATTTCTTATGTTCTTATGTTCTTATATCACTGAATATCTTTTTTTACATTATCACCACCCATCTCTCTTCCTTCCACAACTTTATCATTGCTGCTAAGCAATATACTTCTTGTACTTTCACATTATCTTCTTCAATTTTCACATTCATTTATTCGTATGTGCTACACTGGCATCCTCTTCCTTAAACCCTTCAAAAACATTGGGATTCATGCTGGACGGCACCTTCTCTGATTGATGTCACTGTCAATGTTTACCTCTGTACCACACTCCCATTTTACCCTCTTGGCCACTCCCCGATTAACACTTCACCTTCCCCCTAAATCCACACCTTGCACAAGTCCCTATAATGGAGACAGGACTCAAAGCTTGGCCCCCCCCTGTACAACCAAAACCCAGATAAATCCCTGGAGCTGTTGTTGATGTGTCCGATCAGTTGGGTGGCTGGATTTTGTGTATACATGTGTAGAAGAAAAGAAATGATTGATATCATGGATTCACAACAATCAACACTAAGAGAACTAAGCTAGAAATTGTACAAAAAAAGGAGCAAAGAAAGATGAGAAAATACAGCTTTCCTGACAAAGCAATCTGCCAATGGAATGCATTGATTGATAAAGTTATGTGTGCAAGGAGCATTCATAGCTTTGAAGATAAATATGTCAAATTAACTCTAAAAAATGGGACATTACAAGCTTGACTTAATCCTGTAAAAATATCACTAGGTAAGAATAATTAGGTAAGAATACACACACACACACACACACACACACACACACACACACACACACACACACACACTCATATTTGGATGAAGGAATGATAAAAAAGTTGTTGACTTCCATGATAAGACCAAGATTGGAATATGCAGCAGTGGTGTGGTCTTCTCACACAAAGAGGAAAATTGTAAAATTAGAAAGAGTACAAAGAGCAGTCATTAAGATGGTTCTGGAGTTGAGCAAATCAACCTATAAAGAGGGATTAAAAATGCTGGAAATTCCTACCCTTGAAAATTGGAGAGAGAGAGGAGATTTAATAAACATCTATAGAATGATAAATGGTATGAAAAATGTGGACAAGAAATGTTTTATAAATTTAGACACACAGAGTACAAGGGGTCACAGTAAGAAGCTGAAGAAAGTTAGCTGTAGAAGAGACATCAAGAAGTAGAGTTTTCCTCATAGAAGTGTGAACAAATGGAATGAACTCAGTGAAGATGTCGTCAATGGCATTGACCAAACTGGATAGATACAGAGACAGGATATTATGAGATTACTCCCCTCCCGTAAACCACAACTAGGTAAATACACACACACACACACATATAAATGAACTAGCAAAGGTGATAAATAATAGTTTTCAGTCAATTTTCACCAGAAAAAGTGTCATCAATAAAATAATAAGGACAACAGAAAGGCAAGACAAACTAACAAGGATAAGGACAATAACACAAGAGGTCAAGAAAATGATGGATGTACTTGATAGGAAGAAGTCTGCAAGACCAGATGGTGTATCAAATTGGGTTCTGCAGCAATATAATCCACAACTGTCTGAGATCTGAAACTTGATTAACACTTTACTGGACCAAGAAAAAGTGCCAAAAGACTGGAAACAGTATACAAAAATGGGAATAGAGAAGACCCTCTGAATTACAGACCCACTTCACTTTCAAGTGTAATAGTAAAGATATGTAAGAGGATAGTAAAAAACAGATGGACAGAACACCTAGAGACTACCAACATCTTTTTGATTCAGAGGAGGCCAATCGTGTACCACAAATTAAATAAGCTTCTACTCCATGGTAATTAATACAGTGGATGAAGGATGGGTAGACTGTATATACCTAGACTTGAAAAAATCATTTGATAAGATGCTGCACAATTGAAATATGAAGCAGGAATTGGAGGATCAGTACTAAAATGGATGGAAGATTTTTAACTCAATAGAGAAAAAAGGACATTAATTTGAAATACCAAATCAAGCTAAGAAGACAATAAGCAGGATCCCACAAGAATGTGTACTGGCACTGATTATGTTTGCAGTGCACATGAATGATATGGTAGAAGGTGTAATGGGTTACATAAGTATGTTTGCAGATAATGCCAAGATAATGAGGAAAGTGACAAACCAAAAAGAATGTGCTGCCCTGCCACAAGATCTTGATAAAATAAATTAAGGGGCTTGTAAATGGCAAATGGAATTTAATGCTAAGAAGTGCAGCTTGATGGAGTTCAGAATGATTAGTAGAAGAATTAAAGAGAATTATCCATTAGCTAATCAAAGAATTAGTAAAATAACAAGAAAATACTTGGGAGTAATTATGACAGATAAGTTATCGCCTGAGAATCACATAAATAAAATAACTGGAGAAGTGTATAATGTGCTCAGAAATATAAGGAACTGGATGAAGATATGATCAAGAAACTGATAATATCAGTGATACTACCAAGATTGGAATATGCAGCATTGGTGTGGTCATCAAGACTAAAGAAAGAAATCAGAAAGCTGAAAAGATTAAAGAGAGCTGCAACAAAAATACCAGCAAGACTAAAAGAATTAGGGCTAACAACACTGGAAGAAAGAAGTGAGAGAAGTGACCTAATAGTGACATACAGAATACAAAAGGGAATGGAGAAGATCAATAGAGAAGACTTACTGATCATGGATGCAAGTGATAGAAGAGGACATCAAGAAAATGAAAGAGCACATACAGAAGAGACCTCAAGAAAGTTAAAGCCTAAGAAATATAGAGATGGGACAGCATGAGCCTAAGAATGGCTCTTTTCCTGTATCTCACAACTAGGTAAATACAAGTAAGTAAATACACATACACATTCCAACAAGACATGAAAGGAAGAGAGAAGAAAAAGAGCAGGCAGGAAAAATCATTAGAGTAGTGCTGGACCAAGAACAAGGCTTGGAGCAGAAAATAAAGGAAGTACCTAAGATTGGAAAATACAAAGAAGGAGGCCAGAGACTACTGAAGGTGAGAATGAGGTCACAGGTTGCAGCTGAGGACATCCTGGCAAAGGCAGGAAAACTCTCCAAGAATACTGACTACAAGACCATATGGTTAAAGAGGAACATGAATATGGATAAGAGAGAAAAAGAATGAAGGCTGAGAAATGAAGCTAAGGAAAAAACAAGTAAAGAACAGAGATGGAGAAGAAGAGTTTCTACTGGAGAGTTATGGATATGAGACTGTACATAGAAGAGAAAAAGGAATAAAAGGAAAATTGAAAGTTGCATATACCAATGTGAATGGACTTATCTCAGTGATCATGAAATTGAATGATTACCTGGAGGAGTTTAAGCCTGATATAATGGGAATAGCAGAAACTAAACTAAGTGGTCAACTAATGCTGAACCACATTGTGAACAGACAGTACAACATATGGTTAAAAAACAGGAAGGGTAAGCAGGGTGATGGAATCATGTTAATGATCAAGAAGAACCCAAAAGTGAGTAGAGTCAGCTATGGAAAGGTAAGTGCTGAAATTATTAGGTTGAAACTGGGAGCCAGAAACATGGAAAGAAGAGATTTTGTTAAGAGTTATGTCCCACCTAAAACAGGATCATGGGGAGAAGCAGAATATGCCAAGATGCTGAGTGATACAAGATTGTCATTAATGGAATTAATAGAGGATGACAAACTTGTACTTATGGATGACTTTAATTGTAAAGAAGTATGGTGGGAGAAACTGAGAGACGTGAAAATTCCTGGGAAAATATATTGCTTAACATGATTATGGAGAACACAATGACAAAATGACACTAAACACCAGATACAAAAATAATGATGAACCATCACGACTTGACCTAATCTTCACCAAAGAGCCCGAGATAGTCAGAGAGGTTACATACAATCATCCTATTGACAAGTGTGACAAACATATTGACTGAACTGGAACTGAAATAAGATGTATCATTTATAAGGAAAGAAGAGCACAGGGAAGGAAGATTAGTTTACAGTAAAACAGACTTTGAAGAACTCAGAGAATATTTTAGAAACAGAATGGAGCAACTTTTTCATGTCAGAAATGGGTGCAGAACACAAATGGAAACTCCTGTTGGAAATCTATAAACAGGGAGTGGAACAACATGTACCAAAATTAAAACAGAATAAAACTAAAATTTGAGTGGTTTAACAGGTGTGGTGAGGTGAAAGAAAGAAGACAGAGCATGGAAGAGATGGAAGACGAGAGGAGACATCCAGAGAGGTGGCTGGAATATACAAGTGCAAGAAATGAATTTGTTGAAATATGTAGGGAAGAGAAGAATTACAAGAACATAACTGACATGTGTAAAAATCAAACAAAACTCTTCTACCGATAAGTGAATAGCAAACTGAAAAATAAACAAGAAATAAGGAAATTATGCAGAGATAGATTGAGTATGAGGACGATTTGGAAATGACTGAGAATATGAATGAGCACTTTCAAGCAGTCTTTATGAGGGAGAATGACTGGGGGTGAGGAAGGATAGGAAGAAGAAAGATCAGTTCTTATGGGGGATACAGAGCTCACAGTCCATGAAAAAAAAATCAATGAGAGGGTTGGACATAAGAAAGTCACATGGACCTGATGGAATTACAAACTGGTTATTACAAGAATGTAGTGAGGAGCTACCAAGCAAAATACATAGCATTATAGAGAGTTCACTAAAGGAAGGAAAAGTCCCAAGAGACTGGAAAAAAACAAATATTGTGCCAATATATAAAGGAGGTAACAATGAAGACCCCTGTAATTACAGACCAGTATCCCTAACAAGTGTGGTAGCCAAGATTTGTGAAAGGACAGATGGACTAAACACCTGGAAGCAAGCAACACACAGACCACAAGACAATTTAGATTTAGAAAAGGTAAATCACGTACCATGAATCCGATATGTTTCTACTCTAGAATAATAGATATAATTAAAAAAAGGGATCAGTGGACAGTGTATTCCTCAATTTAAAGAAGGCTTTTGATGTGTCACACAAAAGACTGGTAAGGAAACTAGAGATCATAGAAGGAGTGCAAGGAAAGCTGCTGGATTGAATGAGTGACTTTCTGAAAGATAGGGAAATGAGAGTGATAATTAGAGACAAGTGTTCTCCCTGGAAGGAAGTTATCAGTGAGGTCCCACAGGGATCAGTAGTAGTCCCAATTAATTGGCAATATATATTAATGACATAGATGAAGGAATTATTAGTTATATGAGTCTCTTTGCTGATGATGCTAAACTATTGAGAAGAGTACGTAACGACAAGAAGTGAAATGTCACAACAAGACCTTGATAAAGTTTGAGAATTGAGTTGCAAATGGGAAATGGAGTTCAATATCAAGAAATGCAATGTAATGGAATTTGGAAAGAGCAAGCAAAGGATTTCAGAGCAATATAAACTTGGAGAATGAATGCCTCCATCCCAAATGCATTTGTACCCACCAGAAACACTCGACTTGCGTCAAATTCACATGTGCGCTGCTTACAGCAGGTTAGGTGTCACACCAGTCAGTTTCAGCGAAGCTTTGTTCCTTGTGCTGTAAGACTTTGGAACATGCTTGACGAGGGCACATGCACTGCGAGTGATGTGCAAAAATTCAAGTCTGCTTCGAACAAAATCTTGAAGAGTCTAGTCAATTAAACTCTGGTTGCTTTTGCAGCTATACCGGTGATAAATTATTTAACTATACCTGTGATTTTATACCATCAAGTTTTAAGTAGTTATACTACATTTACTCGTGTTGTCTGACATATATTAAATAAGTCAGAATTGTTGATTTTTTTTGTTGAATTTTTTTGTGAGTTTTAATAATTCTCAGTTCGTTGAGGCGTTCTTTATAATTGTTTAACCTATTTTCTCCTCCTGCTCTGATTTCATCCTACTATTGTGCTAATTGCTTTTCCTTTCTTCTTTCTACGGTCAAGGTGGGTGGGGGTTGTCATCTGGCAACTTATAGCGCTTGCGCTCGTCCCACTCTGCCTTCTCCGTTATGTTTAATAATAATAATAAAGAAGAGATCATAAAGAAAGCAAAATTAGAAAGAAATCTGTGAGTATTCATATCAAAGAACATATCACCTGAGAAACACATAAATAAAATTATTGGAGAGAATTACAACCAACTGAAAAATATAATAGCAGCATTTACCACATGGATGAAGAAATGGTAAAAGAAACTGATGTCCACTTTGATAAGGCCAAGATTGGAATATGCAGCAGCTGTGTGGTCACCAAGTACAAAAAAGAATATCAGGAAACTTGAGAGGATTCAAAGAGCAATGACAAAATTGGTTCCAAGCTTGTTGGAAATGTATGAAGAGAGGCTATCAAAACTTAAGTTAACAACGCTGAAACAAAGAAAGGAGAGAGGAGACTGATGGTAATTTACATGAAGAATATGGAGGTGCTCAAAAGAGAAGACCTAATAAATTGGGACACGAGAGATACAAGAGGATATGGAAGGAAAATTAAAAAAGATAGTTACAGAAGGAATATGAAAATGAACAACTTTCCCCATAGAGTGGTAGGTATATGAAATGGACTGGGTAAGAAAGTAGTGTGTGCAGAGACGATACATGAATTTAAGGCCATGCTATGAGATACAAAGACGGGACAGCACGAGCATAGCTCCCCTCCCCTCCCATACATTACAACTAGGTAAGTATATACACATTGGGGGAGGGGGGGAGGAGAGAGAGAGAGAGAGAGAGAGAGAGAGAGAGAGAGAGAGAGAGAGAGAGAGAGAGAGAGAGAGAGAGAGAGAGAGAGAGAGAGAGAGAGAGAGAGAGAGAGAGAGAGAGAGAGAGAGAGAGAGAGAGAGAGAGAGAGAGAGAGAGAGAGAGAAACTAGGTAAGTAAATACACAGGGAGGGAGGGAGGGAGGGAGGGAGAGAGAGAGAGAGAGAGAGAGAGAGAGAGAGAGAGAGAGAGAGAGAGAGAGAGAGAGAGAGAGAGAGAGAGAGAGAGAGAGAGAGAGAGAGAGAGAGAGAGAGAGAGAGAGAGAGAGAGAGAGAGAGAGAGAACTTTACCTTATTAAATTATAGATATCTTTCCTTGCAAGACCTAGTCAGTGACATACATGATTAGAACTCTCACCAACATAAGTGTCACATTGCACAAACTGGCAACTCGCTACTTCTCGGACTGAAAAAATCTGCTATGCTTTCAAAAACATACAAAAGGCTAAGTTGCCATGTAGTTATTTTCTCCCAGCAGATTTTTTCAGTTTGTGCAATGTGATGCTCACATTGGTGGGCATTCTAATCACATACGTCACTAACTATGTCTTATCTATTTAAATGCCTTTATGGAAAATGTGCATAGTTTCTAATTTTCACCACTTTTAGAAGCTTATTTCTTTTTCTACCATCATAATTATCCTGACATTTTAGGCTACAAAAGTTAAAAAAAGGGAAAAAAATATATAGCCAATATAAATTAATGTGTTATGAGACATGTATGCAAAAAAACTGCAATGAGACAGAGAAAGAAAAATAACTACAGAATTCATATTAAGTTGGTACAGTAGTGGTGTTGTGTACAGGCAATTATGGTAACCAGCTCACACTTGCTTACAGGGGAGATAGCCGCCACATGTGTTAAGGCTCAGCCAGTAAATGCTGTCATCTCAATCATGCAAAACTTTCTGTGAGTTGAATTTAAGCCCTATACTTTATATAATTGCACTCATATTTTCTATGTTACAAGTACTACTAGTACTGTGCTATTTGCCAACTGAAATATTGCTCTACTCTACAATATTTGATGAGAAAAATATAGAGAATTGTCCCTATTGTGTCTTAATCTACAACCTCAGCCCAGCTGAGGATTTGCCTCTAGCCTGTTGTATGTTCCTGTTTAGGTCCTGCCTACCTATACAAAACTTTCCAGGAGTGGATTTTTGAGTCTTAAACATATGTAATTGTGTCTAACATTATAAGTATAGTGCCTTACTACCTACTGAATGAAATATCACCCTACTCTGTAATATTTCAAGTATGAGACCTACATTTTCTGTATTGCCTGGTGCTCAGTGCATCTCTAAATGCTCAAAGAAGGTAAAAAACCTTAAGCAGGTAACATTGTTCACTAAGTTCCCACAGTAAATCAAAATTGTATAGAGTATCTATTAGAAATTCATCTGAATTACAGTACAACTTATAGTACATCTGATGACTGTAACCTAGTTACATTTTATGGAGGTAGTGGCAGCCCATAGGCAGAATGCAAATATTTGAAATGACACCATGAAAGTTCCTTTACAACTGCTTTTGAGCCATTGGGACAAAAATCAACAATTATGTGAAGCTGTGAACAGTGAAACTGCTAATACTAAAGGAACATTTTTTTTATGTGAGAGGGGCACTGGTCAAGGGTAACAAAGTATATATATGTAAAAAATGGCCCATTGAGATCAAATGACCTAAAATACTCTGTCTTTATGGGTCAACTCTTACAGGCCAAGTTTTCCTCATTAGACTATATGAGCCCACTGTAGGAAAATACCTTCCCCATCTATTATGGAGCATTAGTTTGAACCATAAAACTTGCCACCCTAGCTCAGGGTATCTTTAATGGGCTGCAAAGCTGCAATGACAGAACTCCTTAGCTGACACCCTTTATCTATTTATTACTTAATGAACAAGGGCTAGGACTTGAAACAAGACCCAAATTCCAAGACCATGTCTTTGAAAGATAAAACTACACCTAATATCATTCTTAATACCATTTTCTAAGCAGTTATCTTGTGCAACAATATATTGCTCCCAATGCTTATGCCAAGTTTGTGGTGTTTCCTGAAAGTTCTGTTCTTTAACTCCTAAAGGGCAGACTAGATGACAAATGCATCCTTTAATAGTGTGCACTGCACTGATATGTTTTGCTAAAAAAAGTGTTTTTCACCAATGCCCTGTGTGGCAATTTCAGACAAAAACACAATACATTATAGTGTTTTAACACCAGTAATCTTTCCTCATCCAGTCGGGAGGAGTATGTGCGACAGGTACCACCTGTCATCAAGCTACTGTTCACACTAAGGACAACTTCAAGATTGCGACATGGAACGTCAGAACTTTATATCAAGCTGGAAAGTACACTAATTTGAAACAAGAAATGAAAAGAATGAAAACTGACATCTTAGGAGTGAATGAAGTGAGATGGACAGGAGTAGGGGTTAACTCAGATGAAGACCTGGAGTTTATATATAGCAGTGGAAATGAACATCAGAGGAGTGTGGTGATGATGATGAAGAAAGAGGTGGCCAAATGTGTAATGGGATATTGGGCTGTCTTGGATTGAATATTATTGGTGAAATTTACAGCAAGACCATTAAACATATTTGTAATCCAAGTATATGCAATCACTGGCGACCATCCTGATGAGGAAATTGAGGAATTCTATGAAGTGCTAACTCAAGTTAAGAGCTACTGCAAAGCACATGATATAACAATAATAATGGGTGATATAAATGCTAAAGTTAGAAGAGGTAGACATGAAAAAGTAGTTGGACCTTTTGGCCTTGGAGAAAGAAATGAAAGGGGCGATAGATGGGTGGAGTGGTGTAGTGTGGAGGCCCAGACTACTGCAAACACATATTTTCAACATCACCCTAGACACCTGTGGACTTGGAAGAGCCCTGGAGGAGTGACAAAAAAACAAATAAATTATATAACAATAAACTAGATATAGAAATTCAATATACCAATATAAAACATCCTGAGACAAATTGTGGACAGGAAAATGATCATGTTCCAGTAATTGTAAACATGAGTGAAACTGAAAAGAATGCAGAAGAAACAAGACCCAAGAATAGAATGGAGTACACTACTGAAGGATGAGATAAAATCAAAGTTTGAAGTAGAGATTAGGAACAGATTTGAAATGCTGTCCTTAGTAGAAGAAATCAGAAGGGATTGAGGAGAAGTGGGAAATCTTACAAGATGCATTAGTTGGAGCAACAAAAGAGATCATACCTAAAACAAGAAAAGAGCAAGACAGAAATGGATGACACCTGAAATTTTGGAGCTTATGGACAAAAGAAGACTGTACAAAGACAATCGCAAAAGGTATATTGAGTTGGATAGGGAAATTAAAATGAAGTGCAAACAAAGAAAAAAGAATGGCTGAACGAAAAATGTAAAGATATAGAACAAATTGCAAATGTAAATCAGTCTTATGTATGAAAGAGGTGAAAGAGCTAACAAAGAAGAAATCAACAAGATGTTCTGTAATTATGGACAAGCAAGGAAATCTATTGATAGAGGTTGATAAAATATTAAAAAGATGGGAGGAATATGCACAAGACTTGTATAATGATGAAAGAGGAGCTATCCCAGAATTTGAAGGTGTTTTGGAAGGACCACCAATTCTAAAAAATGAAATAATGGTAGTCATAGCATAGATGAAAAATGGTAAAGCTGCAGGTGAAGATGGAATGGTAATAGAAATGGTACGAGCAGCAGGTGGCTTGGTTGTGGATAAAATAACAAAGTTAGCAAACAAAATATATGAAACGGGGTATGTGCCAAAAGCCATGCAAGAGGCAATATTCATAAACATCCCCAAGAAGATGGGAACTACTGAATGTGAAAAACATAGAACAATTAGTATTATAAGTCAGATGAAAAAGATAATTCTTGGAGTATTGAGAAATAGATTGAAGAAAAAGGTTGAGGAAAATGTAGCAAAAGAACAGTTTGGTTTTAGGAAAGGGATGGGTACCAACAATGCCATTTTCTGCTTAAGAAATATTATTGAGTGGGCAGTGGAGATGCAGAAGGACCTATACATGTGCTCTGTTGATTATGAAAAAGCATCTGATACAGTAAGGCATGAAGAACTTGTGAGAATACTTAAGGAAACAGGTGTGGATGGTAAGGACATAAGGTTGATAGCAAATTTGTACTGGAATGAAAAAGCAGCTGTGAAAGTGGGAGAAATGAAGTCAGAACGGGTAAATATAAGGAGAGGAATGAGGCAGGGATGTGTACTTTCCCCAGACCTCTTCTCCTTGTACAGACAGAAATCCATGGAAAGTTTAATAGAGTTGGAGGGAGTGAAAATTGGAGGAAGAAATGTGACAAATATACGGTATGCTGATGATACAGTTCTTTTGGTGGACTGAGGAAAAGCTGCAAAGGCTTGTGGATGAAGTACAAGAAGCAAGTGAGGAGAGAGGTCTGAAGATAAACACAAAGAAGATGGAAGTCTTGGGAACAACAAAGAAAAGACAAAGGCTCAAAGTAAGGATATATATATTGGTGGAAAGCAGATTAAACAGGTTCGAGAATTTTAATAACTGGGGAGTATTGTGTCAGAGGAGGCAGATTGTGAAAAGGAAATAAAGAAGAGAATCAGGTTGCCAGAAACTGCTTTTATAAATATAAGAACTTTGATAACAAATCTGAGTATGAATATGAAATTGAATATCAGACTATTGAAATGCTGTGTGGTCAGTTTTATTATATGGTTGTGAAATATGAACAATTAAAAAGAAAATGGAAAAGAAGTTGGAGGTTGCTGAGATGTGGTTCCTGACAAAATTGCAAAGGATTCCATGGACAGCAAAAGTGACAAATGAGGAAGTGCTAAGATGTGCAGGAGTGGAGAGAGGCTTGATAAGAAATATTAGGAGGAGGCAGTTGCAGTTCTTGGGACACATCCTGGGAACTGGAGGATTGGAAAGAGATTGTTTGCTGGGGAGGATTGATGGGAGAAAAGCAAGAGGAAGACAAAGAAAGAAATATATGGAAACCTTGCTGGAAAGTAGTAACATGGGATGTAACATCGAGGATCTGGTTAGGATGGCGGAAAGAAGAGAGAATTGGCGCTCCATGATCATTGATGTCACATGACAAGCACTTCGGTAAAGTAAGGTAACGTAATCTTTCCTCTACACAATAAAACAAATTGGAGGTCCCTCAGTTGTAGCATAGCAGAGATATGGTATTGAGAAGAGGTGCAACTTTTGGCCCTTTCAGACAAACTTGTTTGTGTGGGTACAATTGACCTTGGACTCGTTCTTCTATCTCACCTGGTACCACATCCTGGCCACCCACAAATGTATTTCAAAAAGGCATCTTATGATACCTCTCTCATTCAGTGATGTTTTATTGTTAGATTCAGTGCACGTCCCAATAAAAGGATCAGAGAACCCTAGTCATGCTCCCTTCATCTCTGTATCTGGACACAGGGAAATAACTGTCAGCATATCCCTCCAGTTCTATGGTCAGTTGTGCACTAGGACTTGAGGGAAACAAAGAACAAGGCTTGCCATAAGCCACCAGACACAATAATTATGTCAGAAAAGTACAAATCTTGGTGGGAGAGAGAAGGGTGGGAATTCCCACACCCCACTGTCCTCCAAGCAAGCAGGAATTTCCACCAAAAACTCTTTAGGGCTTAGGCATATTAAGCTTCAACTGTAACTTATGCTGGATCTACTCCTTAGTGTGAAAATGGCAATCCTTCCTGAATTTCATCTTGGAGAAATGGAAAAAGTTGCAGGGAACAAAATTTGGTTGCCAGGGGGTTAAAAACTAATGTGTTGATGTGTATGTGAAAACCTTGCACATTTTTAACTGAGAGCTGTCACATAACCATACTGATATTATGAGCTTCAGCAGTGCAATACATGTTTAAATTGGATGTAAAAATTGCATGAACTACTCAAATTACACATAACAGTTCTTTTAGCTTCTATGTAATCTTACAATCTTGACAAACAAGTCAAGTTTTTTGACATTCACAGGGTTTATATTAATGTAGGATCCTCTAATTTCTAATCATCCTACAGTGGCATTCCACTTCTCTTGATCTGATAGTGGCACTCAAAAGACTTCACCTGTATTATAATTCCGTACACCTCCTGCATCATTTGAAGGGCTTGCACTGCTGAATTCTCAGATTTGAAAAAATGTGATGTTTGTGGTAATAATAATAATAATAATAATAATAATAATAATAATAATAATAATAATAATAATAATAATAATAATAATAATGTTACTGGGGAAACAGTTAAATGCCAAATCAGATCTACATTCTTAAAGTTTTGTATTATATAAAACCATAAATTTTGTATTTACAGTAATGAACAGAAGCTGTGATGTCTATATACCATCTCTGAATAAGATGAGAGGTTCTATGACTTCAAAGGATTATACTGGATAACTTAAAAGGATCATTATAATTCCCTAGCAGTATGTGAAACATCAAAATGTAACCTTTGTATAATTCATTACAAACTTAAATATTTTAAATGTACTATGAAATCAAAATCTTCACAGATGTTAGTTGGTGGAAAAAAGAATAACTACATTCCAAAGAAATAAAGATCATACCTGCAGCTGGTAAGGCTTCCCAGCTTTGATGAGGGCCTGAATCAGTTGGTTGGTGTGGGAAAAGTGCACATTTTCATCTATCATTCCCTGCACAATGAGAAGACGGTTCTCCCTGCAAGTAATTGTTCAGATTGTTACAAACCTCAACACTTACAACTACCATATATTTCGGAGGATAAGACGACTTTCAGAAAAGACGACCCCCAAAATTTCAGTCTGAATTTAATGGTTTTAGCTGATATCGGTGGTATTAAGACAACACCCAAACTACCAAACCATCTATGGTGAAGTTTAGGTCAATGAGCACCAGACAACTGAGACAGTGATATACCAGTACAATGAATAAAATACCTTGAATGTATGACTAGTAATGAGACATCATCATCTTCAAGTGCAAAAATAAGCCAAAATTTCCACTAGGTGTTTTTGTAGATTTTCATGAAAAGGATGTATGGACGAAGATGGTGTAAAAACTGTGTGGTACAATCAGTTTTCCTGAAAATAAACAAAACCCTTGCCTTGTGCTACCTGCATGTGTTGGGCTGTCAGCCACAATCTTCTCCTATATAATATGTTTCTTTTGATTAGATACACTGACATTCTTGAAATTTCTCAGTATATGGACTTCATCCCTATATAACATTGCAAGCTGGAGAGATTCATTTCCCCAATTTGCTTTCCTTTGCCAGTTAGCTCAGGGTTCCATGCCTTGAAGACCATTATATAGCTCCTTCTTCAGGTTTGGGAAAAAACTGGGGAATATTTGCACAGCCCCCTGCTTTGTCTGTTCATATACAATGACAGCAGAGGATTGTAGCTTTACTACATTAAATTTCGTCCACACACTTTTCAACAGGAAAAATTCCAGCACACTTTCTCAAAACAGATTCCTATTTTATTATGTCAAACTTCCCCCAAAAATCATAATATAAGGTTGTTGTTTATTTACAACAGCATTCTGGATAAAATTTTAAGGTCATTGTTTTTGTATCTTGCGTATTGGGCAATCCACTTTTTTGTGTACTTTTTTTAGGATGATTCAAATGTCGTCTTATATACTGAAATATACAGTAATCCTCTAAATGTAATACAGGTCAACCATATATAATCTGGCACTAATTTTGGCTAGCATAATTTCAAATAACCTGGGTTGCCACACCAACCTGTCTACTGTTTGTTGATGCTACTGTAATTGCTACATAATCAGCTGGCACCACTTGCAAACAAAGGGAAGCCATTCCAATTTGTTTTTCTCAATTTATCATTAAATCTGCTCAGTTTTAGCTCCAGCCATTGCTCCAGATAATAAAGGAAATGCTTCTCTTTGTGTAAAGCACAAACACTATACATTATCCATTCAATGTTAAACTTCTGAAAAAATATGACAGTGGTGCATCTGTGCAAAGCTTGTGTGAATTATACAGCATTGGCTCTTTGAGAGTTTATGACAAAAAAAAATAAAGAAAAATGGCTCAGTTTCTTTGCTAACAGTAAAGGCAGTACTGATACTATCGGTATCACCCAGAAATTAAGTATCAGTATTGGCATCAGTGTAAATCAGTATCAGTGTAAAAAGTGGCATTGGTACAGTCCCATTTATTAATCAACTTGCACTGATTTCCAGGTTAATTTAAAAGGTAGGATTTTAACTGTTGGGTTAAATGTATTCTAACCTAGCCTCTCTATAATCCAGCAAAATCATGAATCCAGCAACCTATAAGTACCAATGATGCTGGACTGTTGATAGTCGATCTGTAATATATATTATCCTACACATTTTCATATTTACTCTTTCAAATACTCTTCTCAAGATCAATAATATAGAAGTACACAATATATGCCAAGTTTATCAGTGCACATTTCTAGTACCTTGTCACTAAATTTAGACCGACTGTCAATAAAGGAATCCTTAAATTTAGACTGACTTGTCAATAAAGGAACTTATCTTAATTTCTCTTTTTCTTTCAAGGGAGCT
>NC_087161.1:10042500-10160000 GCF_035594125.1 Scylla paramamosain
AACTTAGCTAGCTTCCCTAGATTACCACCTGCATAATACAGCGTGAGGCCCCAACTATGGATCTCCTGCAACCCTTAAACAGACGGTCATAACACTGGGTTCAGCCCGCTTCATGGCTGCCACTACCTTGGGTCAGCCTTCCTAACCTGCCTCCTGCATACATTTACAGGGTCCTACTGGTCTCCTGTAACAATTAACAAATATGAGATTGGCACCCCCTGTTTCACCCCACCAACAGGAAAGGGACTATTGTAACTGCCAAACCACTCCAACTCACTAGGAAAGAATCATAGAACCATGGTCTAGGAAGCACATCTATGACACAGGACAAATGGCTGTAAGGATTGTAATATCCTATAAGCACTGCCCTCTCAAAACAAATCCACTCACACTCATAGAATATTACCTTGTCTTACTGAACAGTGCCATTTTGCAGCCTCCCAGAAGACAGGCCCTCTTACTTCCCAAGAACAGCAAGGCCCAAGGAGGGAGAAGATACTACTGCACAGCAAAGAAACTATAATCCTCTGGGTTCAAAGCTCTTAACAGAAATTTGAATCCCAGAAGCAATTAACAGCACATCGAGACAACACAACAAGCTCAAGACAATGACAGGAATGAGCATGGGGACCAGTGTCACCAGAAGTCTAAATTGGCACCTCGCACTCAGTCAATCCCTTATGACTGGTGTGTTACCTACTTAAATCGACAGGGGCGGGACTACTGCTGACTCATTTAAATACTAACTAACGAGTGCCCTCTAACACATGTAAATATGGCCCTATTCTGTGCCAGTACTCCCTCCTTGCTTATGACATCCATGTCGTCCACCTTTAAATACCTGGCTGGCCATGTGAAAGGGATTCCATACCTAACGTCGGACAGTGGCTTGTGCATGAGGGGAGAAGACGGAATGGGGAGAGGATGAGGAGGTGGCAGGCTGCCAGCCCAAGAATTCTCATTCATGCTAACTTTGCTCCACTGAGACTGGTATCTTCCAAAAATTACTGTGCAAAAGCTACAAAGGCTGAGTGTTTTTTGATTGCTCGGTAGGCAAGACGAACTTTTCAACTATATAAGGACAAAAGGAAGTAAGGAAATTCAAATGTGTAAGAGGAGTAACTATGTGCTCAAAGCTTTAAAGTAAACATGGTTGGGAGGCAGACATAATTATTGCACCTCAGGCATCTTCTCTCTCTCTCTCTCTCTCTCTCTCTCTCTCTCTCTCTCTCTCTCTCTCTCTCTCTCTCTCTCTCTCTCTCTCTCTCTCTCTCTCTCTCTCTCTCTCTCTCTCTCTCTCTCTCTCTCTCTCTCTATATATATATATATATATATATATATATATATATATATATATATATATATATTGAAACCTCAGTTATCAAACACCTCCCTTTTCGAACAAACTGGTTTTCAAACAAAATTTTTAACTCATTACTGCTTTGGTTATGGTACCATAATTCGGTTCTGGAACAAAGTTATTTGATTTTAAATATTAAAAGACAGAGCAAAAGCTGCCATTTATTACTAATTTATAGTTTCTATAAATATCGACTTAATTTTTATACATTTGGAGGAGAGACACAGGGTGTAAGACAATAATCTAATCTTTGAAATAAGTTAAACATGATCCTATTGAAAAGCCTCAATATAAACAGTTTTCAGCACTCAGGAGTAATCCCAAGCCACCTATGGCTCTCTCAATGACCCCCAATGCCATCATTACTGCACAACTGCATTTTTCCAGTAGCTCTTTCCAGCAGCAAGATGTCTAAGTGTTATGATCACCTTCATTTTGGCAGTAAATGGGCTGCTCCTCTCTCTAAGGCTTCCCTCACTAGATTGGTGACAAAGAGAATAACTGCATGGTCTAAACAGTATCTTCTGATGAGTTTTGTGTCACTAAGTTCATTCAATACATCCTTTCTGGACAAATAATTTGTGAGCTGGAGATGTTATGAAGCAGCCATCTTGGCTGTGGGAGCGGCTGTCATAAGCCGCTAAGACAGGGTATGCTGGTGTCTGGGAACAGACTAATCCATTTTGCATTTGATTCATATGAGAAAAATGTTTTCGTCAAACATTTCAGATTTTTAACAACATTCAAGAATGAATCAAGTTCGAGAAGCAAGGTTCTACTATGTGTGTGTGTGTGTGTGTGTGTGTGTGTGTGTGTGTGTGTGTGTGTGTGTGTGTGTGTGTGTGTGTGTGTGTGTGTGTGTGTGTGTCTATATATATATATATATATATATATATATATATATATATATATATATATATATATATATATATATATATATATATATATATATATATATATATATATATATATATATATATATATATATATATATATATATATATATATATATATATATATATATAAAGTGGAACCTAAGTTTTCAAACTTAATTATTTCCTGAATGCTGTTTGAAATCCCAAATGTTCAAAAACTGAAACCATTTTCCCCATAGGAATCAATTAAAATAGATTAATCCATTCTCAGACACCTGTCCATCACATCTTAGCGGGTAATGACTGACACTCCCACTGCTAAGGTGATCTATCCACAACATCAGCTTAGAATTTTTTATTTTTTTTGTTTTTTTGTTTTTTATCAATAAGGGATGCATTGAATGAGCTTAATGACACAGAACTCATCAAAAGATATTATTTAGACCATACAGGTCTTTGTCATCAATTTAGTGAGGAAAGCCTCACAGAGTGACACAGAGAGGAGCAACCCACTTACCACCAAAATAAAGGTGATCATAACACTAAGACATCTTGCTACTGGGAAAAGCTACTGGGAAAATGCAGTTATGCAGTACTTATGGCATTATGGGTCATAGAAAGAGAACCACAGGAGGCTCACAATAACTCCTGAGCACTGAACCTTGTTTGTTCACATCAAGGTTTTTCAACAAATTCAATGGGATCACATTTGACTTATTTCAAAGATTGAATTACTGTCTTACCTTCTGTCTCTCTCCTACAAATATATAAAAACAAAAGAAATTTTTATAGAAACTATAAATTAGTAATAAATGGCTGCTTTTGCTATGTTTTGTAATATTTAAAATCAAGTAACTTTGAAAACCAAGTTATGGTACGAAAATTGAAGCAATTATGAGTTAAAAATTTTCACATATATATATATATATATATATATATATATATATATATATATATATATATATATATATATATATATATATATATATATATATATATATATATATATCTCATTGAATGTGATAGCTAGTTGAGCATTTATTATTTTTCTTAAGATATTTTCCTTATATCTTATGATTGTCTTATATTCTTTTCTAATTGGCTGTATGACTTCGCCGAAGCTAGTCATTTTCGCTAGATCGCGATTTCGGGTCCTTGACCCTTCTTCAGTAGCAAATGTCTATCCGTGTTGAGGGTGTCGGAGAGAATGGCTCAAGCTGATTGCGGGGGTGTATCTATACCGGTAGGCTTGTCACCCCGCTGCGCGTCCTGGTCTCTGATTGGCTGACGGCTGTCGCGGGCTGTGCTGGGTTGCTATCCAAGCTGGGTCTACGCACGCTTGGTAATGCTTGTAGGTCTTCGGATTGTTGATTTAATGTGGGGTTTGTCTCTTTTATATATAGTGCTTCTAAGATGGGGAGACGCCTGGTGTCTGGGCATGTAGTTAGGATCTCCGTTTTATCTACTAGCATTCCTCTTGTGATGTTTATGTTATGCTTCTCCTTCAGATGTTTCTTGGGTGCTCCTGTTGCGAGGTGGAAAGTTAGTCGTTGGGAGAGTCTTGTTGTCGTCATGCCAACATAGGTGGAGGGAAGGACTTCACAGTTTCCTTGGTTACACGTAAACCTATATATGACATGTGACTTCTGAAGGCTCTCTTTCTCTTTTGAGGGGTTATTTTTTAGAAGAAGATGGCTGGTTTTCTTGGTGTTGTAATAAATTATCAGTTTAACTTGTTTGTCAGGGTCGGAAGGCTTGATGTTCCTCTTTACAAGAAAACCAGCCATCTTCTTCTAAAAAATAACCCCTCAAAAGAGAAAGAGAGCCTTCAGAAGTCACATGTCATATATAGGTTTACGTGTAACCAAGGAAACTGTGAAGTCCTTCCCTCCACCTATGTTGGCATGACGACAACAAGACTCTCCCAACGACTAACTTTCCACCTCGCAACAGGAGCACCCAAGAAACATCTGAAGGAGAAGCATAACATAAACATCACAAGAGGAATGCTAGTAGATAAAACGGAGATCCTAACTACAGACACCAGGCGTCTCCCCATCTTAGAAGCACTATATATAAAAGAGACAAACCCCACATTAAATCAACAATCCAAAGACCTACAAGCATTACCAAGCGCGCGTAGACCCAGCTTGGATAGCAACCCAGCACAGCCCGTGACAGCCGTCAGCCAATCAGAGACCAGGACGCGCAGCGGGGTGACAAGCCTACCGGTATAAATACACCCCCGCAATCAGCTTGAGCCATTCTCTCCGACACCCTCAACACGGATAGACCTTCGCTACTGAAGAAGGGTCAAGGACCCGAAATCGCGATCTAGCGAAAATGACTAGCTTCGGCGAAGTCATACAGCCAATTAGAAAAGAATATAAGACAATCATAAGATATAAGGAAAATATCTTAAGAAAAATAATAAATGCTCAACTAGCTATCACATTCAATGAGATATGTATTAGAGAAAGACTCCTGCCCATATACACCCTTAATATATATATATATATATATATATATATATATATATATATATATATATATATATATATATATATATATATATATATATATATATATATATATATATATATATATATATATATATATATATATATATATATATATATATATATATATATATATATATATATATATATATATATATATATATATATATATATATATATATATATATATATATATATATATATATATATATATATATATATATATATATATATCCCTCTTGAAAAAATTCAAGTCATAGGAAGGTGGTAATACAGAAGCAGGCAGGGAGTTCCATGATAGAGGGGTGGCCCACAAAAGGTACTTAAGCCTTCCATCACCAGAATCTCATGCACTCTATATTTCTGCCCGGAACCAAGCCAAGTCTGTTGTCCAACTAGCCAAAGACTCCTTCATTAACAGAAAGTGTCAAAATCTTTCAAGATCTAACTCCCCTCATGACTTCTGGCATCTAGCCAAAAATATCTCCAATAACTTTGCTTCTTCTTTCCCTCCTTTATTTCAACCAGATGGCACCACTGCTATCACATCTATTACGAAAGCTGAACTCTTCGCTCAAACCTTTGCTAAAAACTCTACCTTGGACAATTCTGGGCTTGTTCCTCCCTCTCCTCCACCCTCTGACTACTTCATGCTATCTACTAAAATTCTACACAATGATGTTTTCCATGCCCTTGCTGGCCTAAACCCTCAGAAGGCTTATGGACCTGATGGGGTCCCTCCTATTGTTCTCCGAAACTGCGCCTCTGTGCTTGCACCTTGCCTAGTCAAACTCTTTCAGCTCTGTCTGTCAACATTTACCTTTCCTTCTTGCTGGAAGTTTGCCTACATTCAACCTGTTCCTAAAAAGGGTGACGATTCTAATCCCTCAAACTACCGTCCTATTGCTTTAATTTCCTGCCTATCTAAAGTTTTTGAATCTATCCTCAACAGGAAGATTCTTAAACATCTATCACTTCACAACCTTCTATCTAATTACCAGTATGGGTTCCATCAAGGACACTCTACTGGTGAGCTTCTGGCTTTCCTTACTGAGTCTTGGTGATCCTCTTTTAGAGATTTTGGTGAAACTTTTGCTGTTGCCTTGGACATATCAAAAGCTTTTGATAGAGTCTGGCAAAAAGCTTTGATTTCCAAACTACCGTCCTATGGCTTCTATCCTTCTCTCTGTAACTTCATCTCAAGTTTCCTTTCTGACCGTTCTATTGCTGCTGTGATAGACGGTCACTGTTCTTCTCCTAAATCTATTAACAGTGGTGTTCCTCAGGGTTCTGTCCTGTCACCCACTCTCTTCTTATTATTCATTAATGATCTTGTAAACCAAACTTCTTGTCCTATCCACTCCTATGCTGATGATACCACCCTGCACTTTTCCACGTCTTTTCATAGACATCCAACCCTTCAGGAGGTAAACATTTCATGCAGGGAAGCTTGACTTCTGATCTTTCTAAAATTTCTGATTGGGGCAGAGCAAACTTGGTATTGTTCAATGCCTCAAAAACTCAATTCCTCCATCTATCAACTCAACACAACCTTCCGGACAACTATCCCCTCTTCCTCAATGACACTCAACTGTCCCCCTCTTCTACACTGAACATCCTCGGTCTGTCCTTTACTTATAATCTGAACTGGAAACTTCACATCTCATCTCTAGCTAAAACAGCTTCTATGAAGTTAGGCTTTCTGAGACTTCTCCGCCAGTTTTCTTTCAACCCCCCCCCAGCTGCTAACTCTGTACGAGGGCCTTATCCGTCCGTGTATGGAGTATGCTTCACATGTCTGGGGGGTTCCACTCATACTGCTCTTCTAGAGAGGGTGGAATCAAAAGCTTTTCGTCTCATCAACACCTCTCCTCTAACTGACTGTCTTCAGCCTCTCTCTCACCGCCGCAATGTTGCATCTCTAGCTGTCTTCTACTGCTATTTTCATGATAACTGCTCTTCTGATCTTGCTAACTGCATGCCTCCCCTCCTCCCACAGCCTTGCTGCACAAGACTTTCTTCTTTCTCTCACCCCTATTCTGTCCATCTCTCTAACGCAAGAGTTAACCAGTATTCTCAATCATTCATCCCTTTCTCTGGTAAACTCTGGAACTCCCTGCCTGCTTCTATATATATATATATATATATATATATATATATATATATATATATATATATATATATATATATATATATATATATATATATATATATATATATATATATATATATATATATAGATAGATAGATAAATAGATAGATAGATAGATAGATAGATAGAGATAGATAGATAGATAGATAGATAGATAGATAGATAGATAGATAGATAGATAGATAGATAGATAGACAGACAGATAGACAGATAGACAGATAGACAGATAGACAGGAAAGAAAAAAAAGAAAAAATTCCAAAGTGGTGGCAGTCCCAATAAAGATGTCAAGAGGATCATCAAAAATTGAAGGATAAGTATCTTGAAACCTTCCTGTTGAAAGAGATCAAGTCATTGAAACGAGGAAATACAGAAGCAAGCAGGAAGTTCCAGAGCTTACCAGAAAAAGGGATGAATGATTAAGAGTACTGGTAAACTCTTGCATTAGAGAGGTTGCACGGAGTTGCACTCTGGTGATGAGTTGGCACCATCACCACCACCAGCACAACATCAGTGCAGAGGAAAGGGGTAAATGGGACGTGGGGAAGGAGACCCAGTAACAAAGGGGCTAATGATGTTTAGTTGATGTAATAACTGAACATTATTTGTTTCAAATTTCCTGTGGTTAGTATGAACTCTCCATTAAAGTAAGGAGCCATAGTATCAATACTTGCAAAGATGACTGCAATACTTCTTGCTCAACATGGCATCTTTCCCTTTTATCTGGCTAGTTGTTTCACATTTCTAGTGTCTTACTATGATAGGTAATTTCTAAAGATAATTAATGTGATATAAATTTAATGTCACTTTCTTTTATTAAATTACAGTGCAAATTAACCTTAACTTGAACTCAAAGCAGCATATTTATAAAAACATTATGAAGACCATTTGTCCTGCTTTAGGGAGGACATCCAGTATGACGGATTTTCAACATTCTATTTATTTGTTTTATACAAAATTTTGCAGTGGTAAAACATAGCATTTATAACACTCCTATACCTTTATTTATTTATTTATTCTTTTTTCTAATAAAAAGGAAAAAAGCCATGTTCACAGCAAAAAATAAATCAACTGTTACATACTTGAGTGAGTCACAGAGCTTGGTTAAAAAATTGCTGAACTATGGTGTTTTACAGGTGCAATCACATAAATTAGTGATAATCAATATAAAGGGAAAATTCAAGTGAAAACGATGGAATAATTGCCTAAGTGTTCTCCAGTGCAGCAAGGTCTTTGTCACCATTAACATCTTATCGTCTTTATGATTTAAAAATTAAAAAACTGCTGAACTATGGTGTTTTATAGGTGCAATCACATAAATTAGTGATAATCAATATAAAGGGAAAATTCAAGTGAAAACGATGGAATAATTGCCTAAGTGTTCTCCAGTGCAGCAAGGTCTTTGTCACCATTAACATCTTATCGTCTTTATGATTTCACTGAGTTATATAGACCCCCCAGTAGTTAGGGAGGATTAAGCCATACACTGACTATGACATCAGGGTTGCTGGATTGCACACTCCTTAGCTTATGTCCTGCTCCTCTTCTCTACAAGCTGAATAAGAGCTAAAGTGTGAAAGGAAATAAACTCAAACCTTCTACACCAGCCTAAGGAATGCAAACCTGTCTCTATTGTGAGACAAGAGGGATACCTATAAGTAAGTAATCAGCTAAATTGTGGATTCACAACATTGAGTAAAGAGAGGAAATAGAAAAAGCTAGCATCTATCTAAGGAAAGTTCCATGAACACCATGCACTATTTCAGCCTTGAAAACTCACTCATCAGGCAAGTTGTTGACATAGGAGAGAACAGAGCCGGCACGATACCCATCTCGGTTGACACTCGGTAGATCCATATAGCGTTCCGTGTAACCAGTATCATACAAGCCCCAAGATACCACAGGAGCCCCAGCAATTGCCAACCTGTGCACATACATGCAAACATGTAAACACACATGATAAATACACATAGATTCAAACATATAAAAGGAAGAAGGCAATCAATTAACTAATCATCAAATTTATTCAATAACAAAATTTTTAAATATTTAATTGTTGAAATATTTAATTGTTTGATAGTGCACAAATGAGTGGTTGTTACCATGAAATAATGGGTGTACAAAGCTGTGATGGAAGGATGTTAGGAGAATATGGCAGTAAGTACAAGGTACATTTCTAAATAAATGCAAATACCCATCAGATATAAACTATCTGGTATATAGAGAGATAGAAATCACTTTAAGAAAGTATACATTGTAAGCAATGACATTATAATTTTGTTTAATATCATTATTTTCCTTTATGGGATTGGACAGCAAGTGTTTGGAGCAAAAGGTTTTCTCCCCAGATGCCCTTCTTTGACAGAAAGTAGGTTTGATTTTGGGGTGACATTCTCCTAGCAGGCTGCCAACCAAGGTTATTTATTGATGTCCCCTCCCCAAGGCTGATTATACCATAAGATGTAGTTCCAGTATGAAAGCATCTCATAGTGGGAATTAAGGTCATTACATCTCTATACTACTTTATAACCAATAAAAGAATTAAAATTAAACATATTAGTCTCTATAAACAAGCTGCTTACCTGAAGAGATCTGGACGATGAGCCAGAGCCATGAGGGACAAGTATCCTCCATAAGACCAACCTGTGACAGCTAGGCGAGTTAAGTCCAAGTATTCACACTGTCCAGCAAGCAGCTCCAGTACTTCAACCTGGTCATCAATTTCCACTGTCCCCTGAAATGTACAAATACAAACAAATAAGATACTAAACTGTAGCTTCTAAGACTCACCGTAAATTAATCTTGATGGGTATACAGTAATGCCTCAAATATTGTGGGCGTTACGTTCCAAACACCCCCAAATAGGTGAAAATCCCCGAAGTAGAAACAGGGCTGCATTCAGTAACACAACTCATGCGGCCCAGGCGACCCAGGTCATCCCGATTGCCCAGGTCCCCAAACTGAACAGTTTTTTTCACCTCCCAGGATATTGTAAACAAATCATCAACACTGCCATGGAAATGGCCACATTCTACCTAACTCTGTAGCAGTAAACATTTGGCTGATACTTATTCATTTGGTGATTTGTACTATGGAGCTCTTGCTGTCCTCTACCATGAGGTTCTTGGTGAAGATCCATTACTAATATAATTCATTACCCATCTCATTTCCATTATTTTCATTCTTTTATATATTCAAGACTTGGTACTTTACTTACTAGTGAATGTCACTGCATGTATGCAGACAATATTGAAGTCATCTGCAATAAATGAGTGAGTATAACACCAATATAAGTATGGTTGAGCAGCCATTTTTGTTGTGACATCACAGCACAGAGCACACCACCTCCTCACTCTAAACCTTTTCTACACTCTTAAACACTTTTTAAACTCAAACCTATTTTTAGATAAATCCTTATGTATAAAAAAAATTTAATTCAGTACACTCATCTGTTAAAATACTACAACTTGACTGATGATGATGATGACAGTATGTGTGATTCTTTGTTTACTGATTTACAGCTCACTACAAATTTTCTTTAATTTTAATTAATGTGTTATATAATACAGTACTGTACTGTATTTTTATTCTTATTTATTAATTTATTAATTTTTAGGCCAGGAAATCCTCATTTTACCACAGAAATAATTAAAATCTAAAAAAATATAAATACCCATCAGCCACAAAAACCTACAATACACTGAGGAGTTTGCAATATAAATTTATATATATATATATATATATATATATATATATATATATATATATATATATATATATATATATATATATATATATATATATATATATATATATATATATATATATATATATATATATATATATATATATATATATATATTACCCAGAAAAATTTGCGGTGCACTGAGGGCACAATAGGTGAACCTGCGATTGTCGAGGAATTACTGTATCCTTAAATAAGCAACAAATCCTTCCTTTTAAAAAATTTGCCTTCAAAGCCATTATTCAACTTCAACTGCTCATCATAGGGAACTGGACTATATTGCAATCATCCCCATGCCAACATATAACTTTTTCTCACCCTGAGAAAGAAAGAAAAAAATCTAAAGCTGGAAACCATTTACTTCTTCAAATTTACTTCTGGAAATTCAAGACATTACTTTCTCAACCTACAAATTAGCAGAGTTCTTGAGTTTTGCATTCTGCAAAACCTGCAAAATGTAAATTGTTTATATCCCCATCAGTAACACTTTCTATTTGGTGGAAGACACAGTCTCTCTCTCTCTCTCTCTCTCTCTCTCTCTCTCTCTCTCTCTCTCTCTCTCTCTCTCTCTCTCTCTCTCTCTCTCTCTCTCTCTCTCTCTCTCTCTCTCTCTCTTATTTATCCCAACATCAGAGCTACATATTGCTAAGACATGTAGTCAAATCTTAAAAGCTAAAGGTACAGTTAAATACAGGATGTAATGTGAGTTTCTAAGTAGAAAATGTTCTATACACATAGGCATTTTAAGCCTTTGTTTACCTGTGAGAGGAGTTGAAAATGTATAGGACTCACAGATGTACTATCCATGTAGCTATGAGATGACGGGCATACAGTTAGTGTCACAGCCTCAGAGGTGCCACTTGGTCAAATTACAAATGGTTTAATCTTATTTTTTTGCAGGCTATGGAATATTACAATATCTTATAACAAGACAACTGGTATTAAAAAGCATGCAATTTACCAATAAGTATTACATGACAACATTATTGTGGTGAATAAAAGTACTCCTGTAAAATGCTAGGTGGCATCATCAAAGTGAGGAAGGAGGGGGGAGTGAGTCCGAGCGACCTTGAAAACAGCTGAGTGATGATGCCATGTAGCACCTTACAGGAGTAATTTTAATCACAGCAATAATGTTATCGTGTAATTGCTTATCGGTAAATTACTGTATTTGATGGCTCATAAGATGCACCTTTTCTCAAAAAAAAGTCTCAGGAAATGAGCCTGCATCCTATGAGGCCAAGGTTCAGCATTGAGGCAATGGTTGGTGGTAAGTCTATGGCAACAGAGGCTCTAAAATCAAACCCCAGACATCTTCACACATGTAAACAAAGTGATGATTGGTAATACACCACAAAACAACTCTTTCTTTCAAAGTACAATACATAATATATAATATAAAAAGCACACAATTTACCGATAAGTATTACACGACAACATTATTGCGGTGAATAAAAGTACTCCTGCAAAATGCTACGTGGCATCATCAAAGTGAGGGAGGAGGGGGGGGAGCGAGTCCGAGCAACCTTGAAAACAGCTGAGTATTGATGCCATATAGCATCTTACAGGAGTACTTTTAATCATCGCAATAATGTTACCGTGTAATGTTTATCAGTAAATTGCCATATTTGATTGCTCATAAGACGCACCTTTTCTCCAAAAAAAAGTCTCAGGAAATAAGCCTGCATCCTATGAGTCCAAGGCTCAGCATTGAGGCAGTGGTTGGTGGTAAGTCTATGGCAACAGAGGCTCTAAAATCAAACCCCAGACATCTTCGCACATGTAAACAAAGTGATGATTGGTACTACACCACAAAACAACTCTTTCTTTCAAGGTACAATATATAATAGGTCATACTTACCGATAATTCACATAGAATGACACCAGTCAGGTAGAATTTGCCTAAGTGACCATGCATCACGCATTGCATGTACCAAAACAAACACGCAGTTGGTTATGCACCGAACCTGGTGACATGGGCAAGCTTCATTGTGTTCTTTACAGTGTGATGCCATTACTCCTTGAGGTAAGGCACACTTTCATACAATTAAAATTGCACCTATCTTTTAACATTCTCATGAACAAACTTTATTATCCCTGTTGTCTCTCACAGTCACTGCCGACACCATATGCCAGGTACGAGTACATGTTTACATCTCACAACAGGATTGGTATGTAGGCTACTCACAAATATTATTTTTTTTTAAATGCAAAATATCAGGATCTAATAATGATCTAAATGCATGTGAGAGTCTTCAAATGTCAGGTGAAATCCTTCATTTCATATTCAGAGCTTATATCTGCTCATTTATCTTTTTTTCATTTCAATGTGTGCCAAAACTGGGTGTGTCTTATGAGTCCATGCGCCTTATAAGCCATCAAATACGGTACATGCTTTTTAATACCATTTATCTTGTTATAAGATACTGTTATAAGATACAGCTTGCAAAAAATAAAATTAAACCATTCATAATTTGACCAAGTGGCATCTCCGAGGCTGCAACACTGCAACCGTCTGTCCGTCATCTCACAGCTATACGCATAGCACAACTGTGAGTCCCATTCATTTTCAACTCCTCTGACAGGTAAATAAAGCCTTAAAAGGCTATATATGCATATATGCATATGATATCCTATTATCCTATTGCACTGAGCCAGTGTCCCTTATTTTTTTTTTTTTTTTTAAAGTTTCAAAACAAGTCTAGTACCAAAGACTCTAGATAAATCAAACATGGTGAATAACTTTTTTTTTTTTTTGTGGGCTCATGGCCTTTGCCAGCCAACTTAAGCACCTTACTGAAACTCTTCCCCACTGTGAATGCAAAATCAACAACAGTAATAACAACAACAGCATATGGAGGAGGCAGGAGACACCTGTCGAAACGATAATTACTCCCAGTGAGGTCTAAAGCATTGTTCAGTGGGTGCTGTGAACTTATCATTAAACCCAGCTGTGACCTCACTGAACGTTTCCCTTTATGTCTCACAACACAAGGGAGCAGTCACAGCCTGCCCTCTAAAGACAACTCTCTTCCTCCACACAAAACTACAAGCACCTAATAACACACACACCCTTCACTCAAAAATTTTAAAATCATGGCGACTCCTACACCAGCCTCGGAGTCCCCATCTGGGGAGGGGACCATAAATGTCCCCATGTCGGACTGCCTTTCTGTCGACAACCTTAAGTGTCTTGACACCCCCCCCTCAACTTTTCTTCATTAACTTCTGCAACATTCACAGTCTAAGATCTAATTTTCAGTCTGTAGACAACCATCTCTCCTCTTCTAAACCTCATCTTCTTTTCCTCACTGAAACTCAGGTGTCTGAGGCAACTGACAGTAGCCCCTTTTCTGTTCCCTCTTACTTTCTCTATCCTCATTTTTTATCCAAAGCTGGATGCTGTGTTTATGTGTGCAATGACTTAACCTGCTCTCGTGCCTACGCTCTTGAATCTTCTGAGTTTTCCACCATCTGGCTACAACTACAGAGTCACTCTCAAACTAAATTTATCTGTGCTGTATACCTTTCACCTAACTCCTCTGACTATAAGAAATTCTTTGACTACTTAAATTCCAAAGTGGAGCACATTCTGAGCCTCTTCCCTTTTGCACAGATCTCCATTCTTGGAGACTTTAATGTTCACCACCAGTTTTGGCTTTCCTCTCCCTTCACTGACCATCCTGGTGAACTAGCCTTCAACTTTGCTACCCTCCACGACCTAGAGCAATTGGTGCAACACCCTACTCGTATTCCTGACCGTCTTGGAGATACGCCCAACATTCTTGATTTTTTCCTGACCTCTAATCCTTCTGCTTATGCTGTCACCCTTTCTTCTCCATTGGGCTCCTCCGATCACAATCTCATATCTGTATCTTGTCCTATCGCCCCAATCCCTCCTCAGGATCCCCCTAAGTGAACGTGCCTCTAGCGTTTTGCCTATGCTAGTTTGAGGGACCCGAGGAGATATTTTGCTGATTTTCCTTGGAATGATTACCGCTTCCGTGTCAGAGACCCGTCTTTGTGTGCTGAGCGCATAACAGAGGTGATAGTGTCTGGCATGGAGGCGTACATTCCTCACTCTTTTTCTCGTCCTAAACCTTCTAAACCTTGGTTTAACACAGCTTGTTCCTGTGCTATACATGATAGAGGTGGCCCACAAAAGGTACTTAAGCCTTCCATCATCAAAATCTCATGCACTTTATATTTCTGCCCAGACCAATGCCAAGTCTGTTTTCCAACTAGTCAAAACCTTTCAAGATCTAACTCCCCATATGACTTCTGGCATCTAGCCAAAAGTATCTCCAATAACTTTGCTTCTTCTTCTTTCCCTCTTTTATTTCAACCAGATGGCACCACTGCTATCACATCTATTTCTAAAGCTGAACTCTTCGCTCAAACCTTTGCTAAAAACTCTACCTTGGACAATTCTGGGCTTGTTCCTCTCTCTCCTCCTCCCTCTGACTACTTCATGCCACCTATTGAAATTCTTCACAATGATGTTTTCCATGCCCTTGCTGGCCTAAACCCTTGGAAGGCTTATGGACCTGATGGGGTCCCTCCTATTGTTCCCCAAAACTGTGCCTCCATGCTTGCACCTTGCCTAGTCAAACTCTTTCAGCTCTGTCTGTCAACATCTACCTTTCCTTCTTGCTGGATGTTTGCCTACATTCAACCTGTTCCTAAAAAGGGTGACCGTTCTAATCCCTCAAACTACCATCCTATTGCCTTAATTTCCTGCCTATCTAAAATTTTTGAATCTATCCTCAACAGGAAGATTCTTAAACATTTATCACTTCACAACCTTCTATCTGATCATCAGTATGGGTTCCGTCAAGGCCACTCTACTGCTGATCTTCTGGCTTTCCTTACTGAGTCTTGGTGATCCTCTTTTAGAGATTTTGGTGAAACTTTTGCTGTTGCCTTGGACATATCAAAAGCTTTTGATAGAGTCTGGCACAAAGCTTTGATTTCCAAACTACCATCCTATATCTTCTATCCTTCTCTCTATAACTTCATTTCAAGTTTCCTTTCTGACTGTTCTATTGCTGCTGTGGTAGACGGTCACTGTTCTTCTCCTAAATCTATTAACAGTGGTGTTCCTCAGGGTTCTGTCCTGTCACCCACTCTCTTCTTATTATTCATTAATGATCTTCTAAACCAAACTTCTTGTCCTATCCACTCCTACACTGATGATACCACCCTGCACTTTTTCACGTCTTTTCAAAGACGTCCAACACTTCAGGAGGTAAACATTTCACGCAGGGAAGCCACAGAACGCTTGACTTCTGATCTTTCTAAAATTTCTGAATGGGGCAGAGCAAACTCAGTCATGTTCAATGCCTCAAAAACTCGATTCCTACATCTATCAACTCAACACAGCCTTCCAGACAACTAACCCCTCTTCTTCAGTGACACTCAACTGTCCCCCTCTTCTACACTGAACATCCTCAGTCTGTCCTTTACATATAATCTGAACTGGAAACTTCACATCTCATCTCTAGCTAAAACAGCTTCTATGAAGTTAGGCATTCTGAGACGTCTCCGTCAGTTTTTCTCACCCTACCCAGCTGCTAACTCTGTACAAGGGCCTTATCCGTTCATGTATGGAGTATGCTTCACATGTCTGGGAGGCGTTCCACTCATACTGCTCTTCTAGACAGGGTGCAATCAAAAGCTTTTCGTCTCATCAACTCCTCTCCTCTAACTGACTGTCTTCAGCCTCTCTCTCACTGCCGCAATGTTGCATTTCTAACTGTCTTCTACCACTATTTTAATGCTAACTGCTCTTCTGACCTTGCTAACTGCATGCCTCCCCTCCTCCCATTTCCTCGCTGCACAAGACTTTCTTCTTTCTCTCACCCCTATTCTGTCCACCTCTCTAATGCAAGAGTTAACCAGTATTCTCAATCATTCACCCCTTTCTCTGGTAAACTCTGGAACTCCCTGCCTGCTTCTGTATTTCCACCTTCCTATGACTTGAATTCCTTCAAGAGGGAGGTTTCAAGACATTTATTCATTATTTTTAACTAATACTTTGACCCTTTTATGGGACTGGCATTTCAGTGGGCATTTTTTTTTATTAGATTTTTGTTGCCCTTGGCCAGTGTCCTTCCTACATGAAAAAAAAAAGGAATAAAAGCACACACACACACACACACACACACACACACACACACACACACACACACACACACACACACTAAAGAAATCGGTGCAACACTATGGAGATAGAAATTAAGGAATGCAGTAAGAAAGTGGAAGGAAGTACCAAAACGGTAGTGCGATTAAGTGAAAGGCAAGATGCATGGAAAAAACTCCGAGAAGGAGATAAGGTAAAGTTTGAGAGGAAAGTAGATAAGTTGGAGAAACAAATGAGTGAGCAAGAGATCATACAAGGAGAGGCAGTAAACTTTGTGAAAATAATAGAAGAACAATTAAATGGGGCCAAAATAACGCAAAAAGTGGTAAATGTTATCAAGACAAATGAGTCTCTTGTAAGAGAGACAGTTGACAAAAAGAAATGTATAACTGTCTTTGGGATTAAGGAAATTCAGGAAATCAACAAAGCAGTAAGAGAGAAAGAGCTGAAAGAGATAGTAAACAAAGTGGTGGGAGAGGTAAAAGAGGAGGGAAGATGTCTGGTTGATGAAGTGGAAGAATACCACAGAGTTGAGAAATTTACAAGTGAAGGGCATAGACCATTAAGAATAAAATTTAAATCATAGAAGGAAGCTGAGTAGGCTCTGACAGGGGCTTGGAGATTAGCTAAAGATGAGGTAACAAAAAACATATGGCTGAGAAGAGACTTAAATGAAAAGGAAAGAAAAGAGCTAATTAAAATGAGGGAGGAAGTAAAGGCAAAAAACGAGGAGAGATCGGAAGAGCAGAAGGAGATATTCTATTGGAGGGTGTTGGACATGAAAGTGAGGAAGTGGTACCTGAACAGGAGGGAGAACAGGGAAACAAGCTAAGGAAAAAAAAAAAGGCATTTTGAAGGTAGCTTATACAAACATTAATGGACTCATCTTGGGATTAAGGGAATTAAATGTTTATTTAAATGAGAAAAGTCCTGATATAATGGGCCTCACAGAAATAAAATTATATGATGAGTTAGAGGTAAAGAACATTGGGCAAAATCAATACAATTTATGGAAAAGGAATAGAACATATAAGAAAGAGCAGGAGTGATGTTTCTCATCAAGAAAAGCTTAAAGGTGGTTGAAATAGAATATGGCAATGGATTAGCTGAGGCAATAAAAATTGGAGTAGAAAATACACAAGGCAAAAAGAGACAATACATAGTGATGTACATACCACCAAAAAATAATGATAAAAGACACAGTGAACTGGACAGAGAAAGTGCTAAATGGTGATAAATTGATCATGATGGGAGACTTTAACTGTAAGAAGGTGTGTTGGGCACACGGAGGGAAGAGAATCATCTTGGGGAAATAAATCATTACAGCTTGCAATTGATAATACATTAACTCAATGGATAAAAGGAGATACAAGATTTGGAGAAGATGGAGAAACATCAAGACTAGAACTGTTATTTAGTAAGGAACCAGAAGGAATTGAGAATGTTCACATAGGCTGTCCGTTAGCCAAAAGTGACCACGCTACCACAGAATTCAATATAAATGAAGAAATAGAGAATCAAAGGAATGAAGAACACCATGCTGAGAGATTAAAGGCAGACTTTGATAACATGAGGAAGTTTTTTCAAAAGTAGAGATGGGCTAGTTTCCATAAGGCTACAGGGTTCCAAGAGAAGTGGGATGAATTTCTTAAAATATATAAAGGTGAAAAAAAAGTTTGTGCCTAAAAAGCAGACAGTAATAGCTGGTAAAAAAGAGTGGTTTGATAAAAGATGTGAAGCAGCAAGAAGGACGAAAGAGGATACATGGAATAAATGGAGGAAAAGTAAAAGAATAATCCTGTGGAATAATTACAAACAAGCAAGGAATGATTACATGAAGATTCTGAGGGATGAACAAAGACAGTTTGAAAAAGATATAATAGACAGGTATAAACATGTGTCGAAACTCTTCTATAGATAGTGAATGTTAAACTGAAAAGCAGAGTGAGTCTAGGAAAGCTAATGGTAGATGGAGTGGTTTATGAAGACCCAAAAGAGATGGCAGAAGTGATGAATAAGAGCTTTAGGGAAGTTTTTACAAAGGAAAAGGAATTTATAAGGCCATTGTGCACACCTGAAGATGAAAAAATAGAGGAATTTCAAGTAACAAAAGAGGAAGTTGATGAAATCAAAATGTTAGAAGTGAGAAAGGCCACAGGACCAGATGGAGTGTCGCGATGGGTAATAAAAGAATGCAGTAACCAGCTTAGTGATAAATTACATACCATCATATGTACCTCTATTAATGAAGGAATAGTTCCACAGGATTGGAAAAGGGCAAACATCTTACCCATATTTAAAGGAGACACACAAGACCCACTAAATTATAGATCGGTTTTGCTGACAAGTGTGGGTGCAAAAATATGTGAAAGGATAACAAAAGAACAAATGGACCAAGTTTTTGGAAGATAAGGACATCCTCACAACTTGTCAATTTGGCTTTAGAAAAGGGAGATCTTGTGTCACTAATTTATTATGCTATTATTCAAGAGTAATTGATATCATACAGGAGAGAGATGGTTGGGCAGACTGTATTTATCTAGATTTAAGAAAAGCTTTTGATAAAATGCCGCATAATAGACTGCTGTGCAAGCTGGAAAAGATAGGTGGTGTAAATGGAAAAATGCTGAAATGGATGGACGATTTCCTTAAAAACAGAGAGATGCGAACAGTAATTAGGGACCAGACATCAGTGTGGAGCCCAGTATTAAGTGGGGTCCCCCAAGGATCAGTGTTGGCACCAATAATGTTTGTGGTGTATATAAATGATGTGGTGGAGAATGTATCCAGCTACATGAGTCTTTTTGCTGATGATGCAAAACTTATGAGAAGAGTGAAGGGAACAGAAGATTGTGAAGAATTACAAAGAGATATAGACAAGGTGTGGGAGTGGAGCAACAGATGGCAAATAGAATTTAACTCTGGTAAGTGTAAAAAGATGGAATTTGGAAAAAGAAACAGAAGGTTTAGCTATAACTATAAGATGGGAAATGAAACAATAAACAAGACAACAAGAGAAAAAGATCTGGGAGTGATTTTCTCAGAGAATTTATCACCAGAAAAACATATTAACAAGATAACAGGTGAAACTCTCAGCCTGCTAAGAAACATAAGAGTTGCCTTTAATTATCTGGATATAGAAATGATGAGGAAAATAATCACCACAATGATACGTCCAAGATTAGAATACGCAGCGGTAATTTGGTCACCACATGAAAAAAAGCACATAAGAAAGTTGAAAGGAATACAGAGAGCAGCAACAAAGATGATAACAGAATTGCAAGATTTGTCTTATGAGGTGCAACTAGCTAGAATGCAACTCCCAACCCTGGAAAAGAGACGAGAGAGAGGTGACTTGGTTGCATTGTACAGATTGCTGAGTGGGATGGAAAAACTAGATAGGGAACATCTCTTTATAATGAATGAAAGAGAAACAAGAGGACATGGAAGAAAACTAAAAGTAACCACCTGCAGAAGGGACATAAAGAAGTTTAGCTTCCCTCATAGAAGCATAGAGGCATGGAATGGACTGATAGGGGAAGTGGTGTGCTACAAATATTCATGACTTTAAGGAAAAGTTGGATAGCTCCTCTTTCGTATGTCACAACTAGGTAAATACACACAATATATATATATATATATATATATATATATATATATATATATATATATATATATATATATATATATATATATATATATATATATATATATATATATATATATATATATATATATATATATATATATATATATATATATATATATATATATATATATATATATATATATATATATATATATATATATATATATATATATATATATATATATATATATATATATATATATATATATATATATATATATATATATATATATTAGGGAACGCAATAACAAACGTGATTCGTCCAATGTAGCGTCCATTATGGCAAATGTGCAAAAAAAGTTAACTGGTCACAGGGAACCAGAAAACAACATAAAAAATTCCATAATTAGAAAAAATCAAAATAAGCATATTTGAAATATTGCATGCAAAGCTGAACTTCTCGACATGTTGCAGGAAGGGAGAAGCTATGCTGCAGTCGGGCACCATTACAGCATAAATGAAAGCACAGTTAGGTCCATAAAGAAGAATAAGAAATCAAGCAGAAAAGCTGTTCCAGCAAAATTTCGCCCAAAGGTATTTAAGGGGTATTGTCAATATAATGCAGATTTTAGCACTTCACAGGTGCCTTTGGTGCATAACCCCATGAAAAACTGGTGGTTCACTGTGTATATGTTTATATATTACTAGATAATGATTACAAATTGAAATAGTGCTAAAAATTACTAGATAATGATTACAAATTGAAATAGTGCTAAAAATTACTAGATAATGATTACAATCCAAAATAATGCTAAAACAAAAGCCAATTGCTGTAACTCTGAAACACATCACTCAATGGCCTTACCTTATATGAATAAAATTCATGGTAAATTTATTAAGGTAATGAATAGCTTTTACGCAGAAGTCATACCCATAATTCGTGTGAAAAGAGCGGCCTTAGCTGCTTACGCTTTGTGCACTTACCATGAAACATGGCTGCAAGCAACCTTAACATGCACAGGGAGTGTTTTGTTTACCATTTCAAGTCAACAACTGCTCAGGGTAGAAGCACTGTAACTCTTCAGCCAATAGTGGAACATCTTGAACACTGAGATAAGCACACAGTTATGATCACTGATAAACCAGTATGATATTTTCTGCTCTTCTATGTTAGTTTAAGATGAAACTTGGACCAAAGGCTGATTTAGAGGTGGGCTATGAAGTTCAGGGAAAAGTGTTGCTTATTTTATTTTTTCTAAATATCCCCTGCCAAATTATAGGTGCATCTTGTACTCTGGTACATCTTATATGGTGGGAAATACAGTGTATATATATATATATATATATATATATATATATATATATATATATATATATATATATATATATATATATATATATATATATATATATATATATATATATATATATATATATATATTTTTTTTTTTTTTTTTTTTTTTTTTTTGCATGCAGTGAATAAAGAGAAAAGAGAAAGATAAAGAAGAAAGAAAGGAAAAGAGAGAGAGCAAGAAGCAAGGGGCAAGTAGTTGGCACATCAAGATCTACCAGGATTTACCTTAAAAATTATATATATATATATATATATATATATATATATATATATATATATATATATATATATATATATATATATATATATATATATATATATATATATATATATATATATATATATATATATATATATATATTAAAATTATTCTTCCCCCATTCGATTTCTCCCATTTTCCTTCCATTCTGAGAGCTGTAATAAAGAAAGAATACAGTTGAGGAGTTGCTCTTCCCTATTGTGTAATCAGTTTTTTCCCAGGTCTCCAAGTAAAGCCCCCCCCTGTGATTTTATAAGATAATATTCAGTTCAATGCAGGATAGCAGTGAGTGAGAGCAGAGTGGTTGGATCCCTTTCCTATCTGACTGTCTTCAGCCTCTCTCTCACTGCCGCAATGTTGCATATCTAGCTGTCTTCTACCGCTATTTTCATGCTAACTGCTCTTCTGATCTTGCTAACTGCATGCCTCCGCTCCTTCCGCGGCCTCGCTGCACAAGACTTTCTTCTTTCTCTCACCCCTATTCTGTCCACCTCTCTAACACAAGAGTTAACCAGTATTCTCAATCATTCATCCCTTTCTCTGGTAAACTCTGGAACTCCCTGCCTGCTTCTGTATTTCCACCTTCCTATGACTTGAATTTCTTCAAGAGGGAGGTTTCAAGACACTTATTCATCAATTTTTGACCACTGCTTTGACCCTTTTATGGGACTGGCATTTCAGTGGGCATATTTTTTTATTGGATTTTTGTTGCCCTTGCCCAGTGTCCTTCCTACATAAAAAAAAAATAATAATAATAATAAAAAAAATAAAATAAAATATCCCCATCCTTTCCCCATTTCCCCCATCATCCCCCATCACAAAAGTTAGCAACTGTTGGCTAGGGAGTATGGGAGCAAGACCACAGCTTTGTGTCCCACATGTCAGTAACAGACAGGATAGCGAAGAAATCAGACACACAGCTTGGAAAGGCATTTTAAAATGAATAGGGAAGGAACATTGAACTTATACCTACAGGTGGGGATAACTGTGTGATGCCTAATTGTATTTAGTACTGTTTGGGCCCTCCAAAAGGCTTGGATATGGGAGAAGCCAGATATTGTGCAAGAGAGCAAGTGTGGCTCAATTTCCTGTTACTCCTATGGAATAGAGTGTGACTTTGTGCACAATCTTGCGTTGTCCAGTTGTCTGTTGTATTTGTGTCTATGTGCAGAGTACTGACAGGAGAAGGCCCCTGTCCTCTCTCCCCTCTCTTCCTAAGTGCTGTGTACTGTTGTGTGTTGCATGTTTGTCAAATGCTACTAATGTCCAGGCTCAGAGCTGTGCTTGTCCAACATTAAAGAACTGTATAATAGTTGAGCCAGGAATATGTCTTCTGTAAAACTGCACATAGACTGTTACATGGCCAGTGTGTGTAATATTTCTGTTGGACAGTGGGGTGGTTTTCTTACAGAGGGCAGATTGTCCGACGGGGATATTACCATTACCCTAGGGTGTATTGTCTATACTGTTTGTGCTCCCCACCAAATGGTTCATTAGTTATTTCTTAGCTTGGGGGATTAAGTTGGTGTTTCTTAAACTGCCTTCTCTGTTAGTGGGTTAAACAGAGTGATGACCTTATTGGGGGAGGATAGTTGTTGGCAATCAGTAAGTGCTTGGAATCATTGTATTTGTTTTTTGTTTTTGTTTTTTATGTAGGATGGACACTGGCCATGGGCAACAAAAATCCAATAAAAAAAAAGGCTCACTGAGTCCTAGAACAGAATCCAAAGCAGTGGTCAAAAATTGAAGGATAAGTGTCTTGAAACCTCCCTCTTGAAGGAATTCAAGTCATAGGAAGGTGGAAATACAGAAGCAGCCAGGGAGTTCCAGAGTCTACCAGAGAAAGGGATGAATGATTGAGAATACTGGTTAACTCTTGCATTAGAGAGGTGGAAAAAATAGGGGTGAGAGAAAGAAGAAAGACTTGTGCAGCAAGGCAGTGGGAAGAGGGGAGGCATGCAGTTAGCAAGATCAGAAGAGCAGTTAGCATGAAAATAGTGGTAGAAGATAACTTAAGATGCAACAATGCGGCAATGAGAGAGGGGCTGAAGACAGGGAGAGGAGTTGATGAGATGAAAAACTTTTGATTCCACCCTGTCTAGAAGAGCAGTATGAGTGGAACCCCCCAGACGTGTGAAGCATACTCCATACATGGACAGATAAGGCCCATGTACAGAGTTAGCAGCTGAGGGAGGGGGGTAAGAAAAACTGGCAGAGACGTCTCAGATGTCTATGTAGGTTAGTGCCCTGCACTAACCTACATGGTCATTACCTGTTAAGACATGTTGGACAGGTGTCTGAGAACAGATTTATCTAATTTACACTGATTCCTATAGGGAAAATTGTTTCAGTTTTCGAACATTTCAGATTTTGAACGGCATTCAGGAACGAATTAAGTTCAAAATCCAAGGTTCCACTGTGTGTGTGTGTGTGTGTGTGTGTGTGTGTGTGTGTGTGTGTGTGTATATATATATATATATATATGAGGCACCTAGAGCCAGAGTAACGTAAGAGACACTCCGGCCGAAATGATAATTTTTATCGCATTGTCTTCCCCCACCTTCCTACTGTGGTGGGAAGCAGAGTAGAAGTCAGAATGGACACTGCAATAGGGTAAAAAATCTACCCAATGCAGTTATCTGTAGACCCTTTGTGTCATTCTCAAAGCAAGATGCCAGAATGAAGTAACTCCTGCATAGCAGCCAGCAAGCCAATGCCGGCACGCACTGCGCTTCACGTGACACGACTGACAGCAGCCTGCCTCCCCCACACCTCACACCCACGGACACTCATGCACTCTCCGCCTGCTCACCACCACTGAATGACACTCGGCCTTTCTTTTACACTAATACACAAGATTTCATCATTATGGCAGACAATAACATGCCCCCTGAGAAACCAGAGCCCTCTAGGGGAAGGAAAAGTGTGAGTAATCCTGCAGAGTGGAAGAAAAACCTACCTAAAAGATGAAGCAATATGGGAGAAGCATACATGAGCAGGTCTACAGGCCGCCATGTACGGGCACAGGTAATGGGGCCTTCCTATGCTGATGGTTGCTATGATAAAATTACATTGCCGATAGCCATAGTCTTGCACAGGGAATTTTGGGCCATCGGTAATTTTGCACTCCAGAATGCCTACATACAGAAGCTATTTTTCTACCGTTTATCATTCTCCCCTGTTATTAGGTGGTCAGATTAGAAAGTACATCCACAAGTGTCACTTATGTTTTTGCTTAATAAAATTAGTACATCAATCAAGAATGGCTTCAATGATGGTGAATCTCAATAAACTACATGCTGTTGAAACAACTTGACACATGAACAGGAATAAACAATGCATGCATGTTTGATAAACAAAATATTACAAGTGTTGCTTTTTTTTTAACAAATAAATCAGATAAAAATAGCAGTCATCCATTAGCCTTTCAAAAAACTTTAATTTCACTAAATGCCCAGGTATAGGCTGTAAACCACATGCAATAACAAACATTTTGAAGACAAGCCCTACTTCCTATCTCAATTAATTGGAGATATTGCATTCTGAATGTTGCAAAACTTTGATCGCCTTTTCTCCGTTTTCTATTTCTGGTGCTTAAGTTACTCTTGGCTCTAAGCGCCTCATATATTTATATATTGTTATGACCACAGGTTTCCCCCCTTCACAGCTGCCACTAACTTGTGTCAGCTTCTCTAACCCACCTCCTGCACAGACTTATGCAGGCCCCACAAATTCACTTACAGGATCCTACTGGTCTTCTGTAATGATTAACAAACATGAGATCGCCACCCCATTTCACCCACCAACAAGGAAGGGAGTATTGCAACTTACAAACAACTCAAACTTGCTGAGAAAGAATCACAAACCATGTTCTAGGAGATACAGCTACAATAAGGGTCAAACAACTACAAGGTTTATAATGTTCGGTGAGCTACCAGCATCTCGAGACAAAACCACCCATGCTCACAGAATATTATCTCCTTCTGCTGCCCAGTACCATTTTCAGCCTCCCAAAGCCAGGTCAATACCACCCCGACATGCCAAGGCCTGGGAAGGGAGTAAACTTTACTGCACAACAAAGAAACTATGATCCTCTTTGTCCAAAGCTCTCAACAGAACTCTGAAACCCAGTAGCATTTGACAGTACAAAAGACGACAATCCAAACGCAAGACAACAGAAAGGGATGACCAAAGGAACTCCTTGTCACCAAGAGGTACTGGCACTACACACCCAGTCAAACCCTTGCGACTGGTGTGTTACCTATTTAAATCGACAGGGGTGAGGCTGTTGCTAACTCATATACAATATTAAATAATCAATGTCCTCTATATAAATATAGCTCTATTCTGTTCCAGTACTCTCTCCTTGCATTATGACTTCCACCCAGCTCACTTTCTCTTACCCAGCTAACTAAAACAAATGAGGCAGTATCACTTTGCCCACCCCACATACCTCTCACAAAAGTGGGGGGAGGAAGTCATGTGACAAAGAAGGGGGGTGTACAGGAGAGGTATGGGGGTGACCCCTGCCCACTCACTTGTACTTATACTAACTTTGCATTACAGAGACTGTCATTTTTCAAAAATTATTGTGAACATACTACAAGGCCTGGATGGATTCTGATTACTCTATAAGCAAGATGAACTCTTCAGCTAGATAATATGTGCGACTTAACATGGGAGAAAAATAGGAAGTAAGGAAATCAAAGTATGGAAGGGGAGCAACTATATGCTCGGAGTTCTTAAAGTAAACATGTGGAAGGTGGGCAGATACTTATCACACCTCAGGCATCTCTCTCTCTCTCTCTCTCTCTCTCTCTCTCTCTCTCTCTCTCTCTCTCTCTCTCTCTCTCTCTCTCTCTTTCTTCTCATCTCCTTTCTATTCATCATCTTCTAGACATCTCTTCCACTTTCTTTGCTTATTACTAATTGCACAGCTCATAGCAATATATATATATATATATATATATATATATATATATATATATATATATATATATATATATATATATATATATATATATATATATATATATATATAGGGTTATTATTACTGTTAGGATCATGCTCTAATTTTTGCCTCAGACAGTATAACAGTCTCTCTAAAACTAATTCCTTCCTTAATTACCTGGAATATGTGGATATGCAAACCTGATCCATGTTTGGCAAGCTATAGAATAACTGTACTACTGTTGCTGGATGAATTTCTTGGTAAGTAGACCCATGTTATGGAAGAGAATAGAGTAAACTATTACTTTTTCCAAAAAGACTTTCATAAGCAGGAAAGACAGTTTTTCAGGATGTGTAAAAAAAAATGTCATCTAGTACTATGCCTCTGTATTCTCTATCTGCATTTGACACCCATTCCTAGGCAATTCCACTAAAAGGAGACAGCCATGGTAGGGTTCCAGAGAACTCTTACAAAAGGACATCTGGGAAAAAATATTTAGGACAATATTATTGTGACCACAGAAAGTCAAGATAACATGGATTCATGTTAGCTACATACTTTCATATTAACCTATTAATGACGACTGGCAGGATATCCTGCCACTGCCTATATTCATGTCAGGACATGTGGTATTCAGTTCTAGTGCAATAAGCACCGCTGGGGCAGATACCTACAGGTTTCATCTTGTGTGTCATCACTCTGGGTGTTGCTTTGATTCGTGAATCCATGTCAGTTACGTGCCAGATACAGGCGTGTGAAGCCGCTGGCAAACATGTCTCTACCACCCAACAAACGAAGGTACATAGAACTACGTTTACCATTTTTCTTAGACTAACAGCTAATATTATTTTACTCTAGAATAGTGTCTTTTTAAAACTGCATTAAGAAATTATCGGCAAATTGATTCTTATCGGAGATATTAGTAAAAACAAACTTGGCAGCAGGATTTCCTGCCATTAAGCATTCAGATAAACGATTCTTCTAGCTGAGAGTTTCAAATGCTTACAATTCTGCCATTTCTTTATATATTTATGTGTAACTGCACATACATCATTGTTACCATATATGAAGGGAAACTGATATTCAAAGTAGATTCATGTAGTTCCAGTAACAATACATTGCATAGCATTTTTGTAGCCTCAATTTCAGCAACTACAATAGGCTGTATAAGAAAATGTGTTTACATTTATAATATGTGCTTATTTGTTTGTCTGTTTGGTTTCCAGTCTCAGTTTGAATGAAATTCATGATATATTGGAAGAACTTGATCGTGAAGTTACAACGGTAGCTATCAATCCACCGTATGAGGATGGTGCTGCAGACACCGACTGTGACTCAGATGCTTCAGATGACGAAGTCACATGCAACCCTGATCATCTTCCACAAAGAAATCTGTGTTCTGAGGTAGCTTCTGTTGCTACAATTGTTCAAGAGGATGACAAGAATGATGAACCAGACGATCCCTCAACATCCTCACAGCCTCCCGAAAAGCATCGAAAAAAGAACTACAATTGGCACAATAATAGTATTCGTGTCAAACCTACTGTACCAGGATATATTCAGAAACAAAATGATGACCTGATGAAATTGAAGGAGGAAATAAAGAACCCCGAGGACTGCATCAGGTTGTTTTGGACAGATAAGTGGATAGATGATGTGTGCGAACAGAGTAAGTTGTATGCAGCACAGAAATCTCTTTCAAGTGACAATGTGACACAAGAAAACCTGATCTTGTTCATGACCACTCTTGTAATATCTGGGTACAACAAGCTTCCAACTCGGAGACTATATTGGTGTGAGTCTCCTGATGTCTTCAACCAACTCATATCAGAGAGTATCATAAGAGATACATTTGAAGAAATCATGCGCTGCTTGCACTTTGCAGATAATATGAAAATGACAGAGGACAAATTTTACAAGGTAAGATTAGCATTGTCACTTAGTATTACATGTGTATATACCCATCAAAGCTGATATATATTTTGCATCTAGTAATAGTATATTTGATAACAATGATCTAAGATTATTATTATTATTATTATTATTATTATTATTATTATTATTATAAACTTGTTTATAATAATTTGGTACTTGTGTATTATGTTATATTCAATTACATTGATCTTATTCTTTCTTCTAGGTGCGCCCGATTTTCCAGCATCTGAATGAAGTCAACTTTCCAGCATCTGAATGAAGTCAACAAATCAAGATGCAGACAAGAATTCTACAGTGTAGATGAGGTCATGATTCCATATTATGGTAAACATGGATCAAAGCAGTTTATTAGGGGTAAACTAATAAAACTCTAGTAATATAAAAACCACATGTTATGGTGGCATATAAGTGCACTGGCAACAATCCTGTTGCTGCTGCAAAATCAGGCATCCAATAGATCATTGTTTTACAACACAAAATGAAAAATTTTCATGGGAAAATAGTATGTTCGCTGCAAAATAATTTCTTAAGTTACCCACATTCATTTCCTTCACTCAGAGAATGTCTTAGGTCAATGGTAAACTAAACTGAAACAGGATGTTCATATACATCCCCGGACAGAAGCATATGGCCATCAGGACATATTTATATGTCCCTGGATGGTACGTGTTAACACAATGGTGGAAATACAACCAAGGTACATGCCTTTATCTTCAAAACAAAACTGCATTACAACAGTATGAAACCTGATTACAAGCTTGGCTCAAGCCTGAGCTATAAAATTGAACACACATAGAAATACTCACCATTCGATTCATGAGATGGGCTTGGAAGGAGACACCACGGTTGTCAGATCCTCGAGAGTCGATGCTCACTACACAAAACCCATTTGCTGCAAGCATGTGTGTTCTCATGTGGCGGAAGCCCTGGAGAAAGAATAACATATAAAAATTCAAGGCATTTCCAGTTACTGTAGAAAAAGGTTTTGCAATAAACTAGACATTGGACATTGTTGCACTAGACACTAAGATGCAAGGGAATCTTAGCAAAAGTGGTTGTGAATGTGAATGTATGCATAAGTATGTCTTTTCTCAGCCATCCATTTTCCTAGGAGTGACAGCCAAGTACCGTATTTGCAGGCACATTAGACACACCTCTGACAAGATGCACCCCTATTTTACAAGGATATTTTGAGGAAAAAAATGTATTATTATACATTCTTATTGTGTCCCCTTGTACTCTGTGCGTCTAAATTTATAAAACCTTCTTTGTTCACATTTTCCATATCATTTATCATTCTAAAGATGTTTATTAAATCTCCTCTCTCTCTCCTATATTCAAGGGTAGGAATTTCCATCATTCTTGATCTCTCTTCATAGGTCAATTTACTCAACTCTGAAACCACCTTAGTGACTGCTCTTTGTATTCTTTCTAATTTTATAATATTCCTCTTTGTATGGGGAGACCACACCACTGCTGCATATTCAAATCTTGGTCTTATCATGGAGATCAACAACATCACTTCTTTATCCAAATATGAGAATGTCATTCTTACTCTTTTTAACAAATTCATCGTCTCTCCAGTAATTTTATCAGTGTGTCTGTCAAAAGTCAAACTTTCAGTAACTGTTACTCCCAAATTCACTTCCTCTTCTGACTTCTTTAACTTCACACCATCCATCGCATAATGATATTGTATTCTTTTCTTACTCTTACCAAACTACATTACTTTACATTTACTTAAATTGAATTCATTTGCCATGATTTACTCCATCTATTTATCTTATTTAAATCATCTTGCAGTACCATAGTCATTTACATTTTCTACCCTTCTCATCAGCTTAGCATCATCCTGCACATAAGTTCATATAACTATCTATTTCTTCATTTATGTTGTTCATATATATATATATATATATATATATATATATATATATATATATATATATATATATATATATATATATATATATATATATATATATATATATGTGTGTGTGTGTGTGTGTGTGTGTGTGTGTGTGTGTGTGTGTGTGTGTGTGTGTGTGTATTTACCTAGTTGTATTTATCTAGTTGTGGTTTATGGGAGGAGGAGTCTAACCTCATGCTGCCCCATTTCAATATCTACTCTTATCCAGTTTTTCCTTAAAATCATGTATAGTTATTAAATGTACTACTTTTTGCAGCTCATTTCAGATTCCTGCAGTCCTCTGCAGGAAACTGTTCTTCTTAATATCCCTTCTATACACACCCTTCTTCACCTTCTTCTCATGCCCTCTTGTGCTTCTTAAGTCTCTCACCCTGGTGTGTACGAGTATGTGTGTGTGTATAATTACCTAGTTGTAATTACTTAGTTATAATTTACAAGGCCTAAGCTACACTCATGGTCCCATCTCCATATCTACACTTGTTGCCAATACTACTTCTTCACTTAGCTTGTTCCAAACTTCTATATTTCTCTGTGGGAAATTATATTTCTTTATGTTAGTCAAGCATCTTTCTTTTCTTAGTTTTTTGCCATGTCCTCATATGAAATTGGTATTTCCTTCTTCTCTTAGCAGTAGTTTCTCATTATCAATTTCTTCCACTCCATTCCACAATTTATGTATCTATTAAATCTCCCCTTTTCTTCTTTGTTCCAGTGGCAGATTCATTTCCTCAGGAGGCAGAGTGGGAGCTTTTTTTTATGTAGGAAGGACACTGGCCAAGGGCAACAAAAATCCAATGAAAAAAAAATGCCCACTGAAATGCCAGTCCCATAAAAGGGTCAAAGCAGTAGTCAAAAATTGATCAATAAGTGTCTTGAAACCTCCTTCTTGAAGGAATTCAAGTCATAGGAAGGTGGAAATACAGAAGCAGGCAGGGAGTTCCAGAGTTTAGCAGAATGAGAGAATGGAAGAATGAGATAGACAAAGAAGTGAAATGTGTGGGACTGAATCAATGGAAGAATGAGATGGAAAGAAAGAAGACTCTGGAATGATACAAGGAGAAAGAGGCCCTGAGGTATGAAAGGTGGTATGATGGAAGCCTGGGCATTTATCTTCTCTTCTGAGTGAGGTCACAGTGTATGGATGTGAATGCAAGGAGTTACAGATGGTCTGATTCCCACAGCAAAGTGTGCCAGATGTGTGACATGGGAGAGGCTGAGACTGTGGAACATGTGGTGCTGGAGTGTGTGAAGTATGCCAGAGACAGGAATGAGATGATGCAAGTGATACTGACTAAGTTGGGGCATGATAGGAATGAAAGAGTGGAGAAGACAGGAAAGGAGTGGATGGTGTTGTTGCTGGGACTGTGTAGAGAGGTGAATGAAAGGATGATTGAGGCGGTAAATGAATTTATGGTGAGAATGTGGCGTGCCTGATGTAAGAACAATTAGTGTAGAGGATGCTGTTCGTTTCTCTTTTTTTTTCCCTACTATAGGAGTTGCCGATCCAAAGACCTGGCTTAGGAGTGATCCAAAGCCACCTGTACCATCAAGATCAAGATCAAGATCAGCATATTTCACCTTTGGTCTAATCATGGTAGTAATTAACTTTCACATCATATCTTTATCCATGTAGCAGAATGCTGTTCCAATATTTCTCACCATTCTATATGTATCTCTGAATATATTTTCTGCATACTTCTCCAACTGCTGACTATCCTGTATTATCACTCCCAGATCTTTCTCCTTGTATTTTTATTATTTCTTTATTTCCCATTTTATATGTCCATTTTGGTCTCTTTTCACTTTTTCCCATTTCCATTACATGATATTTTTTTCACATTAAATTCTATCTCCCATTTCTTACTCTAGTCCCAGATTTCATTTTAATCCTTTTGTAGAATTTCACAGACATTGTTGTTTCTTATATGTCTTTGTAATTTTGCATCATCTGCAAACTCATGTAACTCTTTACTCCCTCAGGCATATCATTTATGTAGATCAGAAAAAATAATAGTGCCAGCACTGATCCTCGTGGTACTCCACTATCTACTTTTCTCCATTTTGATTTTACATTTTCTACTACCATTGTCATTTCTCTTCCCTTTAATTAGCTTTCCATCCAGTTTATTATTTTTCCATATAATCCTCCTATATTTTCTAGCTTCCATAGTAGCTCATTGTTGGGAACTTTGTCAAAAGCTATATTTTTAGATCTAAATACACACAGTCTACCCATCCATTCCTCTCCTGTGTTATATCAGTCACTCTCAAATAGAAGCTCATCAAATTTGTCACACATGATCACTTTTGTCTACAGACATACTGCTTTTCTGTTATTATATCATGTTTTTCTAGAAATTCTGCCCACTGCTTCTTTATCACTTTTCACAGACCTTGCATTCTATGCTGGTCATTGATACTGGTCTATAGTTTAGTGGTTCTTCTTTCTTTCCACTTTTATAAATTGGCACTATGTCTGCTCTCTTCCATTCCTTAGGCACTCTTCCACTTTATTATGTCATATACTGGTTCAATCAACTGTTTCCTGCACTCTTTTAAAATGAAACCTGATACTCCATCTGGTCCTATAGCTTTTCTTTCTTCCAGTTCCTCCATCATTTTATACACTTCTTTGATTACTGTAATTTCCCACATTTCCTTTTTTGTCTTATCTTGTGGTTCTTTAACTTCTGATTCTTCTGTGAAAACTTACTGAAATTTTTTTATTTAACAATTCACTCATATCTTTTGGGTCTTCATGTTTCAATTCCATCCTTCAACCTTTCTATTTTTTATTTCAGTTCAATTTTTCATTTATGAATCTGTAAAACAGTTTTGGTTAATCCTTGCACTTTTCAACTATATATTTTCCATATCCTTTCTCTTCCTTTCTTCTTATTTTCACATACAGTAAAATCCCTCTCATCCGGCATTCGAGTATCTGGCAGCTTCAAGTATCCAGCACATTTTTCCCCAAGCCTTAAAATCAATAAAAATTGATGAAGTACACGAGACTTACCGTAGGTCAGTTGAAATGTGCTTCTAATTTTACAAAGCAAATCACGTCTGCTGAAGGGAGCTTTCACATGAGATACGCTACGTCACCCCATGCCGGCAGACTTTAAAGGGTACGACAATCCACATGATAAAAATTTGCTCTATCAATACCGTGGTAAATGTTATTCATTTCACGCAGCAGACGTGATTTCCTTCGTAAAATTAGAAGCACATTTCAACTGACCTACAGTAAGTCTCGTGTACTTCATCAATTTTACTTTGGCAAATCACTTTTCTGCTGAAGTACGCTTTCCCATGACGTTTTAAAGCCATGTGGATATCGTACCTTAATATTGTCATAATTCATATTTCTTCCATATTTATGTTAAAAATATTCGGTTAATTAAAGTTTTGAATAGCATCTAATGTTTATTGAAAAATTGTTAACTGAGGACACCAATACTACTTAATGGAGCCTTGAACACTAACTAAGCTAATACTGCTTCTTGGAATTGATCTGTGTCTTGGTTTATGGTTTTATCATAATATTTGGCAAATGTTGTCGCCCTAGCCCAGCCAGCCTTAGCCATGATGTGGGTCACTGGAACAGCCATTGCCTTGGCCTTTGATGCTGCAGCTGGGCGGATACTTCCTGCAGTAAATTTTGTAATGTCCACACCGGACAGGTGAAGGACAGACTTGATCCACTGAGAAATCGTATCTTTAGAGGCATTTTTATGTTGTTTAATGAAACTGATGAGCAATTTGCTTTCATCTCCAGCATTACCTCTTATATGCTCAGTCCTACCGATATACATTTTCAAAGTTTCCATTACACACAAACTTTTATCCTCTTCATAAGCTTTCACCTTGATAAACTGAATATTGAAGTTTGGTCTGCACTGTTTAATATTGCTTGCTAACCACATACATATAAAGTCCTTGCCTATGATGATATCCTTCAAAAGTAACAAATGTAGAATTTGCACTCTGGCTGCTTGTGTAAGTGCCAGCAACATTACTAATTTCAAAGTTAAATCTTTCAGGGAAAGAGAGTGTAAAGGGCTCATGCTCCTTAATTTTTCTAAAACTGGCTTGACATCCCAAGTTTCAATATACCTGGGTATAGCTGGGCATAAATTGAATACTCCCTTTAACAACCTGATGACCAGTGGATGGTCACCTGCCCTGCGGCCATCCACCACTATCCCTAGTGAGGAGAGAGCTGCCCTTGCAGTGTTGATGCACTCGTACCCGACACCTCTGTGAAAAGTTTCAGATAAGAAATTGATGATTTGTTCTACATTGGGATTAAAGGGATCAACTTCCCATTCACTACAAAATTGTGTCCATCTTTTAATATGTGGTCTGTATTGCTTTTCTGTTCCTGGTTTCCAGGATGCCATGATAAGGTCTGTACCTGCTTCAGAAATTCCTCGCTTTTGTATTCTTTCCCTGATAGCAAACAGGCCACCAGTCTCGTGCGTTTCATGATGGGATGTTTCTCTGAGGACAGGGGCAGCCGTAACACATTCTTCTTCCTCGTTATGAGGCGAGGTTCCCTGATGAGCATGCTGACTAACATTCCCATCCAAGGCTGGGATGTCCATAGTGGTACGACCATCCTTCCTTTTGCCTTTTCTGCCCAAACCTTCTGCAGACACCTGTTTGTTTAGCCTGGATGCGAATAAGTCAATGCTTGGGAGTCCAAAAATTTTGCAAATATCCCCAAAAATGTTTTCATCTAGTTTCCACTCATGTTTGTCATTAAATCTGCGAGATGCCGTGTCGGCCAAGATGTTTGCTTTACCTGGTATATGAGAACATATAATCCATGCTTTGTGCTCTACACACCATTCCCATATGTAAATGCTGATATCATTACAGATCTCTGATTTTATGCCACCCATTTCATTAACATAGCTCACTGCTGTGGTATTGTCACAAAATATTTTAACGTTCTTCCCCTGAATTTGCTGTTCAAATGATTTCAAGGAAAGAAGGATGGCTTTGAGTTCCAGTGCATTAATATGTAACTCTTTTTCTGCTGGCAACCACCTGCCATTTGCCGTTTGGTGGTTAAGGAAGCAGCCCCAACCTAAGCTGGAGGCATCGGTGTACAGCTCAATGTCAGTACCTGTCCTGAAAATTTTCGTTTTCACCTGCCACATGCTTAACCCACCAATGCAAATCTTTTTTTCACTTCATCTGTGATTTCGATCCACTTCTCAAAGTTGCCTCTTTGCCTCTTGTTGCCTCTTGAGACCTGCATTGTGCTTTGAGTGCATTCCTTGCAACCTAATCATGAACGGCTGCACATGAGAGTGTCATCAATAAAGCTGGTGATAGTGTATCCCTTCTCTCTCAACATAGCAAAGATGGGTTTCATTAGTTTAGTAAAGAGCCGTGGGCCCTCAGAAATACCATTGGGAAGGCATGTGAACTGGAAAAATTTTCCCCTGCCATTTAAAACAAAGATATTTTTGTTGCTCATCTGCTATCTTTACAGAGTAGTAAGCATGCCATAAATCAACTGAGGCCATGTAGTCATTATGATTGATGAGCCTAATTGCCTGCTCAAAGTTTTCCATCTTAAAATGCTTATATGGAATATGCTTGTTTAGCTTCTCTAAATTAAGGACCATTCTATATTCACCATTCTTTTTCTTCCTCAGAAAAATAGGGGATAGAATCTACTCATGCTGTCCATGAGTTTCTGTGATTTCTTTAAGCTCGAGCAGTTTGTTAATTTCCTGAGATAAAATTCTTTGTTCTTCAATGGAAAACACATATTCCATTTCATCATGAAATAAATGTTCAATGTTGGCTACATCAATATCAAGATGACAGTTTGCAACAATAAAATAAATGGATCACTCGTGATCTTATGCCATTCATGCACAAACTTATGCAGTCTACCTGCTTCAAATTTGTGGCTTACCTGAGTTATTGCCGGGGATTGTTTCCCTGACCCCAGGCGTTTTTGGGCTCAGTGTCCTGTCTGGAGAAGGACTGCCTTGTGAGGCCACCCCTGAGGGGCCCGTAAGGGTGGAATCGGGACGAGAACCCCCTGTAAGGCATTCTCCCAAAGAAGCCTCTTGGTCTTGTTCCACCAAACCTGCCAGCTGCCGATTGCCATGTTGAGAAAGGTTTCTTCGGCGCGATCTTGTTCCTGAGCTTTTCAGACTCCTCAATCTGTCTTGCTGACTGCGAGACATCGTCACCAAATAGATACCGCGTCATGGGTGATGTGTATTTGGGATTAATTTCCTGCATGATGATGAATCGCCTGGCCAAGTTATTACGGTAGTTGGCATTCCCAAGTAATGCAAGAGCTCCATTTAGCATACCCACTTCCTGGGCAACCCCTGCGTGACCCTCATCTTGTGGAATTTTGTCTAGAGTAGTGAGCGACTTTATGACGATAGTGGCAGCCATCAGAATGTCATTACTCACATCTCTCATACAAGAATCAGTCTTTTTCACCTCAACCTTGAGAGCATCAAATATCTGAGCGTTGCAGACGAAAGGAGTTAATGCAGGGCAGTTGCCGGGCCTCTTGGTAGTCTCGTCCTCCACAATCTGCTTGTATTCTTCTTCACGCATGCCGTGGTCAAACAAGTAATTCACCATATCAGCCACAGGCATCTCCATATCTACTGGAATGTCGTCCAAAGGCCCGTATGTTTTAGCACTGTGCATGAGTACGCTGCCAATACTTGGCTCATCGTGAATTTCACCATCTTCATCATCATCATTGCCATCATCAAAACCAGAAAAACCGGCTGTGGAGTCCGTGAGTCCCGACTGCACAAAGAGGGGACGTCCTACCACCCATTCGTGGCGGTGTGAGGCTGCGTTGTTGATGTTATGGGCGCCACCCTGCCGCGCCTCCCTCCCTCCTGGGGGGTCCCCGGCATCCAACATGCCTTGCTGCCTATCATAGGCAGACTTAACCTTATCCCTCTTCAATTTTTGGATTTCTCCACGTAGCTCAGTAATAGCCTCAAACATCACTGCCCATGGAGGGGCGTTAGCATAATCCCTTGAAGTACAGGGAGCTTGAGGAGGTGACAACAGCTCACGCCTTTGTTCCCCTGAGGGCGGGCATTCCTGCCCACGATCACCCCTCCCGGAAGAATAACACTTTCCATTAGAGCTCTCTCGGCGTGAAGAAGAGCTCCTGTGCGTAGTTCTTGCAGAACTACTTGAGCTTCCTCCATAAGAGGAACGATTCTCGGTGCCAGAAGCCTTAAGTCCCCTCGGGGAGGCTTCATCCACAGTCTCCTCCATGATGGCGGGCCTGCTACCTGCCCCCTGCAACCCAGCAGAATAACACTTAACTGGGTGAAATAAAGGCACCAACCCGCTCCACAGATGGATAACGGGTAGAGACAGCCACTGGAACCCGTGTGACCAGAAACTTGTCCCGGGAAACAGGAAACAAAAAAGGTCACCCCAAACAAGAGAGCCAGGACAAACATCTGAACAGCTTGGGATCACTGCAGCAACTGCTGGCACAGGGTGATGTAGTGTATCTCATGGGAAAGTGTACTTCAGCAGAAAAGTGATTTGCCGAAGTAAAATCAATGTGTACTCATAAAATCGATTAAAAATCCCACGCGAGGCATACTTTGTCCCCTCGCCACCAGAGCGCACTGCTTCGCGCCACCCGCGGCCCACTGCACTGTGTTTACTCAGTGACTCAGTCCCGCGTGTGCACTGTTTATCACCTGACGCCATCATCACGCCTAAAGTTGTAGAAAAGAGGAAGCGTGTTGTGCTTACACTTAAGCAGCTGATCAGATCAGCTGCTGATTAAGATCAGCTGATCTTTGTTATGGTAAGATGCGTGAGTGTAGGGTGGTGACTGTGGACATAACTTCACTTCTATTCAAGTGTCCGGCAATATTCAAGTATCCGGCATGTCGGCGGTCCCGTTGATGCCAGATAAGAGCGATTTTACTGTATTCATTTCTTGCTGTCTTTAAGTTTTTTTTTTTTTTTTTTTGGTCTTGATTTTTCATTTTTATCCATGCTTTGTCTCTTTTTTCTTTGCTCTTGCACATCTTACACTGAACCAAACCTGTTTTCCTTTTTTTTAGGTTTGTATAGTGGGACATATTTATTCACTCTTTTCTCATATAGGTCCATAAAAATGTCATACTTATCTTGCACATCATTTGCTCTTTTCAGCTTTCCCAACTCCATTTCTTCATAGAATCTCTTATGGTTATTTATATTCATTTTTCCATAGTTTCTCCTGTTTTCTTTGTATTATTCATCCTCTTCACTGACATCATTATCAGTCTCTATTTCTGTCATTACATGGTCACTTTTTCCCATGCGGCACACGTATCTTAATTCTTTAGTCAGGTTCATTTCTTTCATTAATATTAGGTCAAGTCTTGTTGGTTCATCATCTCCCCTATATCTTCTACTTTCAGTCACCCATTGCATCATCGTGTTTTCCATAGTCACCTTCAGAAATCTTTCTCCCCACGTAGTCTCAGTTCCTCCTGCCTTGAACATTTCCCAATTTATTTCTTTGCAATTGAAGTCACCAACCAATAGTACTCTTTTATTACTTTTGATTAATTTACTCAAACACTGGATGGTATTTTCTATTATTTTCTCATGTCTTCCTTACTCCAAGAATTTGTTTTGGGTGGTATGCAGCTTGTTATTACCATCAGTATTTCTCTCATTATTATCCTTCAAGTTAACACTCACTATTTCTGCTTTTCCTTCCACCTATTTCACTATTTTGGTCTTCACCTCCTTTCTTGTCATTACCATTACACCTCCCCCTCCTTTACCAATCCTGTCTCTTCTCCACATATTGAAGTTATTGTTAATGACAATCTGATTATCTTCTTTTAGCTTTATTTCCATTAAACACACCTTCAAATTCTTTTCTTTTAAATAGTCTTGTTATTCCAGTGTTCTGTGTAACAATCTGTCTATTCTGGTATACATCACATTCAGTCCTTCATTTGAACAATTTTTCTCTATTTTCATTTATTCATTTTCCTTTATAAACCATTTCTTCACTCTGTCTCCCAAAACTCTTAAAAAAAATTTAGTCCCTTCTTCTTCTGTTCCTGATTCATTTTTCTCTTTAGCCTCTTCATACATTTCTTTAATTTTTTTCCATTCTTTTTCATTTCTGTTTTTCTTAATGTATATATCTTTGCAATCTTCTACTTCTCTTAGTTTGAATGTTCTTTCTAGTATCTCTTCTGCTGCTTTTTTGTGATTTTAATCTTATTTTCACGGGTCTTGTTTTGCCTTCCAGATAAGCTCCCAGTCGAACAATTTTTTCCATTTCCTCCTCACATTTAGTGTCATCTTCATCATTTAGTTTCTTTAAAAAATTCTTCACTGTTTTTTGTTTCTTCTTTCTCTCTTTTCAATTTGTATGTTATATTTTTCTCCTTAATTCCATAAACTATAACACTTTTCTTCTTATCTGCTGCATCTCTTATTAGATCTTCATTGTTTTCTAGTGCCTTCACCACTTCCTTTTCTACATTTTTATTTTTTTTCAGTTGTTTTTCAATTATTTACTTAAAGTCAATATTTACTTTATATTTTTTTTTATTTTCCAGCCTCTCATTTCATCCATGACTCTCTCTTTCACCCTCTTCTCATCCTCCACTAGTTATGCTTTCAAATCTTTATTTTCTTTCATCACTTGATTACCTAGTTGTGTCATGCTGAAAAGGAGCTATGCTCGTACTGTCCGGCCTCTGTATCTATTATCATCTAACTCGGCCTTGAAATTATGAATAGTTTTTGCTTGCATCACATCCTTGTTGAGACTGTTCCTTATATCAATTACTCTTTACAGAAAACTATTCTTTTCAATACCTCTTATACAAATTCCTTTTTTCAGTTTTTTTTCCATGTCTTCTAGTGTCTCTTGTATCTCACGTCACAATTTCATTGCTGTCTAGCTTTTCCAGTCCTCCCACTAGTCTATATATTGCAATTAAGTCTCCTCTCTCCCTTCTTTGTTCCAGAATTGGAAGGTTTAGTTTTTCTAGTCTCTTTTTGTATGTCTCATCACTTTAGGCTGGGATCATCTTTGTTATTGCTCTTTGTATCCTCTCCAGTTTCCTGGTATATTTCTTTAGACTTGGTGACAATACCACACAGCTGCATATTCCAATTTTCGACGAATCATCATTACAATTAGTTTCCTCATCATTTCTTCATCCAAGTATGCAAATTCAATTTTTATTTTCCTTAGCAGATTCATTGTTCCCCCAACAATCTTGTTTATATGGTAGTCAGCTGTTAATGAGTCTGCTACTATTATCCCAAGATCTTTTTCTTTTATTCTTTTTCCAATATGGTCATTTCTCAACTTGTAAAACACCAGATAGTCTTTTTACTCTTGCCAAATTCCAATAAGCTACATTTCTTTGCATTGAAATTAATTTCTCATCTACAGCTCCATTTTTCAGTCTGATTCAAATCTTGTAAAGTTCTGATCTTCCTCTGTTTCTATTTTTTTCAGTAATTTAGAATCATCCACAAATAAACCCATATTGCTGTTGATCTCTTCTGTCATATCATTAATATACAAAGTGAACATGACTGGAGCCAGTACAGAACCTTGAGGTACTCCACTTGCTACTTTTCTCCAGGATGACTTTTGATCTCTAATAACTGTTCTCTTTTCTCTACTGCTTAGAAAATCTTCCATCCACTTCAGAAGTCCCCCTCTCACTCCACCTATGTTCTTTATCTTCCACAGAAGTCTCTTATGTGGCATCTTGTCAATGGCCTTTTTTAAATCCAGGTAGATACTATCTACCCATCTGTCTCATTCTTGTACTATGTTAATTATTCTCAAGTAAAAACAGATCAAATCAGCTGTACACGATCTTCCTCTATGAAATCCAAATTGTCTATAAGTTATCATACTATTCTCTTCTGAGAATTTCATCCATCCATCTTTCACAATTGTTTCACATATTTTTGCCACAACTGATGTTAATGATTAATGATTCTGGTCTGCAATTCAGAGGGTCTTTTTTACACCCTGCTTTAAATATTGGCACAATATCAGCCTTTTTCCAGACTCTTGGTAACTTGCTCTATTTTAATGAATACTCAACAATATGATGTATTTTGTCTGCCAACTGACTATTACATTCCTTTAAAACCCAGTTTGATATACCATCCAGTCCTTATACTTTGTCTACTTCTAACCTCTCCATAATGCCCTGTATTTCACTGATAGCTACATTTATTTTTTCAAGAGTTAACTGCTCCACCTTCACTTCCTTGTATTGTAAACTTGCTTTCTTTGGTGAAGACTGACTGAAAGGCATCACTCATCACCTCCAACATATCCTCAATGTCTTTATATTCTTTGCCATCCACCTCTAATTTTTCAATTATTTCCTTTCATTGTACCTTATTGTTGACATGTCTGTAGGACAGTTTAGATTGGTCTTTGCATTTATCTATTATATCTTTTTCATATTTTCTATGCTCTTCTCTTCATATTGTAATGTACAGTAAGATAACGCAATGAAATAAGTAAGAATGATAAAAGAGAAAAGACGATAAAAGAGAGAGAGAGAGAGAGAGAGAGAGAGAGAGAGAGAGAGAGAGAGAGAGAGAGAGAGAGAGAGAGAGAGAGAGAGAGAGAGAGAGAGAGAGAGAGAGAGAGAGAGAGAGAGAGAGAGAGAGAGAGAGAGAAAGCTAGGATACAGACACCAGATGTATGATTAAAAGCGGCCACTTGCTGCCATAAACTAACCCTAAGAATTTCCACACCCAGACACTCTCCTTTTCCAATTAATTTACCTAATTTCCCTTTGTTCAGTCAGTTTGAGTCTCACATAATTTGCAGCAGAAGAATTGCCAATGACAATGAAATAATCAATGTTCATCTGATTCCCTTTGTTTGATCAGAAGAATTTTTAAAATAAAGTGTTTTATTCAGGTAGTGACCATGTGAGGAGCATGTGTGTGTGTGTGTGTATTTACCTAGTTGTGAAATACATGACAAGAGCCACACTAGGCTCATGCTGTCCTGTCTCCATATCGACTTTTATCTAGATTTTCTTTAAATTTATGAATTGTCTTTGCACACACAGTCTCATTCTTAAGTTATACAGTTATACACTGTTATACTTCTGTGTGGGAAGCTATGTTTCTTAATGTCTCTTCTGCAAACACTCCTTTTCAGTTTCATTCCATGTCCTCTTGTGTCTCTTGTTATCTGGTATCATGAGGTTTTCTCTGTCCAACTTTTCCATTCCTTTTAATATTCCATATATTGCTATCAAATCACCTCTTTCCCTCCTTTTTTCTAGTGTAGTCAGGTCCAATCTCTTCAACTTTTCCTCATAACTATACTCTCTTAAGCTTGCAGGGATTTTAGTTGCAGCTGCCTGGATTATTTATAACTTTCTTCTATCCTTTTCTCAAACTTGGTGACCACACTAATGCTGTGTACTCCAATCTCGGACATATCATCATTGTTATCATTTTTTTTATCACATCATCAATATAGGAGAATACTATCTTGATGTTTCTAAGCAGACTATATGTTTCTCCTATAATTTTATTAATGTGTTTCGCAAATGACAAATTATCAGTAATAATTACTCCTAGGTCTTTTCTTCTGATCTTATAGAGATTTCCTCATTCCCTAAGTAATAGTTGCCAACTGGTCTTCTCACACTTTTTCCAAACCTCATCACACTACATTTTTTAACATTAAACTCCATGTTCCATCTCAATGACCATTCATTAATCTTAATTAAGTCTTAATTTAAAGCACTGCAGTCCTCTCCATTTGTTACTTTCCTCATAATCTTAGCGTCATCAGCAAAAAGGTTCATGTAACTTTCTACACCTTCTGCCATATCATTTACATAAACTGTGAACATAATAGGTGCAAGTACTGAACCTTGCGGGACTCCACTTATTACCGTTCTCCAGTTCAACCTTCTGCCTTTAATTACTGTCCTCATTTCTCTGTTTGTCAAAAAGTCAGTCATCCACTTTAACAGTGATCCACCAAGTCCTCCAATTTTTTCCAATTTCCATATTAGTCTTCTGTGCAGAACTTTATCAAATGCTTTTCTCAGATCTAAATACATGCAGTCGGCCCATCCATCTCCCTCTTTCACTATATCTATTACTCAAGTAGAAACTTATCAAATTCACAACACAAGATCTTCCTTTTCTGAAGCCAAACAGTTTCTCTGTTATCATGTGATTGTCTTCCAGAAATTTCACCCATCTGTTCTTGATAATCTTTTCACAAATCTTCGCCACCACACTTGTCCAGGAAAGCTGTCCACTTTTCCTCTATGTCCTCCTTTTGAATAACTAACTTTTGAATAGCTTTTTCCTATTGGGTTTATGTATTTAAGGTCTTCTACTATTTCTTGTTCCTTGGTGAAAATTAGATCGAGCCTTGAAAGTGCTTCATTTACCCTAAATCTTGTGTCATCTGTAACCCATTGTGTCAGGAAATTTTCAATAGCCAGGTCTAGTAGCTTGTTCCCCCATGATGACTCACTGCCTTCTGTGGTCCAATTCTCCAAAGATATCTCTTTACAGTTAAAGTCCCCCATCAAGAGTATATCATCATTTTCTTCCAAGAAACTGCCAAACACGTCCTTGTGTCCTCAATCATTTTCTTATATTCATCCTCTCTCCAAGAGTTGGAATAGGGGGGAACATAAGTCACCACAACGTTACAGTATCTTCCAATATTCTGTCTTAAGCTTATTTTCAATACTTCTGCCTCCTCCACCCCATATGTGACAGATTCCACTAATAAATCCTTCCTAACTAGAAGCATCACACCTCCTCCCCGTTTATTCTTTCTATTTCTCATCCAGAGGTTGTATTTTCCTTCACCAATATTTAATGTCACCCCTTCACTTGCTAATTTAGTTTCAACAATTCCCATGATGTCCAGTTTCTCCTCTTTTAAACAGTCTTCTAGTTCCAACACTGCCATCATTAGTCCATTTATGTTCATGTATGCTACTTTTAGTCTTCCCCTTCTGCATTTACTTCCCTCCTGTACCACTTTCTCAACCTCATGTCCATGACCCTCCAAAAGAACTGTTTTTTCTTCACCTCTGATAGTTTTCCATTTTTTTCACTTGCTTCTTTTCTTAGTTCATTTACAGTATCTCTCTCTCTCTTCTCTGGTTCAATCTTTTTTTTTATCCACACTTGTTTGTATTCTTCCACCTTAGCCAGTTTCCAGGATTTACTCAGTGTTTCTTCAGCTGCCACTTGTGACCTAAACCTTATTTTCATAGGACGCTGTCCACCCTCAACATATCTACCCAATCTTTTAATTTCTTTGATCTCTCCAGTCAGCTCTTTTTCTTCTTGTAATGTCCCCACTAATTTTTCAACACATCTTTTCCTTCTTTTCTCTTTCAGTCCTCTGAGGTGTACACTCTTCCTTCAGGCCAAATACCACAACAGTTTTTTCTTATCCACAGTGTCTCTCACCAAGTTTTCTTTCTGTTTTATAACGAACAACTTTTCTGTTAGCTTTGTGTCGTTTGCCTTGGTTTGTTCCTCCACAATTTTCCTAAAATCGATCTTTTCTTTCTCTTGTTCTTTCTTCCAATTTTCTCAGTTTACCACTTTGTCTTCCACTTTGTCTTCATATTCCATTGCTTTCTTTACATATAACGTTAGTTTTTTTTATGTAGAACATCGTATGCACCTTTCCACACCCCCTTCTCAGTGATCAAAGTTTCAACCATCTTCTCCATCTTGTCAAATCTATCATTCATTTCTTCCATTTTGGTTTCTAGTGTGATAATTCTCCTTCTCATCATTGCTTCCCCAACCCTTCAGTCCTCTTCCCCAAATCCCGAGAAGTCTCCCTGTCTCGCCTTCGGGATAGTCCCCATTGGTGTAAACAACATAGTGGGGACTGAAGTAGCCCCTTTTCGCTGCTCATTATAACAATTTAACTGCTTTCTACAAAGCACTTTTGGAGACGGGACAGCAATGAGTAAAACCAGTGTGAACTCTCACCTCTGTATTTCCACTAGGGCAGCTCTCAGTGACATAGATGGATGGATTTTTAAGAGTGCCTGTTTGCGTTGACTTTTCTGTCTGCCATGTGTGTGTGTGTGTGTGTGTGTGTGTGTGTGTGTGTGTGTGTGTGTGTGTGTTGCACCCCTACCCCCTTCTTTCCCTGTATCCCCCTACTTCCTCCCTTGGCAACAGTGCAGGAAAGCGGTTGAAGCATTTTCTCACAAGCAGTCACTACCCAGCAGTTGGAAGGAGCAGATGTACTGAGACATGCTCTAACATTTATCAGAGACTAAGGTGGGATACTAGGTACCTAGGTCAGTTGCCTTAAGGGGGATAAGTGAATTATTATTATCAGCCATATGCCCCAGCCTATTTATATAGAATACGAGTCTCCATAGTACTCTGCCAGTAAGTGTACTTGTGAATTACACACTACACCCAGGGAAGTGACTCTTGGCTGTACAAGTGTACAAGTTGAGTTTGTGCAGTGAGAGGTGACTGACCCTCCTCTGTGTTTATGGGCACTCTTTTGTAGTAGTTTCTTGTATCTTTTGTTAATAACCCTGTTTTGTCTTCAATGCTACTGTGGGCTGATCCAGTTCTGCTGCAGAGGACTTAAGTAATTAGCTGCCTAGTGAACTTTACTCCCTCCTCAGGTCCTCACAAGGACTGCTGTCCAGGAGGCAGCAAACAACACTACTCAACTCAAGGCTATAACACTCTGTTGGGCAGTGGGAGAACTGTTACAGTGGGTGGAAGCCCAACAGAGTATTATACCTCGATCATATGTGTTATTGTGTGTTAACTGTTTTTTCCTAGATGTGGTTGTCAATTCTTCTGCTGCTGTGGGTGTTTAGAGTTGTTTGGAGTATTTGCCTTGTCTGTGGGTAGGTAAAACAGATTGGCAACCTCACATTAGTGTGGCCTGGAGTTACAACCATTGTGAATAGGGTGTAGGAGTCACAATGGACCATGTACACCTGTCTATAAGCCCTATACTGAGTCCATGTAAGAGGTGGCTCAGTGAAGCTAGTCAGGTGCAGCAACTTGGTGAAGGGGCTGGGAAATGTTGTCATAACAATATCTTAACATATTCATTTCTCTTTGTTGTATATTCTGCCCACAAATTGTCTTCTTCCACTCTTCCAATTTTTTCAAAGCAGTGTCTCTTTCTCCATTTGATATTTCAAATCTCCTATTAAACCAGTCCTTATGTCCAAATTCTCTTCCTCTTATTTTTAGTATATATCTTTGCACTCTTTCATTATATATTTCAACAAATACTTCCCATTTCCCTTCCACTCTCCTTACTTCTTTAAACTTACTCCAATCAGCTTTTGCAAAGTATTTATTAAGCTGATCAAATTTTCCTTTTATAACTGAGTCTTCCAATCCTATAGTTTCTTCTTCTTAGTTCTAATTTAACTTCTTTTAAGGTTATCTTTATTACAACATGGTCACTTTTTCTTATTGGAACATTATATTCCATATTATCTACAATTTTTTGTAGATAATATCAAATCTGGTCTTGATGGTTCTTCATTTTTCCTGTAGCTTGTACTCTCTCCAACCCAATGCATAAGTGAGTACTCCATCACTAACCTCACGAGTTTGTATCCCCATGATATGATTCCTTCCATGGTTGTCAAATCTTCCCAACAAACTTCTTTACAGCTATAATCTCCTAGCAGTACTACCTTGTCATTCTAGCTCATTATTCTGCCCAAACAATCTTTTGTACCTTCCAATAGAGTTTCATAATCTAACTCCCATGAGCTTGTCTTAGGTGGGACATATACCAAAACAAAGGTTCTTAGTCCTTTTCTTTCCTTAGTTTTCTTCACTTCAGTCATTTCCACTTTTCCTTCTCCAAAGAATACTTCTTTCACTTATAGCTCTTTTCTTATCAACATCATTACTCTACCACCCTGTTTCTTTTTTCTATTTTTCATCCACATGCACTTTCCTTCACTAATGTTAACTGCAGTAATTTCATCAATTAATTTAGATTCAGTAATTCCCATAATGTCAGGCTTATTTTCTCTTACAAAATCATTTATCTCTTCTTGTGTTGATAATATCCCATTGATATTGGTATATGCCACCTTTAGCTCTTTCAACGCTCTCCCTGTTTCCTTTAATTTTATATATACTACTTTCTAATAGAACTTCTTTTCTCTTCCTCTGTTCATTCCCCATTTTTTTCTTTACTTGATTCAACATATCATTCATTTTCTTTCTTTCCTCCTCACTAAGTCTCTTTTTATCCATATCTATTTATAGTCATCCTTTTTGACAGTTTCCAGGCATTAAATAGTACTGTTTCAGCAACAATTTGAGACTTAAACCTAACTTTTATTGGCCTGTTACCTACTTCCACATATTTGCTAATCCTTGTCACTTCTTCAATCTCTTCCACTGTGCTGTCACTTTCTTCTTTAGCTTGACTAATCACTTTCTTGACTAACTCTTTAACAAATTTCTCTCTTTCGTATTTCATGGGTTTCATTTCATCCTTGACACCAAACACTATTACATACTTTGTCTTTTTTACTGTGCCCCTAACTTACTTCTCCTTTTGCTTCATTGCTTTCACCAGAAAATTTTCCATTTCTTCCTTCAACTACATTTCCAAAATGTCTTTTATATTCATCTTCTCTTCTTCCTGCTTCTTTGTCCAATCTTGTTGCCTCTTATTAACTTCCTGGAAATTTTCTGTGTTTACATCCACTCTGTTAACACAATCCTTACCTTTCTCTGCATAACTGCCACAGTTTTTCCTTAGTTCACTATTTTCCCTTTATGGAAAAGCTACCCCAACCATCAATTCATGAACAGTTTTTTCTAGCATCAGAAGATTCGTAAATAAAGATATCTTTAGTATTTCTGTTTCTTCTGGTTTAAATCCTCTAAAATCCCTTATAACTGGACTTTTATGAATCTCTTTCAGCCAACTCTCCATTTCATCTTCGTCCTTGGCCTTTTTTTTTTTCCTGACTATAGGGCAGGACAGTATATATATATATATATATATATATATATATATATATATATATATATATATATATATATATATATATATATATATATATATATATATATATCAATGCTGGGCACCGCAAACCAAAAATCACTTCCACAAACCACAAATCCACAAGCCCACAACCTACCTTCCACAACCACAAATTCACAAACCCCCTGACATTTACTTTTTCGCAACCACAAATCCGCAAACAGGGTAGGTCAATCAATTATTATATAGATAAATAAGTAAATGTGTTGATTAACTTTATTTTAGTGTTATCATTATCATTATCATTTTTAATGTTATTTTAATATTATTTTAATGTTATTTTACCTAGGTTGTGCCCTGCTTGGGCTACCCTCCTGCGCAGTGGAAAAAGGCATCAAATAAGTTAAATTATTAATTCAGGACACTCACTGAGTCACAGCAATATTTAAATTGATAATATAAATGCAAAAAATTTAACTTACTTAAGGCACCGGAAACTTTCACTATAGCAACAGAGTCAACACAGCAAACTGGCTAAAGGTGTGGAGGAGGATTGAAGGAGGCACACGCTGGGCAGCAGCAGCAGCACTAAAGAGTCGACAACAAAAAATTTCACAAGGCACTAGCATGAGGAGAAAAAAGGTGATAAATTATAGATGAAGATTTTGAAATATGGCACTAAATAGGACAAAAAAGGCCACTAGTTATGGAATAAGAAAAGTAAATATTTGGCACTAGATTATCATGAAAATCGCTAGATTTAGCATCAAAAGTGTTAAGTTAGCAACATTAGGCCTGAGCTAAAGACTTCTAGTTGCCAACTTGACAGTTTAGATATGACAAGTTTTGGCAACCCAAAATGAGCTTGTGCTTGCTTTACCATGTGGTATGCAAGTGTGTTTGTGTTTGGGGAAGTGCTTTCGCAAACACAAATCCGTAAATTTGTGGGGATTTTGCCACAAACGCAAATTCGCAAACAAAAATTATCATTCCTCCATCCAAATATGAGAATGCCATTTTTACTCTTTTTAACAAATTCATTGTCTCTCCAGTGCTCTTATCAATGTGTCTGTCCGGAGTCAAATTTTCAGTGACTGTTACTCTTAAATCCACTTCCTCTTTTGACTTTTTTTAACTTCACACCATCCATCTCAATGACATTATATTCTTTTCTTGCTCTTATGAAACTCCATTACTTTACACTTACTTAAACTGAATTCCATTTGCCAGGATTTACTCCATATATTTATCTTATTTAATCATCTTGCAGTACCATACAGTCATTTACATTTTCTACCCTCCTCATCAGCTCAGCATCATCTGCAAATAAGTTCATATAACAATCTATTTCTTCATTTAAGTCATTCACATATATTACAAACATTATTGGTCCCAACACTGACCCCTGTGGGACACCACTAGTTACTTTCAGCCAAGATAAATTTTGGTCTTGTATTACAGTTCCCATCTCTATCATCCAGATAATCCTCCATCCACTCCAACAGTCTTCCTCCAATTTTCTCATAATTTTTTATCTTCCATAGCAGTCTTCAGTGTGGTACTTTCGTCAAACACTTTCTTCAAGTCTAAGTAAACACCATCCACCCATCCATCTCTCTCCTGCACAATATCGACTACCCTTGAATAAAAAGACTAAGTTCGTGGAGTATGATCTTCCCCTCCTAAATCCAAATTGACAATTTATCGAAACTTTATCTCTTTCCAAATGTTCCATCCATCTTTCCTTTATTGTTCTTTCACACAGCTTTCCTACAACACTAGTCAAGGACTCTGGTCTATAATTTAGTGGGTTTTCCTTATTTCTTCTTTTGAATATTGGTGTAATATTTGTTCTCTTCCAATCTTTTGATATTCTTCCCTGTCACTTTCCTGATAGTGATGTTACCACTAGACTGTGAATTTTATCTGCCAGTTGTTCTCTACATTCCGTCAATATCCAGTTTGATACTCCATCTGGACCAGCTGCTTTATTTACATCAAGTTCTTCCATCATCTTAAGTATTTCCTCATAACTGACTGGGACTGTACTTAGTATATTCCACACCAACTTATCCCTTCCAGCATCAAACTCCCCTACCACAGCAAATACCAATCTGAAACTATTGTTCATAACCTCCACCATGTCTTGTGCATCCTCATAGATTTTTCCTTCAACTTTCAATCTTGATACACCTTCCTTCTTCTTCATCTTCCCATTAATATGTCTAAAGAATAAATAGTTTGGGTTCATTTATACACTTAACTATTATATCACTTTCATAGATTCTTCTCTGTATTCTTATTATCTCAACATACTTTTTTCTAACATCAATATATTCCTCCCATCTGCTCTCAGTTTTCCTCCTCTTCCATCTATTCCAAACATCTGACTTACAATTTCTTGCCTCTTTGCAGTTTGTATTGAACCATTCTTTACCCTTTCTACATCTTGCTCCTCCTCTAACTACAAATTTCTCCACAGCAGAATTGTATATCCTTATAAATTCATCCCATTTTTTTTCTGAACATCTTCTGCATCTTCAAAGTCTTTCCAGTCCACAGCAACAAAGTACTTTCTTAAGTTTTCAAAGTCAGCTTTACTATATTTAAATCTTTTCACCTCATAATTTTCATCAATGATTACATTTTCATTTTTCAAATTAAATTCCATCAACACAAGATCACATTTACCTACAGGGTTATCATAGTGTATAGTTTTTGATAATTTCTATGTCCTTGGTAAACACTAGATCAAGTCTTTATGGTTTATCTCTTCCACTAAATCTGGTATCACAATCAATCCATTGAGTCATTAAGTTTTTCACCACTCAGTTTTACAGTCTATTACTACATGAATTCTTACTTCCATTATATCAAACAAACTACAAAGTGAATTACATAGGTCCGCTTTCACCCAATTCCGTGTATCAGCACATTCTCTTGCAGTGGAGGTGGATAGGTGGAGTAGAAGGGGCCGCGGTTACTTCCCACTAGCAGAGAGGGTGTGTACTTGTGGGGATGTTCAGACAGAGGAGCATGTTATTCAGTTCTGTCCCTTAATGCAACATATTCGAGACATTTACCGGATTTCTACTATTCAAGAGCTATGTACGACACAAGCTAATTATGCATTAGTATGTAAGATAGTTTGGGATGTATTACAAGTCTATCGGAACTAAACTTGAATCATGTCAATGAAAGTTGTGTATATTTTTTGAATGGGAATAATATTATTTGTGTAATTTTTTTTTCTCTCGGTAGGTAAAATAGGAGTTTAATCCAGATGATGCATATGTTCGTTTATTATTAGTATTTTTTTTTTATGTATTTTATCGTTGGAGGTATAAACTTGGTTTTGTTTTGTTAACTGAGATTTTCTAATTTTGTGTTTAACTATGCTTAAATTATATCCATCAGCTTTGTGTATACTATTAAATGAGCATAATAGACTTTCAGATAATGCACATATGTTCATTTATTATTATTAATTTTTGAAAAGTATGCTAATGTATTTCATTATTAGAGGTATAAATTTAGTTTTATTTATTATATTGTACTATTAACCGTGTCATTGATTAATCTTAATAATTTTGTATGTCATTATCCATTTTCTTTTACATTTTAAGTTTATCAATATTTTGTTAATTGTGACACTTTTAAGTTTTTATACCTTAATATTTCTAGTTTTGTCACATACAATCACATTTCTACAGTCTTTTGTGATGGACCAATAGCACGTTTCTTTTACCTCTTTTAGAAGGTCACTTATCGTTCGTTATGTTCACTGTGTTGTATGGGTTGTTGTGGTCAATAAAATAATGATAATAATAATGTGTGTGTGTGTGTGTGTGTGTGTGTGTGTGTGATTCACCTACAGTCATCTGCTGGTCACCCAGCCAGCCATTACCCTACGGAAAGAGCTTAGAGCTCATAGTGACCAATCTTTGGGTACGACTGAGACCACTGACACACCACACACTGGGACAGTGTAGTCACAACCCCTCAGGTTACATCCCGTACCTACTTGCTGCTAGGTGAACAGGGGCTACACATTAAGAGGCTTGCCCATTTGCCTCACCGTGCACGGGATATTCGAACCCAGGCCTTCTTGGTTGTGAGCCGAGCATGCTACCACTACACTATGCGGTGTGTGTGTGTGTGTGTGTGTGTGTGTGTGTGTGTGTGTGTGTGTGTGTGTGTGTGTGTGTGTGTGTGTGTGTGTGTGTGTGTGTGTATTTAGTTGTACTGTATTGGTCACAAGCCAAAGCTCATTTTGTCCTTTCTCCATAACAATATTTATCCAATTTCTCATTTAACATTTGTACACTTCTTCCTTCAAATCATTCCAGATTTCAATAGTTCTATACAGGAAGCTGTATTTCTTGATGTCACTCAAACATCCACTCTTCTTTATTTTTCTTCCCATGCCTCCTCATCCATCTCTCTCTCCCTCTTCCATCTGTGGTACAAAGTCATTTCTGTCAATTCTTTCCATATTGTATACTAATTTGTATGTTGTTATCAGGTCTCCTCTTTCTCTTCTCTCCTGTAGTGTTAGTAATCCCATCTCTTCAAGTCTTTCTTCATACCTTACATCTTTCAATTCTGGTACCATCTTTGTCACTATCCTCTGTATTCGTTCCAGTTTCTGCATCTTTTTTTTTCTATGTGGAGACCAAACTATTGTTGTGCATTCCAATTTAGGTCGTATCATGTTTCTTATAACTTTTTCATAATTTCTTTATCTATATAGTTAAACACCACTTTAATGTTTGTTAAAAAGCAGTGTGTAAAGGTGAAGGCATTTATGTGCCTTTCAGGTGATGATGTGCCCTGGATCATTACTCCCAAATCTTTTTCTTCATTACTTTTCATTATTATTTCTCCTCCTCAGTAGATGATTTTTAAGTATGATTTTATTCCTTTATTTGTTGGTTTACAGCAGGGGTGGGGAACGTCCGGCCTCCGGGCCGTATAAGGCCCCCAAGACAATTTGATCAGGCCCGCAAGGCAGTTCATAAATGCTATTTCATATCTCATGAATGAATAATATATAATGTAATTTTATTATGTGCTGGCTGCAGGTTATTTAAATTCAATTAATTATCTATGAACTCGGCAGTTTAGCAGCGTCATACCCTTGAATATAATTATATTTCTTGATTTTTTATTTTGTGACTGTTTTTCTTTGCACTGCTAGCGTCAGCTAAGAGCACTTGTACGGCCTTGAGCTGAATGTTGCCATAGCATCCACAGGCGGGACCGTGTACGGTACACGTATGCTTCTCGTCAGCCGCCTGTCTGTCTGTACTGCAGTGACTCAGCTAGGCGGGCCGCGGGCCGGGCAGTCAGTGCTAGGCATTTATCGAGTGTGGACGCTGTAGAACTGTTAATACACACTGGGTAGTTATCACGTGGTGTGACGTCCTACAAATGGCGACTGCAAAGAAAAGAAAAGTAGATGCAGAATGTCGAGCCTTCTTCCAAGAGAAGTGGACAAACGATTATTTTTTTGTTGAAGTGAAAGGCAAACCTGTGTGCCTAGTTTGTGGGGATGCGTTAGCAGTAATGAAGAAGGCCAATGTGGAGCGTCATTACAGCTCAAAACATGCTAAGCTCAGTGATTTGGGAGGACAAATGCATCTGGATAAAATCAATGCTCTTCGGCAGTGTTTAGAATCACAACAAGCCTCTTTCACAAGACCTCGGTGTGACAGAGACAACGTTATTCAGACGAGTTATGCACTGAGTGACCTAATTGCCAAGAAGCTGAAGCCTCACATAGAGGGAGAGTTTGTGAAAGAGTGCATCGTTAAAGCTGCGGAGTTGCTAGCGCCAGACAAACTTCAGTTATTTCAGAGTGTTAGTTTGTCTTGTAGAACCGTCTCAGATCGGATTACTGACTTAGCACAAGATATTCATAAAACACTGAAGGATTCTGCAAGAGATTTCCAGTTCTTCTCTGTGGCTTGTGACGAGACAACAGACATAACAAATACCGCCCAACTGGCCATTTTTGTTCGTGGAATAACGGCCGAGTTTGACACACGAGAGGAATTGCTGTCATTGGAAGCCATGCATGGCACCACAACTGGTGAGGACTTGTTTGAGAGTCTTGTTTCGTCAATGAACAAACTAGAGTTAACATTTGAAAAGTTAAGTGGCCTCACTACTGATGGAGCTCCAGCCATGGTTGGCTCACAAAAAGGGTTAATTGCTTTTGTTAAGAAAGAACTGAATCGTCTCTGTCTTGATCCAAGTGATTTAATAATATGCCACTGCATCATACATCAAGAAAATTTATGTGCATTGTCATTGAGGCTCAATAATGTAATGACAACAGTAGTGTCATGCATAAATTTTATCAAGAGCAGAGGGCTAAACAGCCGCCAGTTTAAGGAGTTACTGAATGATCTTGCCTCAGAGTACGGTGATCTTGTTTATCATTGTGAAGTGCGGTGGCTGAGTCGTGGGAAAATGCTTATGCGCTTTTATGAACTGCGTGATGAAGTCAAGCAATTCATGGAGATGAAGGGAACACCTGTCAGGGAACTCAGTGATAGCAAGTGGCTGTGTGATCTTGCTTTCATGGTTGACATTACCAAGTATCTCTCAGAGCTGAACGTCAAGCTGCAGGGCCCCAACCAGCTTCTCAGCTCTCTGCTTTCACACGTGAAATCATTTGAAGCTAAATTAAAGCTGTGGAAAGTGCAACTCGAAAGAAGTAACACTGTGCATTTCCCCACTCTGCAAGAACAAAATCCTTCTACAACGGATGAATATGCTGGTGAGTGTGCGAAACTAATTGAGGCATTTAGTGAAAGGTTCAAGGACGTGAAAAGTAAACAACAGGAGTTGAACATCTTCGCTACACCATTTAATGTGGAACCAGCTGATGTGCCTGATAACCTGCAACACGAAATAATTCAGCTGCAAAGCGATGATGAGCTGAAAGCTAGGTACAACAACCTCTCACTGCTTGAGTTCTACAGACGTTACGTAAGTGCTGATGATTTTCCTATTTTGAGGAGACATGCACTGAAATATGCATCTGTGTTCGGAACGACTTACTGCTGCGAGCAGTTCTTCTCAAAACTTACCCTGGCAAAGAGTAGACTGTGCTCCAGACTGACCGATGCAAACCTGGAAAACCAGTTGCGAGTAGCATCATCAACAGTACCACCTAACATCACGCGCCTCGCCAAAGAGAAGCAGTTCCAGCCGTCACATTAGAGGTGAGTTAAATGAGTGAAAAAATAATTGATAACTTTTTATGGCCCGCGAATTATATTAAAAATATCTAAATGGCCCTTGACAGAACGAAAGTTCCCCACCCCTGGTTTACAGTTTCCTTAAAGCATCACACATCCTTTTCCATCCATTCTATTCTTCCTTAATTTCATCCAATTTCTCTTATGTATAAACACCTTGGCTTCACACTGAAGTACACTCTGAGCTTCTCTTTCATTTTCTCTTTCCTTAGTAGCTTCCTATTGTATTCTTTCAGCTGACCAATCCTGCATGCAGCTTTATCCTTTTTGGTTACTTTATGATTATAGTCTGTTCAGGGATAAGACAGTACATAGTTCATTTTTGTTTTTTCTATCTCACTCCTCGGATCTCTCTACAAAGTTTAACAATATCCAGTACATTCATGTTTGCTCCCTTTTCAACAAATGATCTTGTTTCCACAATCTCTATCTTCTGAGGAGAATTTTTCAAACTCATACTTACTTGTTTTTTTACTGTTTTTGGCATGGTCTCACCCTACACCATCATGACCAGAACAACATGAACAAACCAAGGAACCTAAGAGACTTAGTTCACCTTAGTTCACAGGAAATTTTGTGCACTACTCACAGGACAGGGATTATCCACAACTAAGGATAAGTTGGATACTAGTAGATATGGCAACAGGATAGTATGAGGCTCTTTTCTTGTAAGTCACACATAAATACAACTGAATACTAAAATCCTGTTTTCTATAAATAAGAAAGTACAAACCTTAAAAGTGTTAGTGACAAGCTGCACCTGGGGTCCCCCATAGATGCACAGTACTGTGGGGTACTTGCGGCCTGGAGTGAATCCATGAGGCTTAAATACCATGGAGTAAACCACATCCCCACTGGCTATCCTGGTGGTGAACACCTCGGGTACCACTAGTGACTTGATCTCCCGCAATCCTTCAGACACTGTAAAGGTAAGAATGAGAGGAAACACTTATCTTGATGGTGAAAGGGAAATGCTTGTTGATTCAGGCTACAAAGATGTATCTGCAGACCTGTAAACATGACACAAATCTTCAGATTCTTCAGTAAAATATCTAAATTTATTTTTTTTTACTTTAATGAACATAAATATGACACTGCAGTATCACTCAATTTTTATCATGGGGCCCGTCATACAACAACATGGGGGCATACACTGCCTCTCATATTCATGGACTTAAGAGGACACATCCTTCCACCTCTCATATTTATGGACTTAGGGGACAGATCCTTCCCCATTTACTGCTCTGGGAAGGAAAGATGTACTGCCAGACATTCAGGCAATCACTACCCTCGCCATCCCCAACATTATTCTGCATTAAGGACTTCTCTGTGACTTGTTGCAGCCCATTCCCATCTTAGATGCAATTTGCATTAAAGCATTACACTAGTGGCAATTTGACTGTATATAACAAAGAACTATACACTTATTCACATGACAATAATTTGATAACAAATTACCATGCTCTTAATGATACAGTAAATAATAATGAGTTAGTTCCACACTCTGAATAATGGCTATCTGGCTGTGAAACCTGATTTCCATTCATTACCAGAACTCATTCCTCTATCTCCACCTATCATTTATGCTGTTGCACATGGAAAAGTAATAAAGATAAAATTCATAAATATTTCAACAGGCAACAAACTCCTGATCTAACCATAACCTAACTCACATGGTTCATTGACCAGGTCTCCCAAGGCAATGACCCACACCAGCTGCCCACTGCCATTTGGTGTGTCCAGAGGTGTGATGCGAAACACCTGGCTCTGGGAAGGCATCTCAACACTGCTGTACACTGTGGTGAACACAGTGCAGTCCTGCAGAAAGAAAAGTTGTTAATCTTTGGTGTGTGTGTGTGTGTGTGTGTGTATTTACCTAGTTGTATTGTACAGGGTACAAGCCAAAGCTCATTTTGTCCTGTCTCCATAATCATATTTATCCAGTTTCTCTTTAAATATGTGTACACTGTTTGTCACAACCTCCTACTCCTTCAAATCATTCCAGATTTCAATAGTTCAATACGGGAAGCTGTATTTCTTGATGTCACTCAAACATCTACTCTTCTTTATTTCCTTCCCATGCCCCCTCATTCATCTCTCTCCCTCTTCTACCTGTGGTACCAAGTCATTTTTGTCTATTCTTTCTATATTGTTTACTAATTTGCACATTGTTATCAGATCTCCACCTTCTCTTCTCTCTTGTAGTGTTGGTAATCTCATCTCTTCAAGTCTTACTCCTTAACTTAAGTCTTTCAATTCTGGTACCATCTTTGTCACTATCCCCTGTATTCTTTCCAGTTTCCGTATAACTTTTTTTCACTGTGGAGCCCAAACTACTGCTGCATATTCCAATTTAGATCATGCTTATTATAATTTTCTATATCATTTTTTTTATCTGAATAGTTAAACACCACCTTAATTTGTTAACAAGCTGTATGCAGAGCCAAATATTCCATTTATGTGCCTTTCAGGTGATAGTGTGTCCTGGATCATTACCCCCAAATCTTTTCCTTCATTACTTTTCATTATCATTTCTCCTCCCATCTTGCAATTCCATGAAGGTCTCTATTTTCTTTTTCCTATTTCCAACACATGGCATTTTCTGGCATTAAATTCTAGTTTCCATCTTTGGCTCCATGCATGTACCTTGTCAATATCCTTTAGTAACTCTTTGCAGTCATTTTCATCCTCTATTATTCTCATTATTTTTGCATCATCAACAAAAAGTTTTATATAACTATCTACATCCTGTCATATAATTTACATATACAGTGGAACCTTAGTTACTCCCTTTCTGAACAACTCGATTTTCAAACAAAAAATTGAACTCATAATTGCTTTGGTTGCCATACCAAAATTCGATTTTCAAACAGTTATTTGATTTCAAATACTACAAGACATATCAAAATTTATTACTAATTTATAGTTTCTATAAATATTTCCTTTGTTTTTATATATTTGGAGGAGAGACACAGAGGGTAAAACAGTAATTCAATCTTTAAAATATGTTAAATATGATCCCATTGAAGAACCTCAATGTACTCGTAAACAAATAAGGTTCAGCACTCAGAACTAATCCTGAGCCTCCTGTGGCTCTCTCTATGTCCCACGACACCATCACTACTGCACAACTACATTTTCCCAGTAGCTTTTCCCAGTAGCAAGATGTCTAAGTGTTATGATCACCTTCATTTTGGCGGTGAGTGGGTTGCTCCTCTGTGTCACTCTGTAAGGCTTTCCTCACTTGATCAGTGACAAAAGGAATGCCTGCATGATCTAAACAGTATCTTTTGATGAGTTCTGTGTCACTAAGTTCATTCAGTACATTCTTTCTGAATAAAAAAAATTCTAAGCTGGAGATGTTGTGGAGCAGCCATCTCAACTAGTGAGAGCATCAGTCATTACCCGCTAAGACATGGTGGACAGGTGTCTGAGAACAGATTAATCTATTTTACACTGATTCCTATGGGGAAAATAGCTTCAGTTTTCGAAATTTCAGATTTCAAATGATATTCAGAAATTAGTTAAGTTGAAAAACCGTGGTTCCACTGTATTTGAAACATAACAGGTGCCAACATAGATCCTTGCAGTACCCCACTTGTCACTTTGTGCCAGCTTGAATTAGTGTCTCTGGTTACTGTTCTCATTTCTCTCCCTTGTAAATAATCATCCATCTATTTCAATGGATCTCCCTTTATTCCTCATTCATTCTCTAACCTTTCATGGGGAACTTTATCAAATGCTTTTTTGAGAACCAGGTATATCGCATCTGTCCCTCTCTTGCGCTCCATCTATTACTCTCATATAAAAGCTCAGTAGATTTGTGACACAGGATCTCCCTTTCCTGAATCCAAATTCCTCTTCTGTTATTATCTTTTCATCTTCTAAATATTGCACCCATATATCTTTAGTTACTAATTCACAAAGCTTGCTTACAATTCTTGTTAGTGACACTGCTCTGTAATTTAATGGTTCCATTTTATTTCCCCCTTTGTGTAATGAGATTATGTTAACTCTTTTCCATTCCCTTGGTGCTTTTCCTTCTTTCAAGAAGTAATTGATTATATCCCATATGGGTTCCTCCATTTGTTCCCTGCATTCTTTTAATATCTATCCACTTAACTTGATCTGGTCCCATAGCTTTTCTAACATCCAGCTCTTCCAGCAGTTTCTTGATTTCTTGTCTCTTTACTTGTATCTCATGTATTCCCCCATTCTGTGATACTACTTTCAGTGCCACAAAATCGGTTTCCTTTGTAAACACAGACTGAAAACTGTCATTCATTAGTTCCCTCATCTCATTAGTTTCATAAATTCTTCCTTCTCTTTTTAACTTGTTTATGTCATCCCTATATTTCATTTTTCCATTTACATATCTGTAGAAGAGTTTGGGCTCTTCTTTGCATTTTCTTCCTATGTCACTTTCAAGAATTGTTTCTTCTTCTCTTCTTATTATACCATATTCAGTTTTTGCCTTTTTGTATTCTCTCTTTCCAGTTCATTTTTCCATAATATTTATTAAGCCCAACAAAGTTTGCCTTAGCATAGTTCTATCTCCCATTTCTGCATTGTTCATTCATGTGCAACACTGTTTCCTCCTTTAGTGCTATTTATATTGTTACATGATCACTTCTTCCCAGTAGACTCACACAATGTATACTTGGTTTACTTTTTGGAGTTTTCTTAAACACTAATTCCAACTGTGATGGTTCTTCTCCTCTGCACCTTGTAGGTTCATTTACCCATTGTCTCATTGTACTCCATGACCCAACATTTTCTTTCACTTCCATCTCCTCCCAGTTAATACCTTTAGTGTTAAGTTGCCTACTACAGCACTTTGTTACTTTTTCTTATCACTTCCTTTTTGCTATTTCTTGTTTCTAGTTGCATAATTTTATATCTATTGGTCCCCCATGCATTAGTTTTTGGTGGTATGTACATCATGCGTGTGTGTGTGTGTGTGTGTGTGTGTATTTACCTAGTTGTGGTTTATGGGAGGGGAGTAATCTCATAGTTTCCCGTCTCTATATCTATCCAGTTTGGTCTTAAAAGCATGGACAGTTATGGCTTTCACAACACAATGTCTTCACTGAGTTCATTCCATTTGTTCACACTTGTGTGAGGAAAACTATACTTCTTGATGTCTCTTCTACAGTTAACTTTCTTCAGCTTCTTACTGTGTCCCCTTGTACTGTGTGTGTCTAAAGTTATAAAACATTCTTTGTCTATATTTTCCATACTATTTATCATTCTATAGATGTTTATTAAATCCTTTCTCACTCTCTCCTATTTTCAAGGGTAGGAATTTCCAACATCCTTAATCTCTCTTCATAGGTCGACTTACTCAACCCCAGAACCATCTTTGTGACTGCTCTTTGTACTCTTTCTAATTTTATAATATTCCTCTTTATATGAGGAGACCACACCACTGCTGCATATTCAAATCTTGGTCTTATCATGGAAATCAACAACTTTTTATCATTCCTTCATCTAAGTATGAGAATGCCAATCTTACTCTTTTTAACAAATTCATCGTCTCTCCAGTAATTTTATCAATGTGTCTGTCCAGAGTCAAATTTTCAGTAACTGTTACTCCCAAATCCACTTCCTCTTTTGATTTATATAACTTCACACCATCCATTTCATAATGAAATTGTATTTTTTCTTACTCTTTCTAAACTCCATTACTTTACATTTACTTAAATTGAATTCCATTTGCCAAGATTTATTCCATCTATTTATCTTATTTAAATCATCTTGCAATACCATACAGTCATTTATATTTTCTACCCTTCTCATCAGCTTAGCATCATCTGCAAATAAATTCATATAACCTTTTATTTCTTCATTTATATCATTCACATATATTACAAACATCATCGGTACCAACACTGACCCCCTGTGGGACACCACTGGTTACTTTCAGCCAAGATGAATTCTGGTCTTGTATTGCAGTTTTCATCTCTCTAACATCCAGATAATCCTCCATCCACTCCAGCAGTCTTCCTCCAATTTTTCTATAATGTTTTATCTTTCATAGCAATCTTCGGTAAGGTACTTTGTCAGATGTTTTTTTCAAGTCTAAGTAGACACCATCCACCCATCCGTCTTTCTCCTGCACAATATCGATTACCTATGAATAAAAGGACAATAAGTTCATGGAGCATGATCTTCCCCTCCTAAATCCAAATTGACAATTTACCAAAACTTTATCTTTTCCAAGTGTTCCATCCATCTTTCCTGTATTGTTCTTTCACATATTTTTCCTACAACACCGGTCAAGGACACCAGTCTATAATTCAGTGGGTTTTCCTTATTTCCTCCCTTGAATATTGCTGTAATATTTGCTCTCTTCCAATCTTTTGGTACTCTTCCCTGTGATAGTGATGTCACCACTAGACTGAATTTTATCAGCCAGTTGTTCTCTACATTCCTTCAATATCCAGTTTGATACTCCATCTGAACCAGTTGCTTTATTTACATCAAGTTCTTCCATCGTCTTAAGTATTTCCTCATAACTGATTGAGACTGTACATAATATATTCCTCACCAACTTATTTCTTCCAGTATCAAACTCCCTCCCACAGTAAATACCGATCTAAAACTATTGTTCATAATCTCCTCGTAAATTTTTCCTTCAACTTTCAATCTTGATGAACCTTCCTTCTTCTTCATCTTCCCATTAATATGTCTAAAGAACAGTTTGGGTTCATTTATACACTTATGTAATAAATCTTCTTCACAGTTTCTTCTCTCCATTCTTATTATCTCAACGTACTTATTTCTAGCATCAATATATTCCTCCCATTTGCTCTCAGTTTTCCTCTTCTTCCATCTATTCCAAACATCTGACTTACAATTTCTAGCCTCTTTGCATTTTGTACTCAACCATTCTTTACCCTTTCTACATTTTACTCCTCCTCTAGATACAAATTTTTCCACAGCAGAATTATATATCCTTATAAATTCATCACATTTTTTCCCAAACTTCTGCATCTTCAAAGTCTTTCCAATCCACGGCAACAAAATATTTTCTTAATTTTTCAAAGTCAGCTTTACTATATTTAAATCTTTTCACCTTATAATTTTCATCAATGATTACATTTTTATTTTTCAAGATAAATTCCATCAACACATGATCACTTTTACCTTGAGGGCTATCATAGCGTATAGTTTCAATAATATCCATGTCCTTGGTAAACATTAAATCAAGTCTTGATGGTTTATCACTTCCACTAAATCTGGTATCGCAATCAAACCACTGAGTCATAAAGTTTTCCACCACCCAGTTTAACAGTCTATTACTCCATGAGTTTTCACTTGCAGTAGTTGTCAATGTCTCCCAATTTATCTCCTTAAAATTAAAATCACCAACAATAACTATATCACTACTTTCCATCATTATCTTTTCAAGACGTTTTATCACACCTACCAGCATCTCTTTGTGTGTGTGTGTGTGTGTGTGTGTGTGTGTGTGTGTGTGTGTGTGTGTGTGTGTGTGTGTGTGTGTGTGTGTGTGTGTGTGTGTGTGTGTGTGTGTGTGTGTGTGTGTGTGTGTGTGCGTATTTACCTAGTTGTATTTACCAAGTTGTGTTTTACAGGAAAAGAGCTATGCTCGTGCTGTCCTGTCTCCATATCTATAAGCATCCAGCTTAACTTTAAATTCATGAATATTTTTTGCTTGTACCACTGTTTCATCTAAGTTGTTCCATATTTCTATGCTTCTATTTGGGAAACCATATTTCTTGACATCTCTTCTACTTGCTGTTTTCTTCAATTTCACTCCATGTCCTCTTGTATCTCTTGAGTCCCACACAAATAAATCTTCTTTGTCAACTTTATCCTTACCTTTTAAAGCTCTGAATATAGCAATCAGGTCTCCTCTTTCTCTTCTCTCTTGTAATAATGGAAGCTTCAATCTCCTTAATCTTTCTTCATAGGTTAAATCTCTCAAACTTGGTACCAATTTGGTTGCAACTCTTTGGATCCTTTCTATTTTCCTTATTTCCTTTTTATTATGGGGTGACCAAACAATTGTGGCATATTCCAGTTTTGGTCAAATCACATATTCCATCAACTTTTTCATCATCTCCTCATCCATGTAAGCAAATGCCCCTTTCATCCTTCTTAGTAACTTATAGGTTTCCCCAACTATTTTGTTTACATGTTTTTCTGGGGATAAATTATCACTGACTGTAATTCCCAAGTCTTTTTCTTCTTTGGTTTTCTTAATTTCCACTTCTCCATTTTTTTTTCTTTTTTTTTTATGTAGGAGGGACACTGACCAAGGTCAACAAAAATCCAATAAAAAAAAAGCCCACTGAAATGCCAGTCCCATAAAAGGGTCAAAGCAGTGGTCAAAAATTGATAAATAAGTGTCTTGAAACCTCCCTCTTGAAGGAATTCAAGTCATAGGAAGGTGGAAATACAGAAGCAGGCAGGGAGTTCCAGAGTTTACCAGAGAAATGGGATGAATGACTGACAATACTGGTTAAGTCTTGTGTTAGAGAGGTGGACAGAATAGGGATGAGAGAAAGAAGAAAGTCTTGTGCAGCAAGGCTGCGGGAGGAGGGGAGGCATGCAGTTAGCAAGATCAGAAGAGCAGTTAGCATGAAAATAGCGGTAGAAAACAGCTAGAGATGCAACATTGCAGCAATGAGAGAGAGGCTGAAGACAGTCAGTTAGAGGAGAGGAGTTGATGAGACGAAAAGCTTTTGATTCCACCCTGTCTAGAAGAGCAGTATGAGTGGAGCCCCCCAAGACATGGGAAGCATATTCCATACATGGACGGATAAGCCCCTTGTACAGAGTTAGCAGCTGGGGGAGTGAAAAAAACTGGCGGAGATGTCTCAGAACGCCTAACTTTATAGAAGCTGTTTTAGCTAGAGATGAGATGTGAAGTTTCCAGTTCAAATTATAAGTAAAGGACAGACCAAGGATGTTCAGTATAGAAGAGCAGGACAGTTGAGTGTCATTGAAGAAGAGGGGATAGTTGTCTGGAAGGTTGTGTCGAGTTGATAGATGGAGGAACTGAGTTTTTGAGGCATTGAACAATACCAAGTTTGCTCTGCCCCAATCAGAAATTTTAGAAAGATCAGAAGTCAAGCATTCTGTGGCTTCCCTGTGTGAAATGTTTACTTCCTGAAGGGTTGGACATCTATGAAAAGACATGGAAAAGTGCAGGGTGGTATCATCAGCGTAGGAGTGGATAGGACAAGAAGTTTGGTTTAGAAGATCATTAATGAATAATAAGAGTGGGTGACAGGACAGAACCCTGAGGAACACCACTGTTAATAGATTTAGAAGAAGAACAGTCACCGTCTACCACAGCAGTAATAGAACAGTCAGAAAGGAAACTTGAGATGAAATTACAAAGAGAAGGATAGAAGCCGTAGGAAGGTAGTTTGGAAATCAAAGCTTTGTGCCAGACTCTATCAAAAGCTTTCGATATGTCTAAGGCAACAGCAAAAGTTTCACCAAAATCTCTAAAAGAGGATGACCAAGACTCAGTAAGGAAAGCCAGAAGATCACTAGTAGAGTGGCCTTGATGCAACCCATACTGATAATCAGATAGAAGGTTGTGAAGGGATAGATGTTTAACCCTTTCCTTCCGGCGCTTAAATTATTTTCCCGTTTTGTATGACGGCTAAAAATGGTAAACCTAGAAATTGTCAGAAAATTGTTTGAATACTAATAATTATTTTCTCTTTGTTATTCTGAATGCAATGATGTACTTTGTAGCTCGATGTGACCTCTGAAAGTTCAGTTTATGCCTTATCAAGGATTCCTCCTCTTCCTGCTGTGTGATCCGTCATCCAGAAACAGCCCGGAGAGCGATGACACTGCGCGCACGTGCGCGCACACACACACACACACACACACACACACACACACACACACACACACACACACACACTCTCTCTCTCTCTCTCTCTCTCTCTCTCTCTCTCTCTCTCTCTCTCTCTCTCTCTCTCATCTTGGAGGGGAAATTGTACACTTCCAATGAGAGAGAGAGAGAGAGAGAGAGAGAGAGGGAGAGGGAGAGAGAGAGAGAGAGAGAGAGAGAGAGAGAGAGAGAGAGAGAGAGAGAGAGAGAGAGAGAGAGAGAGAGAGAGAGAGAGAGAGAGAGAGAGAGAGAGAGAGAGAAACTTCCACTCACACCATCTGACTCAAGAAACCGCGCTTGGAGCTCAAAATTGAGGTGCGAAAATTCTTGATTACGGGTATGATCACCGTTGCTACGGACGCATTTTTGCAATCGTATACATACGATTGCCGGAAGGAAAGGGTTAAGAATCTTCCTGTTGAGGATAGATTCAAAAACTTTAGATAGGCAGGAAATTGAAGCAATAGGACAGTAGTTTGAGGGATTAGAATGGTCACCCTTTTTAAGGAACAGGCTGAATGTAGGCAAACTTCTAGCAAGAAGGAAAGGTAAATGTTGACAGACAGTGCTGAAAGAGTTTGACTAGGGTGCAGGTTTGACAAGGTGCAAGCACGGAGGCACAGTTTCAGAGAACAATAGGAGGGACCCCATCAGGTCCATAAGCCTTCCGAGGGTTTAGGCCAGCAAGGGCATGGAAAACATCATTGCGAAGAATTTTAATAGGTAGCATAAAGTAGTCAGAGGGTGGAGGAGAGGGAGGAACAAGCCCAGAATCGTCCAAGGTAAAGTTTTTAGCAAAGGTTTGAGCGAAGAGTTCAGCTTTAGAAATAGATGTGATAGCAGGGAAAGAAGAAGCAAAGTTATTGGAGATATTTTTGGCTAGATGCCAGAAGTCACAAGGAGAATTAGATCTTGAAAGGTTTTGACACTTTCTGTTAATGAAGGAGTTTTTGGCTAGTTGGAGAACAGACTTGGCATCGTTCTGGGCAGAAATATAAAGTGCATGAGATTCTGGTGATGGAAGGCTTAAGTACCTTTTGTGGGCCACTTCTCTATCATGTATAGCATGAGAACAAGCTGTGTTAAACCAAGGTTTGGAAGGTTTAGGTTGAGAAAAAAAAGTGAGGAACGTACGCCTCCATGCCAGACACTATCACCTCTGTTATGCGCTCAGCACACAAAGACGGGTCTCTGACACGGAACCAGTACCCATTCCAAGGAAAATCAGCAAAATACCTCCTTAGGTCCCCCCAACTAGCAGAGACAAAACACCAGAGGCACCTTCACTTAGGGGGATCCTGAGGAGGGATTGGAGCTATAGGACAAGATACAGATATGAGATTGGAGGAGCCCAACGAAGAAGAAAGGGTGACAGCATAAGCAGAAGGATTAGAGGTCAGGAAGGGGTCAAGAATATTGGGCGTATCTCCAAGACGGTCAGGAATACGAGTAGGGTGTTGCACCAATTGCTCTAGGTCGTGGAGGATAGCAAAGTTGAAGGCTAGTTCACCAGGATGGTCAATGAAGGGAGAGGAAAGCCAAAGCTGGTGGTGAACACTGAAGTCTCCAAGAATGGAGATCTCTGCAAAAGGGAAGAGAGTCAAAATGTGCTCTACTTTGGAAGTTAAGTAGTCAAAGAATTTCTTATAGTCAGAGGAGTTAGGTGAGAGGTATACAGCACAGATAAATTTAGTCTGAGAGTGACTCTGTAGTCATAGCCAGATGGTGGAAAACTCGGAAGATTCAAGAGCGTGGGCACGAGAGCAGGTTAAGTCATTGCGCACACAAACGCAACATCCAGCTTTGGATCGAAAATGAGGATAGAGAAAGTAGGAGGGAACAGAAAAGGGGCTACTATCAGTTGCCTCAGACACCTGAGTTTCAGTGAGGTGTAGGAACTTGTCAATCTTCTTTTGCTTTTTAATTATTCCATCACCTTGCATTTCTTTGCATTGAATTCCATTTCCCATTTCTTACTCCATTTATATATCTTATTTGGGTCTTTCTGTAATATTTCACAATCCATATTGTTTTCCACTCTTTTCAATAATTTTGCATTGTCTGCAAACAGACTTACATAACTGTCAACCTCATCCACCATATCGTTGACATACACAAGAAACATTACGGGGTCTAAGACTGTCCCCTGTGGTACTCCACTCTACTCCATTGAGATTTTTCTCTCTTTATTAGTGTTCTCATTTCTCTATCCCTCAACAAGTCTGTAATCCAATTCAGTGTGTTTCCTTGCAAACCCCCTATATCTTGAATTTTCCATAGCAGTCTCTGGTGTGGTACCTTATCAAATGCTTTTTTTTAGGTTTAAATAAACACAGTCTGCCCAACCCACTCTCTCTCTCCTGAATTATATCAATTGCTCTACTATAAAAGCTTACTAAATTCATGACACCTGATCTTCCACTTCTGAAACCAAATTGTCTGTCAGTCAATGTATGTGTTTCTTCTAAATATTCCATCCATCTGTTTTTAACTATTCTTTCCGCTATTTTTGCTACCACACTTGTTAGGGACACTGGTCTGTGATTCAATGGATCTTCTTTATTACCTCCTTTAAAAACGGGCACAATATTGGCTCTCTTCCAGTCTAGAGGAATTTTTCCTTCCTTAAAAGAACATACTATAGTATTGTGTATACCTTCTGCCAGATGTTCACAGCATTCCTTAAGTATCCAGTTGGACACACTCCATCTGGTCCTTGAGCCTTACTTACATCCAAATCTTTTATAATCTACTTAATTTCACTTATGTTCACCTGTATCAATCTCATCACATTGCCTCTGTGCCATGCTCTTTCTCCTTCAAATTTGCTTTCTTTGGTAAATACTGACTGGAAGCACTTGTTCATTAATTCCACTTGTAACCATGTATCTTCATATGTAATGTCATCTTTCGTTAATTTATCTATTGTTTGCCTGTTTTTCATCTTCCCATTCACATATCTGAAGAATAACTTCAGTTCATATTTGCATTTGTTAACTATATCTTTCTCATAACTCTTTTCATCTCTCAGGATTCTGATATATTTGTTTCTTGCCTTCTTGAAATCTTCCCATTTCTCACTTCCTCCTTTTTTTCCCCATCTATTCCATGCTGCTTCTTTTCCTTTTCTTGCTGTTATACATTTCATATTAAACCAGTCTGTTTTCTTTTTCACTTCCTTTGTTTTGATCTTTGGTATATATCTACTGACCCCTTCATTATAAATTTCTATGAATATGTCCCACTTTTCCTGCGTACTGCTTGCCATGAACAGTTGTTTCCATTTAGCCTCTGCAAAATATTCCCTCAACCTGATAAAATCTGCTTTCCTGTAATTATATCTCCTATTCTTGTAAATTTCATTCCTATTTTCTAGTGGACCACTGCCTATACTGAATTCAATTAACAGATGGTCACTTTTACCTAGTAGGCACTGAAAATTTATTCCTTCAATGATGTCCATTTCCTTTGTAAACACCAAGTCTAGCCTTGATGCCTTTTCATTACCCCAAAATCTTGTATTTTCTCCAGTCCACTGGGTCATAGTATTTGTCATTATTAAATTTAGAAGCATATATCCCCATGACTCTTCTCCCCCGTTCGTGGTCCACTCTTCCCAGCATACCTGATTGCAATTAAAGTCACCCATAAATGTTATATTGTTACTCTCTGCCAGTATTCTCTCCAAACAGTTACTAGTATCTCTTAACAATAATTTATAATCCTCTTGTGTCCATGCATTCGTCTTTGGGGATACATAAGCCACTGCAAAATCTCTTCTTCCTTCTCCTTTCCTTTTAGTTTGATTTCTAATTACTTCTGCCATTCCTTCTCCTATTTCAACCTCTTCCACTGTTATACTCTTCTTTGTAAGTAACATGACTCCTCCCCCTTTCTTATTATTTCTATGTTTTATCCACACATTATAATTACTATTACCAATTCTTATATTTTCTGTCGTCTCGTTTAGTTTAACTTCAGTAATACCCATGATGTCAGGCTGCTTTATCTTAATATAATAATTCAATTCTTGCAATGTTGATATTAAACCATTTATATTTGTATATGCCACTGTCCACTTTTTATTTTCCCATACATTATTTACATTTTCTATTCTTTTTTGTCAGATACCACTTCCTGAGCCTTTCGTCTTTTACCTTCCAATAGAACTTTTTTTTCTCTTCCTCTGTTCTGTTCTCGTTTTTTGCCTTTGCTTCTTTTATTAGATCGCTTACCTTGAGTCTCTCCTCCTCATTCATGTCCCTCTTTATCCAAACTTTCCTGTATTGCTCTGTCTTGTCCAGTTTCCACACATTCGATATCACTTCCATGGCTGTTCCCTAAATTCTACTTTCAGTGGTCGCTCTCCTCCTTCTATATACTTCCCCAGTCTATGTATTTCCTCAATTTCACTTATCCAGTCCTCCCCTTCTCTCTGTATATTTCTTACAATGTCCTCTGCTACCTTTTTTTGTTCTCTTTCCCTCTTGTATCTAACTGGCTCTGTTTTCTCTTTTAATCCATATATAACAATACATTTCTGTTTGTCCACTGTGTCCCTTACCATCGATTCCTTCTGTTTGATCACTTTCACAATTTCCTTACTTAAATCTGTCTTTTCCTTCTTTTGTGCTTCTATGATTTGTGTAAAATTAACTTTTTCTTCCTCTTTTTCCTTCCTCCAGATTTGATGTTCACTTTTTCCTGTGTCTGTGTGTGTGTGTGTGTGTGTGTGTGTGTGTGTGTGTGTGTGTGTGTGTGTGTGTGTGTGTGTGTGTTATTTTTCACACAGACAACACTACTGATATGTTTAATGCTCCCCATACAAGATGAATGAAAATAATTAAAAATAATAAATAAAAACAAAACAAATCAAAGTTACAGTTTAGAGGCACAGAATTTAACCAGATGTCATGTAAACTCCAGCCATTTCTATAACATGTCCTGAAGCATTAGATGAGTATTTAAATGTTGGTATCAAATCTGAGGAAAAGATATAAAAAGATAATGGAGATTCAAACAAGATAAAAGAAATACAATTCAGGAGGTATTCATGCTAAAAATAAAATTCTCAAGATTTTTCTCAGAGAAAGTATCAGATTAAAGTGAGTAAATTATTACATATTCCAGCTTTTATGTTTTTCTCACCACAGTAGTGAAATAATGGCGAAATTCTTCAGATATGTTCATCAGAGCAATTAATTAGTAAATGGTGACTCAGCACAAGTTGGAAGAGTAGTTTGCTCCTGACTATAGTTTTGCCTATTCCATGTATATTCCTACACAAAGAGATCTTTGCATTATCAATTGTTGAACCCAACTTATGAAGAAGGTCAACTTGGTGTAAGTCACTGAACACTGAAAGAAGAAAGCCCAGATAAGACTTCTGCCTCCACCATCACCACCAGTCATTCCAGCAAGCACCCACCACCATCACTATCGCCTGACACCACCACACCCTCCCGCAAGTCTCCTCATATGAGCTTATTCCCTCACTGCCCCTAGTGCTAGCCTGTGACATTACCATCCTGGAGCACAATAATTTGGGCACAGGGACTCCTCCCTCTGCTTCCTGGATTTTCTCACCTCACCTTATCTCTTCATTCTCTTCCACAGGAAGGAGTTGCAGACAAAAAAAAAAAGTCATCAACACCTCTAGCTCAAAAATTTACAATTTCATCCTTATGAAAAAATGCATTTGTCGTTTGGCAATGATGAATGTATAGTCATCCCTTGACATTAACTGTTTTAAGCTGCACTGTCTTAAAAATCTACAGAGAAGTCCACACATAATAATTACAATTAAACTTAGGTATCTATGGATTTCCTTAGCACTTTTGTAGTCAACCAAAAACACTTGCAGCTAGCCACCCCCACACTCTCCACTCTCATGGAAACTATGCAAGTGTCTAAATCTCTTGTCTCCTCAGAGCTAATATGGCTGGGTAGTGTAACAGGAATATTATCAGATGTTACCAAACCTCACTATTTCTTTGTTTCTATTGAAGCAGCAGTGACAGTAATTTGCCATCTGCCAAAAACAGCTTACCAAAAACAAAAAACTTACAAAGCCCATCTTCAATGACATATATATATTCATCATTATAAGACTAAAAAAAATAATTCTATACAGGTGAACAAATATTACCAACTCTGAGCTTGCAAATAATTATTAATCTTCTCTCTCTCTCTCTCTCTCTCTCTCTCTCTCTCTCTCTCTCTCTCTCTCTCTCTCTCTCTCTCTCTCTCTCTCTCTCTCTCTCTCTCTCTCTCTCTCTCTCTCTCTCTCTCTCTCTCTCTCCAGAGCAACTACACTGCAGACACACTTAGATTAGATGAGTAAATAGGCTAATAGATGGCAAATGCAACTAATATTGGCAAATGCAGTGCTTAATGCCACATGATAGGTGCACAATAGGGAACAAGGCTCTGGTAAGGTTAGAAGGCAAAAAGATAACAAGTTACAGCCTTCTCTGATTTAAGTAACCAAAAGCCAAAAAATAAAGATGATTGTGTATCTGGATTAATCTTCAAGAGTGTTAAATGTAGAAATCCTGAAGTAAGATATTAAAGTTGTATTGGGCACTGATCAGAACTCACCTAAGTTATATTGTGCAGTTATGGTTTCTATTACAGGAGGGATATACTAAGTCTGTTAGTCAGTATAGAGAAAATTACTAAAAGGATACAAGGGATGTGAAATGCTCCTTAAATGAGGAAACTAAATACATCAGAGAGGCACTGACTAAGAAGATATATGACAGAGAAACAGTACATAAGTGGCAAATGAGATATAATAAAGATGATATAAACAAAATTCTTAGGGTTAGTAATCAGGATGAGACTGGAAGTAACAGTTTGATAAAGTAAGAGAGAGAGAGAGAGAGAGAGAGAGAGAGAGAGAGAGAGAGAGAGAGAGAGAGAGAGAGAGAGAGAGAGAGAGAGAGAGAGAGAGAGAGAGAGAGAGAGAGAGAGAGAGAGAGAGAGAGAGAGAGAGAGAGAGAGAGAGAGAAATTGTTCTTAAATAGATTGGTTGATGAGCAGAGTAAACTCAGTGATCAGGATGTTGGTGTGAAGTCAATAAGGACTTATGGATAGAGATGATAGATGGAAATAGGTAATGTGTTTTACACGTGTAAGCCTGGTGGCTTCTTGCAGCTTTCCTTTCATAACCATGTCCTCATGTTCAGATTGTCAGCCTTCTACACCATATTTCATATGCACTCAAACTTGTATCATGCACATTTTTTTTATCCTCCATTCTTCTCTTGATATCTCTTATGTGTGACACTTCAACCTTCCACAGTATCCACTTTTCCTATGCATGCCACTTTTAAGCTGCAGCCATGTTTTTTTTTTTTTCTACTCTCCACTATTCATTTTCCCTCTACACCTTATCACCCATTTGTCACACACCATAAAGCTCTTCTACATATCCCACCCTAATCAGTTGCCATTTTTCCTCATGGCTGCTGGCTTCATTCTAAATTTCCTTTTGTAAAATTCCATCCTGAAAACACCTTTGGTGTTAGATTCTTTCAATTTTCATATCCCTCTATCTGGGTAGCAATAGCACTGTTAGAGTTGACCAAATCCATTTATAGCTTGGAGTTCACTCATGGCCTAAATGGTATCATGTCAGACTCATATTTACCTTGAGTATCTTGTATAGGATTCCATGCCCAGTGACAACCTCTCATAACCAGTTTTCTCACTTTCAGATCTATCACTTAGTTTCCATTATGTTCTAGAGAAGGGCATTACACTTTAACATGTCTATATTTTTTTCCTGAATCCCAAAACGACATTTTTTACAAGCAAAATTTTACTTACCTGCCCTCCATCAACTTGGGCTATTAATTAATCTAGCCATTCATGATGTTAAATTAAATCTCTTACCTGGTCAAGTGCCACCTGGTGGGAGAACCCAGACTGGGTGAGACGCTGGATTATGCCAGGATGTGAAATGGAAGTAACATATAAGTGGTTCTCCAAAGGAGAGTCCCGCAGTCCAGTGAAGTACACTAATCCCCGCCCCTCATCCACCCACAGCCCTGTTCCTGTTACAGACCATTCACCACTTGTCAAAGGAATCTTCTGAATGAGCTGTGCAGTGACCAGACCTGAAAGCAGATGACAAGAGAGTATGAGGCAAATGTGATTATCAAAACCAATATGTATTTCAATTCACCAAATAAAATACGTTAAAAAAGCAGAGCATTTTTTTTTTTTTTTTTTTCATTATCCCTATCAAATTATACATCACAGTATATTTGTGGAAGAACAATGGGTGCTGTTTAAGAGTGCCACAGCAGGGGTATGCAGGAGAGATGTGTGTTGTGAGAAGAGTGGGAATTGAAGTGCTAAAAGGAAGGAAGAGTGGGAATTGAAGTGCTAAAAGGAAGAAAATTGTGAAGAGAACAGGAAAATATAATTGTAGTTGAAGAGGCATGCTTCTCAAGTATAGTCAGACAAAAGATATCTGAGAGAAACTGAGACAAAAGACTTGTGCATGATACAGAAGTGCAGATGAGAGGCGGGTTAGAAGACTGACAAAAAATGTTCAGATGTTCAGATGTTTTAGAAGAAAGCAAAGATGATATAAAAGGTAAAGGAGGCTCAACAGCAGAGACTGGCCAGATGATGACTGAGAAAGATGCTGTGAGAAAAGATGGGAAGAGCCTTCTGAGATTGCTGAATGTAAAAAACTGAAATCTGAGATTAGTTCAGTGGGAAATGATCAGTAATGAATGTGTTACAACAATTCAAATAAATTTTTGATAAAAAAAAAAGCTATAGGAAATAAAGATGAAAGAAGGATAAACTACAGTAAAATAAATAAATAAATAAAAGTGATAGTGTGGTTCATTCAGTGGCTGGTAAAATTCATGAGTGCATTTTCATGACAATACAGTGTAGATCCAAGTGCATGAGTAATTCCTCTAAACAAAGACAAGAGTGATAAGCACGAATGTACTAGTTTTTGGGATGCAAGTTCTTGAAGGTGGTAGGCAAAGTGTATATTAAAGCATTAATAAAGACACTTAGATAATGCAATGAGGTAGTAATTTGTGTGAACGGTATAGTTTAAGAAGAGAGAGAGAATATATCTTGGTTGTAATTATAACTGGACAAGACTTGACAACTAACAATAATCAATCTAATTTTGCATGTGTATAGATTCATTAGAATTGATTCCTTGCTATAAAAAAAAAAATCTCTTAAAGTGCACATTAGTAGTACAAACTGGCCTGAAAGTTTTGTGTTTATAATATTTTAGTGAGGCACCATCATAGCAGCTTGGGCAAATATAATCTGGTCCAAACCTCTGAAGCAGATGGGGCTAGACTACTCTTATGACAACTGTAGTTTATAAAGTCACAAGGGAGGGAGACCTTTCTTCTTGGTCATAGCACAATGTCCCATAGCTGGTTTATGATTGTATATAATACAGCTGACCATTTGATGTAATTTCATGTGTAATTAAAAAATTAATTAATTAAGAAATTAATTAATTAAGAAATTAATTAATTAATTAAAATAGAGTATTCATGAGTTGACATTGTGTTGATGACAAAGGAAGTGAAAAGTAAATGATGATGAAAATAGAAGTAACAAATATGGTATTGCAAAATTTGCTTAGCAATTTAAGAAAACATCACGGCATTTCATTATTTTCAATGAAACTGAGATGCTACTTATTGATACCACATAGATTGTGAAGAGATGAGGTGACAATTACATGTAATCAAACATCACTGAGTTTCAGCACAATAATAAATTAAACTAGACTAAATGGCTACTTTTACTGTATATTATATGGAAAGTTAATTTCAACTTCAGACTTTATTAGAAAATTTGATAACAGCTTGATTTAGCAGCATAATTCTCTCATCATCATCATCCTCTGTTTTAATATCCTAATTTTCTCCTATGGGATGGAATGGTTTCATGCATTTGAAGTAGGTGGTTTCTTTCCCTGGATGCCCTTCTCTAATGGGAGGTAGTTTTAAGCTCAGAGTGGCCTTTTCCTAAGGAGCCTGCTCACCGAGGCAATCAGGGTTACCCCTCTCAGACTGACTGTACCAAGTAATGCAATGCATCTCATTGTTGGCAGTGGGGTCCTCTTATTTCTACTCCAATATACTTACAGCCAAAGCTGAATTCAGGATATGTATTTTTCAGTAAATCAAACTTAAGTTGATGTAGTTAATGCTCCTGATATTCAATATAATAGATTTTTTCATAAAAATCAAGGATGCTTCAAGCAAACCACTGGTGACAAGAGGAGAACAAAGTCAAATATGCCTTGAGCACATATTGTTTGAATGAGTAGAACATGCACACTCTGAAGGTGGCACATCAAAACAATGCCTCAAGTGTATGGGTAGTAAGGGAGTATAGAAAACTTGTAACTATATTGGAAAAATTCTGAAAGGTCAAATATTACCACAGTAGAATTCTTCATTCCAAATCTGAGTTTTCCACTAAATTTGATTTCATTAAACAGAGCTCCTACTGTATATTGGAGGGATTGTTTGGAATAGTCAGACAAGTATAAATCTATCTGTAAGTAAAACCTATCATGAAATATGCTTGTGAATTCATCAGTACAGTACATAATGATAATAATTGGCTGTGATTTCATAAGCCACTCAAGGTCCTATAATAGACCTGTCACATAGCCCCAAAACTCCTCTCATGTACCCCAGATTGAGAACCTCTTGTAACTATATTGGAAAAATTCTGAAAAATCAAATATTACCACAGTAGAATTCTTCATCCTATATCTGAGTTTTCCACTAAATTTGATTTCATTAAACAGAGCTCCTACTGTATATTGGAGGGACTCTTTGGAATAGTCAGACAAGTATAAATCTATCTGTACATAAAATCTATAATAGACCTGTCACAGCCCCAAAACTCCTCTCATGTACCCCAGGTTGAGAACCTCTGCTTTAATGGACAGATGATCAGTCCAACTAAGATAAGTTCAGTTCATAGCAGGGGCATTGCTGGATTGAATTTTAAGTCACTTTCTCTGTTGCCGCCAACAGTGGTGCTGGTGGTTATGGAAGTAACGATGGAAGAAATAGGTATAAAGACAAAACAAATATGTATGCTAAATATGTTCTGTGTTATGAGAGTTAAAGTGAACTAGTATATTAAGTTCTGGTGCTATGAAAGTTAAGTAAATGAAAGATATAATGAAACTGAGAATAAGAGAGGTGAAGGTGTAAGGTGTAGCTACATTGTGGTGGTGAGGCTAATGTTTACTGGGAAAAGCGTGGACGCAGCAGTAAAGCGAGATAAGGAGGGACAGTGACATATGGGAGTGGTGAACTATTGCTGACCTAAAATGGGCAGGCGTGAGGCGCCAAGGACCAGCAGGGACGAAGGCCAAAGGAACAGATCCCTTTGTACTGCCACCGCGTTTGGATGTGACTACATTAGGAAAGATCAGACCACTACAATATAGACGCAGGTGTTGCTTGGTGACAGGCCTTCTTAAGACCCCAAGCACATGAGTTCCCCACCTGTATTACAAGGGACTGATTGCCCTAATTGTCATAATCCATGATTAGTGATGTGTTATGTTGATCCAGTACTTAATGGTTAATAGTACTACACACGTCTTACATTTATTATACATGTCTTCATGTTTGACCAAATGCAATAAACAATTTGTCACCATGTGGATCTAAAATCCTTTAGCTGCCTTTGGGCAGCTATATTCTCTACACTATCACTGAGCCACTAAATAGTTCAGAATTCATTCGCCATGCCCACCATGAAAGCCAAATTATTTTGCAAGGCATGCTACAGCATTTTCCTTACAATACTGTGCCAAAAGTGACCTGGTGGCAAAATATTAAAAACAATGCTAGGTTGTAGGAGAAATACAGAATATGGGCACAAGGTCAAGAATACCTATGAATAGTTAAACCAACAGACAAATGATTGAATAAGGCTCAGGACTGCAGATATGTGATATGAAGTTCCTCCCCACCATAAGAAATTCTGAATTTATGACTAAACTTGGTATTTTCACAGAAGCGCAAGAGTACAATAATAAAATATTTCAGATACATTCCATTGTACCAATGCTTCTGTATCTCCTCCTTTCTGTAACTTGAACTTTTCAAGAGGGAGTTTCAAGACGGTTTATCCTTTTTTTTATTATTATTATTCTATCTAACATCTATATGGGAACTGGCAATAAGTGGGTCTTCTTCTTTTTTTTTTTTTTCCTCAGCCAGTGGCCCCCTTACATAAAAAAGTTATCTTATGAAAACCTTATAATTTTGGAATAAGAACTATTTATTATCTATGTTTAAACCAATGCTGAAATAGCACAAATTTTATCAAATAAAATGAAATATTAAATAAGAATTTATGCACGCACATTGAGAATCCTTAAAAATCTGGACCTCACTAATTCAATTTTAAGAATACCCATGCGAATTTTTTAAATTTAAAGCATTGTTCAAACACAACTATCAGAGTAAAGGTTGGTTCACATTGAATTTTACATCACAAATAATAGCCAGGCAAAACAGTGAATGTTTCATATGTGAGTGATCATACTGGAAGCAATGGGTGGAGAACTATGTTGCAGACATCAGATCCTTCATAGTAAGCAAGGAAGGCAACACTAAGTGTTTCACTAAATAGGAGGAGCTATTTTGCCTCATTTTAGTCCTTTTTCATAAAAGCAAAAGGGAATGGGTGCATAAGACATGAAACAGACAGAATTTGGGAATACTATCATCTCATTCAAGAATTTGCAACTGATGAAAAAAAAAAATTATGGAGTGCTTTGGACATTAAGAGTTCTTGAAATTTCCAGTCAATAGCTGTCCTACAGCTTATCCTGATATTCATGTAATGTCATGTCATATTTCCATACTTCTTCATTAAAGGGCTCCATAAAGTTCATACAAGCAACACTTGTCTCAGGCAGAGGAAAGACTGCAGGCTAGGATGCAACTGCTATGGTTACCAAAAGTTGCAAAAGGCAGCCATAAGGGACTAGTGTGCATATGTGAGGGAAGCCACACTGAAATAAGTTACTTGCCAAGCAATCTTCAATGATATATTGATATGTTAAGGATCATATACTTTGCATCTCATTCAGTCTGCACACCCCAGAAGAAAAATAACACAAACTATTTGAAATCAATGTGGCATGCATGACTAGTGTCTGTGGCACAGCATTCAATGTGATCCCACCTTGAGTGGTAATTATTCACAGTGAAGAAAACTGTGCCTATCTCTATTTAACTGATCTACAATTTCCATTAGTGTTTACCAGGAATAGTGCTTAATCACCATATACTATGGCAACCAAAATGAGTGTAAAGAAAATGTACTACTGCTCACAACAGTTCCTGACCCCTGGTAGTCCAGTCTTGCTATAGCCCTCTTTTTCCATGGAAGATGCTTACTGGCAGCCATGTAGCTCCCATAAGAGATAGGAAACAGGAAAAGAGGACTGAAAGAACAGAGGGGGATGGGAGAGGTAAAAAGAAGTTTTAAGGAGAGGAAAGACTAGGGAGAAACAATTCCTGAGACAAAGAATGCACACATATTGATTATTAAATATTTCAGTAATTATCACGACTCCTCATTCAGACTCATTTATAATTTTCTTATAAGCTCCATAAAAGCTACCAGACATCCTTACAACCTTCGTGCAAAATTAGAGAGAGATAAAGTGTCAAAATAATTATCCATATCATTAAAAAATGAAGAGACAAACTGTCTGAGGCAGAGGAGCAGAAAGCATCAACACCAATGCTATTTTCTTTTCTTTCTTAAAACATAATGGTAAAGAGTATTCATTCCAAAACTAAATCTATTGCCACTTAATAACTCCCAATCTTAGGAACACGACATCTACTGCAAGATCAGGAAATTACTAAGAGATGTGATATTTACAAAAAATGCTCTTCACCATTTCATTACACTCAGCATTGTTGCTTCTCATCCTGAGCCTGTCGCCTTCTGCATTCTTTTGAAAACTGAATAATTCCAGACTCTTTTTTCTCTACTTATTTCTATTCAAGTTTTATGTGTATCTAAAGTTTTCTATGAAAGTCTGGAACCTAAAAAATAATGCCAAGAAATGTTTCTACATTATCAGTAAGCTGTTATTGTTATTTTCCATATCTGTTATTCACTGTGATTTTACTATTTATTTATTCATCAAAATGGTAATTATGCATGAAAAATGAGAGAGAGAGAGAGAGAGAGAGAGAGAGAGAGAGAGAGAGAGAGAGAGAGAGAGAGAGAGAGAGAGAGAGAGAGAGAGAGAGAGAGAGAGAGACTTGCAAGTACTGTTGAACATGATAGATATGATAGATATACAGTCTAAAAACAGGGAGACATTTCATAACATAACCACCTCCAAAACAATTTCTAGTCTTACCACCACCATCACCATCATGGGAACAACAATTATCACCCGTACAGTTGCAATATGGATAAAAAAAAGAATAACACCCTGCAACAAAAAAATTTACAACCACAATCACACTTACTACCAATATGGCTACCACAAAACAAAACAACAAACTATGTCTGTGTATATACCTAGTAGCAGTATATAGGACATGAGTAGCACTGGCAACTGAATTTTGAATTGCACAGTTTCTCCTTTAGATAATGAACATCCCTTGCCTCTATCATCACTTCTATTCCAAAGGACTAGATTTCCAAGCAAACATTATTCCCTTTTCTTAACCGTTCTTGTATGTCCTCTGCTTTCTTCAATTTCTTGATGTCTTTCCTCATAAGTTATATTTCTCATGTTTTTTCTTACCTCCATTCTATTTTTTTTTTTACTCACATGTGATTATTCTAGATCCATGAACATCCAAATATTTTTCAAACACCATTTCAAAGCAAACACCTGGTCCATCCATCCCTCCTACTTCTAAAGCTACAAGTAATTCCTACTCTGTCCTCTCAAACCATCTTGATCAACATTTTATCAGTCATTTTACCTTAAACAATAAAAGCTATAATGAGTATACAATGTTAAAAGTATCCAGCCTTAGGTCACAGAACAAAAAGTGGCTTATATCCACTTGCCTTCAAAATAAGCCTTGTGACTCCAATTACTTACCCTATCAGTTCTTCTATTGCTGGAAGTATTTTTTAGAAGTCCAATTTAAAGTGACTGCTGCACTAGTGTATTCAGCATGATGTTCTCTATATTAGCCAGCTGAACTTTTTCAGCTACATGTGCAGCTTAAGGAACAACCAGAAAGCATATGGAGCAATGTCTAGAGTGTAGGAAGTTTTGCCAACCTAGGACATTCAGTGCTTGGACAAGAAATCCTGGATGAAGGAAAAAAAATTAGATGAGACCAAACTTCTGGAGGTCATGCAATAAACGGTTACAGCCTTCAGCCTATTCTTCTCACCTGATCCAGGATTTCTCAGCCATGTAACTCAGATTTATCACCCTCCCTATTCTTTAGACCTGATTTTTATTTCTTGTGGTTCCCTAGGTTGAAGATGCCACTATAATGGTCAAAATTTCAAGTTGCAAGGACATCATGCACTGCATGATTGTGCACCAGGCAGCCATTACAGAACAGACTTCCTTCCAGAAACATTTCTAATAATATGACCTTTCACAACTCTCATTTTCCACTCCCATCTCAGCATGTTTATGTAATACCTATCCACCTGTATAACAGACTGTGATCTCCCTGTCAAGACATTAATTACACTGTCCCAGATACAAGCTGCAGGTTGAAGATGGGTACTCAGCATAAGTAAACAAACAATATAATTTTTCTTTGTATCATAAAATAAATAAAAAATCATCATATAGCACAGTATTACATCTGTGATGTTATAAAACATGAGAGCTTAAAATCCACTCATAGAAAGTTTTATGTGACAAGGCAGTGATCAATGGGGAGCTTGGTAAACTAGTGAGTGTCACCAGGTGGCAGCACCAAACATGTCCCCTTCTCACACATAAGAGCAATATCAAATATGCTTAGTGTCATTCTATGTACGTAAAGATGCAATGAGCTTATATTATATACTTTTCTACACAATTCCTTCTAAGCAGTAACACAGATAAAATTGAATTATATTCATGAGTAAAAGTATTTAAGTTGATTTTCTTGTGAATTGGCATTTAGCTTTATTTGGTCATCTCAAGATTTCCAAAAAAACTACACCATTGATCAGAAGCATATTAATGTAGACAACAATAAAAAAGAAGACATGTCTGTGCCACTTAAAGCTCCACATTACATAGCTCTGACTGGCCTGCCTTAGTTGAAGTTAACAGAACCATAGTTGGACAACCAGTTAATTGCAACAAACCACTGCTCCATGAACCAGTGGCTTCCTGTATTCCTCTCCTGTTATGCCAGAGCAGTCCTGAGAAATAATTGTTTTGGTGACTGTTTACTTTGCCATCGCTCGCTTCCTGAAAGAGATCCTAAATTCCCCATGAAAATAACTATATCCATATATCTCAATGTTAATGAGTGTATGTCATTCTATATAGTACAGTTCTATTTTTCATTTTTCATTACGATGTTACTGAGTGTGTTATGTCATACTATATAGTACAATTTTATTTTTTAAATTTTTCATTGTTCATTGATTGGAGGAGGCAGTAGACACCTGCCGAAACGATAATTACTCCCAGTGAGGTCTAAAGCACTGTTCAGGGGGTGCTGTGAACTTATCATTAAACCCAGCTGTGACCTCACTGAACGTTTCCCTTTGTGTCTCACAACACAAGGGGGTAGTAACAGCCTGCCCTCTAAAGACAACTCTCTTCCTCCACACAAAACTACAAGCACTTAATAACACACACACCCTTCACTCAAAAATTTTAAAATCATCATGGCGACTCCTACACCAGCCTCAGAGTCCCCATCTGGGGAGGGGACCATAAATGTCCCCAGGTCAGACTGCCTTTCTGTCGACGACCCTAAGTGTCTTGACACCCCCCTCAACTTTTTCTTCATTAACTTCTGCAACATTCGCAGTCTAAGATCTAATTTTCAATCTGTAGAACACCACCTCTCCTCTTCTAAACCTCATCTTCTTTTCCTCACTGAAACTCAAGTGTCTGAGGCAACTGACAGTAGCCCCTTTTCTGTTCCCTCCTACTTTCTCTATCCTCATTTTCGATCCAAAGCTGGATGCTACGTTTCTGTGCACAATGACTTAACCTGCTCTTGTGCCCACGCTCTTGAATCTTCCGAGTTCTCCACCATCTGGCTACAACTACAGAGTCACTCTCATACTAAATTTATCTGTGCTGTATACCTCTCACCTAACTCCTCTGACTATAAGAAATTCTTTGACTACTTAACTTCCAAAGTGGAGCACATTCTGACCCTCTTCCCTTTTGCAGAGATCTCCATTCTTGGAGACTTCAATGTTCACCACCAGCTTTGGCTTTCCTCTCCCTTCACTGACCATCCTGGTGAACTAGCCTACAACTTTGCTATCCTCCATGACCTAGAGCAATTGGTGCAACACCCTACTCGTATTCCTGACCGTCTTGGAGATACGCCCAACATTCTTGACCTTTTCCTTACCTCTAATCCTTCTGCTTATGCTGTCACCCTTTCTTCTCCGTTGGGCTCCTCCAATCACAATCTCATATCTTTATCTTGTCCTATCACTCCAATCCCTCCTCAGGATCCCCCTAAGCGAAGGTGCTAGTTGGGAGGACCTGAGAAGGTATTTTGCTGATTTTCCTTGGAATGACTACTGCTTCCGTGTCAGAGATCCGTCTTTGTGTGCTGAGCGCATAACAGAGGTGATAGTATCTGGCATGGAAGCATACATTCCTCACTCTTTTTCTCGTCCTAAACCTTCTAAACCTTGGTTTAACACAGCTTGTTCTCATGCTATACATGATAGAGAGGTGGCCCACAAAAGGTACTTAAGCCTTCCATCACCAGAATCTCATGCACTTTATATTTCAGCCCGGAACCATGACAAGTCTGTTCTCCAACTAGCCAAAAACTCCTTCATTAACAGAAAGTGTCAAAACCTTTCAAGATCTAACTCCCCTCGTGACTTCTGGCATCTAGCCAAAAATATCTCCAATAACTTTGCTTCTTCTTCTTTCCCTCCTCTATTTCAACCAGATGGCACCACTGCTATCACATCTATTTCTAAAGCTGAACTCTTTGCTCAAACCTTTGCTAAAAACTCTACCTTGGACGATTCTGGGCTTGTTCCTCCCTCTCCTTCACCCTCTGACTACTTCATGCCACCTATTAAAATTCTTCGCAATGATGTTTTCAATGCCCTTGCTGGCCTAAACCCTCGGAAGGCTTATGGACCTGATGGGGTCCTTCCTATTGTTCTCCGAAACTGTGCCTCCATGCTTGCACCTTGCCTAGTCAAACTCTTTCAGCTCTGTCTGTCAACATCTACCTTTCCTTCTTGCTGGAAGTTTGCCTACATTCAACCTGTTCCTAAAAAGGGTGACCATTCTAATCCCTCAAACTACTGTCCTATTGCTTTAATTTCCTGCCTATCTAAAGTTTTTGAATCTATCCTCAACAGGAAGATTCTTAAACATCTATCACTTCACAACCTTCTATCTGATCGTCAGTATGGGTTCCGTCAAGGCCGCTCTACTGGTGATCTTCTGGCTTTCCTTACTGAGTATGGTCATCCTCTTTTAGAGATTTTGGTGAAACTTTTGCTGTTGCCTTGGACATATCAAAAGCTTTTGATAGAGTCTGGCACAAAGCTTTGATTTCCAAACTACCCTCCTACAGTTTCTATCCTTCTCTCTGTAACCATCTCAAGTTTCCTTTCTGACCGTTCTATTGCTGCTGTGGTAGACGGTCACTGTTCTTCTCCTAAATCTATTAACAGTGGTGTTCCTCAGGGTTCTGTCCTGTCACCCACTCTCTTCTTATTATTCATTAATGATCTTCTAAACCAAACTTCTTGTCCTATCCACTCCTACGCTGATGATACCACCCTGCACTTTTCCATGTCTTTTCATAGACGTCCAACCCTTCAGGAGGTAAACATATCACGCAGGGAAGCCACATAACGCCTGACTTCTGATCTTTCTAAAATTTCTGATTGGGGCAGAGCAAACTTGGTATTGTTCAATGCCTCAAAAACTCAATTCCTCCATCTATCAACTCGACACAACCTTCCAGACAACTATCCCCTCTTCTTCAATGACACTCAACTGTCCCCCTCTTCTACACTGAACATCCTTGGTCTGTCCTTTACTTATAATCTGAACTGGAAACTTCACATCTCATCTCTAGCTAAAACAGCTTCTATGAAGTTAGGTGTTCTGAGACGTCTCCGCCAGTTTTTCTCACCCCCCCAGCTGCTCTGTACAAGGGCCTTATCCGTCCATGTATGGAGTATGCTTTACATGTCTGGGGGGGGTTCCACTCATACTGCTCTTCTAGACAGGGTGGAATCAAAAGCTTTTCGTCTCATCAACTCCTCTCCTCTAACCGACTGTCTTCAGCCTCTTTCTCACCGCCGCAATGTTGCATATCTAGCTGTCTTCTACCGCTATTTTCATGCTAACTGCTCTTCTGATCTTGCTAACTGCATGCCTCCCCTCCTTCCGCGGCCTCGCTGCACAAGACTTTCTTCTTTCTCTCACTCCTATTCTGTCCACCTCTCTAACGCAAGAGTTAACCAGTATTCTCGATCATTCATCCCTTTCTCTGGTAAACTCTGGAACTCCCACACTGCTTCTGTATTTCCACCTTCCTATGACTTGAATTCCTTCAAGAGGGAGGTTTCAAGGCACTTATTTATCAATTTTTGACCACTGCTTTGACTCTTTTATGGGACTGGCATTTCAGTGGGCAATTTTTTTTATTAGATTTTTGTTGCCCTTGGCCAGTGTCCTTCCTACATAAAAAAAAAATTAAATTAAAAAGAAAAAAAATCAACAAATTTTAGGTTTGTAATATGCCATATTTGAAATATCAATAACAGTATTATTAAATATTCATGAAAAATATTTCTTTTTTAACCTACTTCTCTCAAGATTATCCATACATTTAAAAGTCAATGCAGAATTTCAAAAGTACCATAATGATCAATGTTCTATGTTTCTGTATGCACATGGGATTTACAATAACAAAATTTTTGCTCATGTCATTAGGGGACATGCAGTAGCAATGGCATCCGGCGGATTACTTCCAAAAACTCCCCATTATCAACAGTGACTGGCTGATGGCACATACATCCTCTCTTCTCTTTCTTTTGTCTAGCTATATAAATATTTAATTTCTTTTAAGCTGAGAATGAGGGTTTCCTGCAATGCACATGTGATGACTATTAAATATCTTAAAAACGTATACTGAATAAAGAAGTTGCAAGGCTCATGTGCACCACCATCACTACCGAGGGAATGAGCATGGGGGTGGTCACACAAACACCAACTCATTTATTCAACTGACTTTATTCAAAGCATTTAATGGTCACAATGTTTATATAGTTAGCTTAAATAAAGAAGTTAATATGTGCACACCACCACCATCATTACCAGGATAGCAATATAGTGGTGATCACAAGCAATCACAACTTCTTAATTATATAATATCCAGTTTTCTGAAATTTCAGATGTTTTGGATTCTGCATACATAGTTTGGTACTTGAATATGGTAAAACACATGTTAACAGTGGAGATATGAGTGAATTGAGATGATGATGATGATAGACTACCTGATACTGATGAGCACCACTGGTAATTTGTTTACAATAATAATAATAATAATAATAATAATAATAATAATAATAATAATAATAATAATAATAATAGTAATCATCATCATCATCATCATCATCATCATCTATCTATCTATCTATCTATCTGCTTATCTATCTATATACCAGCCCAGCAATTCTACACAGTGGCCCAAACAAAGCACCACAAAGTAACACATACTATCGTACTCTTAGCTATGTTGGTCCCCTGGTGTAATAAATTAAGTCTCAAGGACCACACTACTACACCTCAGGTAAACTCTGAAACTCCCTGCCTGTTTCTGTATTTCCATCTTCCTATGACTTCAACTCTTTCAAGAGGGAGGTTTCAAGACATTTATCCTGTAATTTTTGGCTATGGCTTTCAACTCTGTTTAAGGACTGGCATCTCAGTGGATCTTTTTTTCAATTTTTTTTTTGCCCTTGACCGGTGCCCCTCCTACACAAAAAAAAATTTAATTAATTAAAAAATTTAAAAAATAAAATAGGGGGGAAAGCTTAGGCACAGCACAACTGGCCAGATAGGTCTACAGTGAGGCCTGATGACATATACTGGCTTATCCTTGTCCCTTCATGATTAGATTGTTCCATATCTGACACCTAATCCAATCCTTAGACCACAACAAATGCAGGGTACAGTAAAATCCCTCTCATCCGGCATTCGAGTATCCGGCAGCTTCAAGTATCCGGCACATTTTTCCCCAAGCCTTAAAATCAATAAAAAATCAATGTGTACTCATAAAATCGATTAAAATTCCCACGCGAGGCATACTTTGTCCCCTCGCCACCAGAGCGCACTGCTTCGCGCCACCCACGGCCCACTGCACAGTGTTTACTCAGTGACTCAGTCCCGCGTGTGCACTGTTTATCGCCTGACGCCTTCATCATGCCTAAAGTTGTAGAAAAGAGGAAGCGTGTTGTGCTTACACTTAACCAGAAGGTAGACATTTGTCGACGATTAGAGAGAGGTGAAAGCAGACAGCAACTAATGGCGGAATATGGTGTGGGCTCATCAACTATTTATGACATTAAATCCCAAACGAAAAAGTTGCGGGATTACATGAAAGCCACCGACACCCCAAAGGCAGTGGAAAATCGTCACACACTGCAGTATCATCTTGGTGAAATGATGGACAAAGTGTTATACGAGTGGTTCAGCTTGAAAAGATCAGAAGGAGTCACAATTACATGCCCAATGCTACAACTGTGTGTTGGTGAGTGTGAGGTGGCAGCGCAGGTGGCGATGCGCAGCACAGCGATCAGCTGATCTTTGTTATGGTAAGATGCACGAGTGTAGGGTGGTGATTGTGGACATAATTTCACTTCTATTCAAGTATCCGGCATGTCGTCGGTCCCGTTGATGCCGGATAAGAGGGATTTTACTGTACTTCCTATGAAGTGCACTGCACTATATGTCAGTCCATATGCCAATGGGCCCTGCCAAGTGCACCCACACCCCCACCCAGGGATCAACAAAATCATGTCATTTTCATGGACTCACTACTGTTACTCTCCATTTACCTATCACACACACTCATTCTTGCTTGATAAAGTCATCCCTCTCTCATTTAATGTTCTCTTTACATAGTTCATCCACTCCAGGTGTGGCTTTCCTCTTAATCTTTCACCATGCACATCTGACCTCATTATTTACTAGTTTTCCATCTTCCATTCTCTCCAGATGCCCCAACCATCTTAACACATACTGATCTGCCTGTCCAGCCAACTCTCTCAAAACATTTGATTTCTTATTCTGTCCCTCTATGTTACTCTGCACATACTCCTCAAATACTTTATTTTCATTATAATTAACCATCTCTTTTCCACTGCTCCCATGTTCATGTTTCACTCATATCAAGTAGTGTCTTTGATATGAGTTTACACTCATATCAAGTAGTGTCTTTTGTTTCAAGATCTTTGCAGTCCACCAAATATTTTTCTTTCTTTCACCCTCCACTTCACCTGTCTCAACTCTTCCATTCACTATATCTTTTGATGTCAAATATCACTAAAACAATCCAGCTCTTCTGGTATCAATCCTAAGTGTCTTGACATCCCCCTCAACTTTTTCTTCATTAACTCCTGCAACATTCACAGCCTTAGATCTAATTTTCAATCAGTAGAACACCATCTTTCCTCTACTAAACCTCATCTTCTTTTCTGAAACACACAGGTGTCTGAGACAACTAACACTACCCCCTTTTCTGTTATCTCCTACTTTATCCTCATTTTCAAATCAAAGCTGGTTGCATCTATGTGTGCAATAACTTAATTTACTAATGTAACCCACACTCTTGAATCTTCAATTTTTTCTACCACCTGGCTACAACTACAGACTACTAAATTTATCTGTACTGTATATCTCTAGCCTAACTCCTCTAATTATAAGAAATACTCTGACTACATAGCCTCCAAAGTGGAGCACATTCTGACTCTTCCCTTTTGCAGAGATCTCCATTCTTGGAGACTTCAATGTTTGCCATCAGCTTTGGCTTTCCTCTCCCTTCACTGACCATTCTGGTGAACTATAGTCTTTTTACTGTGGGGAAGAATACTTGGGCATTGGTTGGGAAGGAGAATTCACCATAAGCTGCATTGTCATGTCTCTACAGGATCAATTATCAGTTTAACACCTCTTTCTCTTAGTACTGTATGATATTGTGTGAATAATTTTTCTATAATTTATTTGTTCATGGTTATTGAGTCACATAACCTTGACTGGGGGCAGAGCAGATTCATCACACGGTCATCTCACTCATATTAGTGGCATTGTCTGTTTCAAACTATTGCAATGACAGAACCTCTGTTGGCCTTATCCTCTAAAAATTACTTATTCATGTTGTAAATAAGTTCCTTCTCCCAGCTGTGAAAAACATCCAAGTGCTTGGGTGTTGCTTCCATCATGGGAGTGATCCCTGAGAGGCTGAACCACCCCTCTCTCTGACCTAAGTCATCTGACCCTACTGATGAGCACCCTGGGTGCTTGACCTACATGACGCCACACAGGATGTGCTTGACCTACATGACGCCACAGAGTTATGTTGTCAAATGTTGTGATATTTATGTAAAACCAAGGTTATTTATTATCTTAAAACCTGAACCAGTCATAGCACTGCATAGTTTGATGAGCTAAATAGCTCATACTTAATATGTGAATTTCAATAAAAAGTAAAACGAACTGATATATTTAAGAGAAATTGTGTGATATGGCAAAGTAGCTAACAGGGCTCACCCAACACCTAAACATTCTTCCAACAGTAAAAAGGCTATAGCGTTTAACTTTGCTATCCTTTACAACCTAGAGCAGCTGGTGGAAAACCCTACTTGTATTCCTGATCATCTTGGAGATACACCTAACATTCTTGACCTTTTCCTAACTTCTAGTTCAGCTTATGCTGTCACCCTATCTCATCTGTTGGGTGCCTTCAATCACAACCTCATATATGTATCTTGTTTTCAGTCACTCTAATCCCTCCTCAGGATCCCCCAATGTGGAGGTGCCCCTGGTGTTTTGCTTCTGCTAATTGGGGGAACCTGAGGTATTATGCTGATTTTTCCTCGGAATGACAACTGCTTCCATCTCAGAGACCCATCTCTGTGTGCAGAGCACATAACAGAGGTGCTTCCATCTCAGAGACCCATCTCTGTATGCAGAGCACATAACAGAGGTGATAGTGTCTGGCATGGAGGTGTACATTTCTCACTCTTTCTCTCAACCTAAACCTTCCAAACCTTGGTTTAACACAGCCTGTTCTTGTACTATACATAATAGAGAGGTGGCCCACAAAAGGTACTTGAGCCTTCCATAATCTGAATCTCATGTGCTTTATATTTGTCTAATCTCCAACTAGCCAAAACTCCTTCATTAATAGAATTTGTCAAAATCTTGCAAGATATAACTCTCTCATGACTTCTGGCACCTAGCCAAAAATATCTCCAATAACTTTGCTTCTTCATCTTTCCCTCCTATATTTAAATCTGATGGCACCACTGCCATCTTATCCATTTCTAAAGCTGAACTCTTCTTCCAAATCTTTGCTGAAAACTCTACCTTGGATTCAGGGCTTATTCCTCCCTCCTCCACCCTATGATTACTTCATGCTACCCATTAAGATCCTTCACAGTGATGTTTTCCATACCCTCGCTGGCCTAAACCCTCAGAAAGCTTATGGACGTGATGGAGTCCCTCCTATTGTTCTCCAAAACTGTGCCTCCATGCTTACATCATGCCTGATGCCTAGTTAAACTCTTTCAACTCTATCAACATCTAGCTTTCCTTCTTGCTGGAAGCTTTCCTACATTCAGTCTGTTACTAAGAAGGATGACCGTTCTAATTCCTCAAACTCCAGTCCTATTGCTTTAATTTCCTGACTATCTAAAGTTTTTTAATCTATCATCAACAGGAAGATTCTTAAACATCTACCATTTCACAACCTTCTACCTGATCACCAGTATGGGTTCCATCAAGGCCACTCTACTGATGATTTTCTGGCTTTCCTCACTGAGTCTTGGTCATCATTTTTAGATTTTTGGTGAAACTTTTGCTGTTGCCTTAAACATATCACAACCTTTTGATAGAGTCTGGCACAAATCTTTGATTTTCCAAACTACCCTAAAATGGCTTCCATCCTCCTCTCCAACTTTATCTCAAGTTTGCTTTCTTACCATTCTATTGCTGCTGTGGTAGACAGTCACTGTTCTCCTAAATCTATTAACAGTGGTGTTCCTCAGGGTTCTTTCCTGTCACCCACTCTCTTCCTATTATTCATCAATGACCTAAACCAAACTTCTTGTCCTATCCATTCCTATGTTGATGATACCACCCTACACTTTTCCATGTCTTTTCTTAAAAGTCCAACCCTTCAGGAAGCAAACATTTCACGCAGGGAAGCCACAGGACGCCTGACTTCTGATCTATCTAAAATTTCTGATTAGGGTAGAGCAAACTCAGTATTGTTCAATGTCTCAAAACTCAATTCCTCCCATCTATCAATTTGACACAACCTTCTAAACAACTATCACCTCTTCTTCAGTGACACTCAGATATCCCCTTCTTCTACACTGAACTTCCTCAGTCTGTTCTTTACTTATATTCTAAACTGGAAACTTCACATTTCATCTCAAGCTAAAACAGCTTCTATGAAATTAGGTGCTCTGAGTCATCTATGCCAGTTTTTCTCACCCCTCCAGCTGCTAACTCTGTAAAGGAGTCTAGTCTGTCCATGTATGGAGTATGTTTCACATGTATGAAGGGGGTAATGAGCAGTTACACTCATACTGCTGTTTTAAACAAGGTGGAACCAAATGCTTTTTGTCTTATCAACTCCTCTAACTGACTGTCTTCAGCCTCTTCCTCATTGCTGAAATGTTGCATCTCTTGCTATCCTCTACCATTATTTTCATGGTAACTGCTCTTCTGATCTTGTTAACTGTATGCCTCCCCTCCTCCTGTGGCCTTACTGCACAAGGCTTTCTTCTTTCTCTCACCCCTATTCTGTCCATCTCTCTAATGCAAGAGTTAACCAGTATTCTTAATCAATGATAAACTCTGGAACTCCCTTCCTGCTTCTGTATTTCCTCCCTACTAAGACTTGAAATCTTTTTCAAGAGAGAGGTTTCAAGACACTTACCCTGTAATTTTTTACGCTGCTTTTGACTCTTTTCAGGGACCAACACCTCAGTGGGCCTTTTTTTATTACAGTTTTATTGCCCTGAGCTAGTGCCCCTCCTACATAAAAAAAATAAAATCCACTTCTTCCAGTTGTTCTCCATTCAATCTTACCTCCATCTTTTCACTACCTATCCCTCTTGATCACTTGATTACTCTATTTTTACCAACATTCACTTTCAGCTTCCTCCTTCAAATACACCCAAACTCCTCCACCAGTCTTTTCAACTTCCCCTCTGAGTCAGTCACCAGCAAATAGTAGGCGACTCAGACCCCATATCCCATCTTCCCCATTGATCAAACTCAGGCTTGAACAACAGTAATAATAATAATAATAATAATAATAATAATAATAATAATAATAATAATAATAATAATAATAATAATAATAATAATAATCTACCTATGTACCAGGCCAGCAATCCCACACTAGATGGGCCAGACAAAGCACCACACACTCATACACATCATTCACACTCTTAGCCCTGTCAGCTCCTTGCATAGAAAAAAAAAAATCTAAGATTAGACAAGATAACAAAGTGAAATAGACCCAGACTGATACCAGGCCAGTGACCAGAGAGCCTCTGTTTGTGTTTACTTGAGGAAGCTATGAAGCAAGTGGAATGCTGAGAGTCTGCCAGCCTGTCATCCTTCCCCTGTGTGTCTGGCCTATCCTGCCACCTGGCCATAGAGCACAATGACACAGATGTCCACAAAGAATGGGAGACTCTCGGCATTGAGTCTGTATTCAGAGGACTGCCTAAACCTATAAACAACTGCTGCACCCTTGCCACAATGAGCATGGCACAGCAAGGACAATTCATTAAACACATTTTTATTATATAACTTTTAAAAGAAAAATGTGCTAATTAGTGAAGATGGCAATAAGAAGATCAACTGTAATCCTTAAAATTTTTTAAGTGATTAAGGCAGTGTACTGCCTCCTTGTAAACTTCTCCCTATCACTCATACTGGTCCAGCCCACTGCGGTGTTCTGAGTGTGATACAGTACTATAGGTCTCCGAGAGTGCTCAGTTGTAGCAATGGAAGAGATAATGGCAAACTTCAAGTGATCTCTTGAGTCTTATCCTTGATCTTGATCTATAAGATCATATTCAAGATTAATATAGAAGAAAAAACTAAAATGACCACTAACCATCTCTCAATTTTGACATGGAAAGTTCTGTGTTGTATTTTTCTGCTCATTTTATCTTTTGAACTTCATCCACAAATTATGAGATCAGAATGGAAAATGCAGTGACCTTGCATATGAAGAGTGAAATAACCTAAAACCAAAGAAACGGAAAGCTTGAGAGATATAAGCCTACAAGAATTAAACATTAAAATAAAATTATGTGCCACATGGAAAAATCCCCAAATATGTGAGTACACTAATGGTGAAATCAACAATATAAAAGGAGCAGTATATGATAGTGAAAAGTACATAATAAAGGATGATGAAAATGTTATCAGCACAACCACCTATGCAGTGCCTCTTACATGGAAAGAGAAAGAGAGAAAAAGTGAGAGGGAGAGAGAGAAAACATTATCTATATGGTGGTCTTGATTTTCAAATAAAGTAGAGTGGTACCTCGTAATTTGAAATTAATTGGTTCTTTTGGGTTGTTCAAACTGGGAATGTCTGAATTGGGAAGCAATTTATCTCATTCAAATTAAGGTAAAAGAATTAATCCATTCCAGGTCCCAAAATCCCCCATTTTTTCATTTTCATGGGTTTATGTTGTGCACTAAACACAGAATTGAATGAAAGGAACCTAAATTATAGAAAAAAAATAGTGAAAAAAAATATGAAGTTCCGTAAATTTTTGTATATAAAACAGCATTTGAATTATCCTGAAAAACACAAAAAGGTCAGTCTTCCTATTCATCAGATACAAAAACAATGACCTTAAATTTTTACACAAAATACCATTGTAAATAAACACCAACCATGAAATAATGAGTCATCAAAAGTTCCTAGCATCTTCAGTCTTGAAAACAGTTGTTGTAGTAAACACAATCTTTATTTTGTTCTCTCTCTCTCTCTCTCTCTCTCTCTCTCTCTCTCTCTCTCTCTCTCTCTCTCTCTCTCTCTCTCTCTCTCTCTTTCTCCTCCCTTTTCCTCCTTCCCTCCCTCCATCTATTCATCCTTCTCTCTCTCTCTCTCTCTCTCTCTCTCTCTCTCTCTCTCTCTCTCTCTCTCTCTCTCTCTCTCTCTCTCTCTCTCTCTCTCTCTCTCTCTCTCTCTCTCTCTCTCTCTCTCTCTCTCTGTGAAAGTAAGAACAATCCTGAGAATTGCTAAATAGAATAAAGCTGATAGAGAATGAAAATGGAATTATATGAGTGAGAAAGAGTGAGAAAAAATGAAGTGAAAATTACACAGAATGAATGAGGGGAGAGAGTCAGGTACTATTCCCTTGTCCCTGATCTCTGACAGATAAGGGGGAGGGGAGGCAACTGGGAGGGAGGTTTGAGACCAGATGAAAGAGGAAGAGTGAGGAAAGGAACAATGAGAGGAAGAGATATACAGGGAAGGACAGTGTATGGGCCAAGGAAGTGGAAGAGAGAGAGAGAGAGAGAGAGAGAGAGAGAGAGAGAGAGAGAGAGAGAGAGAGAGAGAGAGAGAGAGAGAGAGAGAGAGAGAGAGAGAGAGAGAGAGAGAGAGAGAGAGAGAGAGAGAGAGAGAGAGAGAGAGAGAGATATGGAAGGAGGGTGAGTGGGATAGATAGAGGGAGAAAGGAAATGGGGAGGGATATGGGAAATGGGCAGGGATGGGAGAGGGAGGGAAGGGGGAAGAGGAGAAGGAATGGAAGAGAAACACAAGAGGGACCAGTGACCAAGTGACATTGCCTGAACAGGTGTTTGCTCAATTGGAGGACCATGTTCAAACTAGAGGACAAAATTTATTCTCCAACCTTGTTCAAGTTGAAGGGCATTTGAATCATGAGGTATGACTGTATATCAAAAGGTTCATTACTAAAGATTTCCATATTTTATCACCAGCTACTCTTAAGAGGGGATAATACAGATGAGACATAGAGAATTCCACATCCCTTCACTTCATACATTTCAGGTACTTTTTACAAGGCATAAGGAATATCATACTAGTATTCTTCCGACAGCCATGGATTCTGCAGCTGTACAGCATTCCCTTACTAAAGGCTGTTAGTTTCATTTGGTAAATAAATAAGAAGAAAAACACAAGAGGGACCAGTGACCAAGTGGCATTGCTTGAACAGGCGTTTGTTCAATTGGAGGACCACGTTCAAACTAGAGGACAAAATTTATTCCCCAAGCTTGTTCAAATTGAAGGACATTTGAATCACGAAGTATGACTGTATATCAAAAGGTTCATTACTAAAGATTTCCATATTTTATCACCAGCTACTCTTAAGAGGGGATAATACAGATGAGACATTTTGAGAAAAGGAGAGAATCCCACATCCCTTCACTTCATACATTTCAGGTACTTTTTACAAGGCATAAGGAATATCATGGTAGTATTCTTCCAAATCAGCCATGGAATCTGCAGCTGTACAGCATTCCTTTACTAAAGGCTGTTAGTTTCATTTGGTAAATAAATAAATAATAATAGATAAATGGCTTGTTCCCTTCCTCCCATTCAATTCTTCATTGATATCACTTCTCATCACATTGTCCCATTCAGTTTTGCATTACGCCATTATCCACAAGTCCACTATGACTCTCCAAGGCATAAAAAAAGTGAGGACAGGACACAATGTAGGTAGACATAGTCCTATAATCAACCCTCATACAACAGGCCAATGTGTGGAACTTAAGTAATGATGCCGGCAGCTCTCAGTCATCACAAAAAAAAAAAAAAAAAATGCTAACAGTTTCTCCCCACTTGCAATGGAGAAAACAGTAAAAGCAAATTATAGGTAGTGAGCTGGCTACCTTCTGGAAGTGGTGCTGTGCTAACGTCCAACAAAAATACAGTGAAATGAACAGAGTTGACAAGAAATGAGAGACAGAGCAAAGCTTCCTTTAAGTCCTCCAGGGTATAAGTTGTGAAGACAATCTGTGCAATGATTACAGTCCTACAGAAGACTTGACCAAGTGACTGTAGTAATTGTGGAGTACAAAAACATATAGTCTCCATAAGAAAATATTGATCCGGGTCCCTGAAACATCACTGCAAGGGGATAGTAATATGTGTTAAAATATTGATCTGGGTTCCTGAAGCATCATTGCAAAGGAGAGTAATATGTGTTATCAAGACCAAATAATGCCAATAATCACTACATTAAGATTTAGTTTGCTCCCTTGATGACAAGTTGCAGTCTTTTGGGCAAGGATCTGGCTAAATTTTTCAAAAGTGAGGTTCTATATCCAGAACCTACAACTTGCACAGTTCTTGGATGATATGAGGCATTGAACTAACTGATACTGCAATTTGCAGGTCTGTTTTTCATTTCACACCACAAATTTTTAATAGGATTTAGGTCAGGTGAAATATCTGGCCACACATGGACTGGAATATTGTTATTCAGGAATTTCATCACTTTTTTTTGCTATATGGAAAGGGACAGCATCCTGCATAAAGTGCCCTCACTAATGAATGGGGAAAAAAGGCACTACATGATCCTCCAGTACTTTTAAATAATGTTCTCCATTCATAGGAGTGTTTTTGGGCAAAACATACCACCCTCTCCTACCTTTAGCCCATTGAAAGCCTCCTAACCATTACAGAATCAATGCGCTTGATGGTCTTCACAATCATTCTGACTCTCTTGGCTTCCTCACTGTCCTAGGTTGTGATATGATACATTTAAAGCTGCTTTTGTCCCAAAATACATTTTTCCTAAATCCCAGCTGTAGAGTCAGGTTATTTCTTCACAAAACACTCACATTGGTTCACTTTTTCAATAAGTGAGAATTTATTGCTGCCTTTCAAGAGGGCCTGTTCACTTGCTTTTGGACCCAATCCTGTAATGTCTACCAAGAATTGAGGATGACTTTCCTTCAACTTAATAGCAGAAATATGCAATTCTTGTCTACCTCATATCATAAAAACTTATCTGTCTTCCCAGTTGTCTTACGTGGACATCCAGGAGCAGAATTGCAAGCTGGTATTGCAACTGGAGAGAGACAGTAAACTTTGGTGAGGAGGCATTTGATGGTCCTTACTGACCTGCCACTATGCCTTGAAATTTCTATCCGAGATACTTTTCTTTATGAAGAAAAAGAATACGAGGCTTTTCCTATATAATATAGCTACCAGGAGCCATTGTAAAACTCTGGTAAGGAAAAAGGAGCTGGTAAAATAAGGGGGGGACAGAATTGCCAGCAGATGAGGAAGGAATGAGAATGAAACCTCTCTTATCAACATCCACAAGGGCAATGAGTAAGTGGGTGTGCATGCTATGCATTACAAGCTCAGATGTTGCCGGAATATGATGATTTTTGTCCTATGAAGTACAAGGTCAGAATTGTAAATAATGGTGACCCACCTCTTTCCCTCATTTCAAGGGCAACTAGAACAACATTTTTTGTGGAGGCAGTAACTATTTATAATCCACATAATAATTGCAACTGCCTGTGAAAAATTAGGATGATGATGTGCATAGTCAATAACTGATACTAAGGTGACTAATCATTTTTTAGTGAAAAACTAAAATGTTACTAATAGTTCTCACCCACACCTACATTTCAGTAAAGATTATATTACCAAAGAAAGGATGCTACACACGAGGTAAGGGAACTAAAGCCACAATACTTGATTCATTCGAATGTAAAATACTGTGAATGCATCTTCAAATTGAACATAACAATACAAACTGAGACCATTTCTGAGAAAAGAACCTTACCCTGGTCCTCAGGAGGTGGTGGGTCATCTGATGATAGCTGGTAAAGGAGGAGGTAGAGATGACGGAATCCAGACTCTTCACTGGCCCAGACTACCATACGCTGGGTGGGATCACTTTGGCTTGTCCACCAATACAATAAGTTGTGCACCTGTTGAACCATCAGAGAATATTAAAGTATAAATAACATAATCACATCATGAAGTATTATGCATAAAATTCTATGTACAGTTCCATTTACTGATGTACACACACACACACACACACACACACACACACACACACACACACATTTACACTTACATCACCACAGAGAATGGATGTGTTTACACTAGTTCAGCTAATAAACAAAAAACACTGTACTTACAGAATCACCACAAGCTTGAAGCCAATACATACACTGTAGACAAGTTATTTGGTGAGTTATGCTATCCTAGCTCTCCTGTCTCTAATTGCACAGAAGTTTACAACTGGATTATAACATAATTAGAATCAATATTTCTGAGAGTGGAGGGATGTCAAATAGATCTTTTATCAGGTTTGCTGATAATGACAGTGAACTAACAAGATAACTTATGAGGAAGCAATTCATTAATGAAGAAAAGTAAGTGAACTGTCAATAGGATCTACCACTTGGAGAAAAATGTGAACAGCTAGCAAAAAACAGAGATAAAAAGTATGTGAAAAAAAATTCCAAAAGGATAATGCACAACTATATAGTAAACAAGTATGAAGAAAAGAAGAAAGAGCTGCTTTTTTTCTTTTTTTTATGAAGGAAGGACACTGGCCAAGGACAACAAAAATCCAATAAAAAAAATGCCCACTGAAATGCCAGTTCCATAAAAGGGTCAAAGCAGTAGTCAAAAATTGATGAATAAGTGTCTTGAAACCTCCCTCTTGAAGGAATTCAAGTCATAGGAAGGTAGAAATACAGAAGCAGGCAGGGAGTTCCAGAGTTTACCAGAGAAAGGGATGAATGATTGAGAATACTGGTTAACTCTTGTGTTAGAGAGGTGGACAGAATAGGGGTGAGAGAAAGAAGAAAGTCTTGTGCAGCGAGGCCACGGGAGGAGGGGAGGCATGCAGTTAGCAAGATCAGAAGAGCAGTTAGCATGAAAATAGCGGTAAAAGACAGCCAGAGATGCAACATTGCAGCGGTGAGAGAGAGCCTGAAGACAGCCAGTTAGAGGAGAGGAGTTGATGAGATGAAAAGCTTTTGATTCCACCCTGTCTAGAAGAGCACTATGAGTGGAAACCCCCAGACATGTGAAGCATACTCCATACATGGACGGATAAGGCCCTTGTACAGAGTTAGCAGCTGGGGGGTTGAGGAAAACTGGCGGAGACGTCTCAGAACGCCTAACTTCATAGAAGCTGTTTTAGCTACAGATGAGATGTGAAGTTTCCAGTTCAGATTACAAGTAAAGGACAGACCAAGGATGTTCAGTGTAGAAGAGGGGGACAGTTGAGTGTTATTGAAGAAGGAGGGATAGTTATCTGGAAGATTGTGTCGAGTTGATAGATGGAGGGATTGAGTTTTTGAGGCATTGAACAATACCAAGTTTGCTCTGCCCCAATCAGAAATTTTAGAAAGATCAGAAGTCAAGTGTTCTGTGGCTTCCCTGCGTGAAATGTTTACCTCCTGAAGGGTTGGACATCTATGAAAAGACGTGGGAAAAGTGCAAGGTGATATCATCAGCATAGTAGTGGATAGGACAAGAAGTTTGGTTTAGAAGATCATTAATGAATAATAAAAAGAGAGTGGGTGACAGGACAGAACCCTGAGGAACACCACTGTTAATAGATTTAAGAGAACAGTGACCATCTACCACAGCAGCAATAGAACGGTCAGAAAGGAAACTTGAGATGAAGTTACACAGAGAAGGATAGAAGCCATAGGAGGGTAGTTTGGAAATCAAAGCTTTGTGCCAGACTCTATCAAAAGCTTTTGATATGTCCAAGGCAACAGCAAAAGTTTCACCAAAATCTCTACAAGAGGATGACCAAGATTTAGTAAGGAAAGCCAGAAGATCACCAGTAGAGTGGCCTTGACGGAACCCATACTGGCGATCAGATAGAAGGTTGTGAAGTGATAGATGTTTAAGAATCTTCCTGTTGAGGATAGATTCAAAACCTTTAGATAGGCAGGAAATTAAGGTAATAGGACGGTAGTTTGAGTGATTAGAACGGTCACCCTTTTTAGAAACAGGCTGAATGTAGGCAAACTTCCAGCAAGAAGGAAAGGTAGATGTTGACAGACAGAGCTGAAAGAGTTTGACTAGGCAAGGTGCAAGCACGGAGGCACAGTTTCAGAGAACATTGGGAGGGACCCCATCCGAGGGCATGGAAAACATCATTGCAAAGAATTTTAATAGGTGGCATGAAGTAGTCAGAGGGTGGAGGAGAGGGAGGAACAAGCCCAGAATCGTCCAAGGTAAACTTTTTAGCAAAGGTCTGAGCAAGGAGTTTAGCTTTAGAAATAGATGTGATAGCAGTGGTGCATCTGGCTGAAATAGAGGAGGGAAAGAAGAAGCAAAGTTATTGTAGATATTTTTGGTTAGATACCAGAAGTCACAAGAGGAGTTAGATCTTGAAAGGTTTTGACACTTTCTGTTAATGAGGGAGTTTTTGGCTAGTTGGAGAACAGACTTGGCATGGTTCCGGGCAGAAATATAAAGTGCATGAGATTCTGGTGATGGAAGGTTTAAGTACCTTTTGTGGGCCACTTCTCTATCATGTATAGCACAAGAACAAGCTGTGTTAAACCAAGGTTTAGAAGGTTTAGGTCGAAAAAAAGAGTGAGGAATGTACGCCTCCATGCCAGACACTATCACCTCTGTTATGCGCTCAGCACACAAAGACAGGTCTCTGACACGGAAGCAGTAGTCATTCCAAGGAAAATCAGCAAAATACCTCCTCAGGTCCCCCCAACTAGCAGAGGCAAAATGCCAGAGGCACCTTCACTTAGGGGGATCCTGAGGAGGGATTGGAGTGATAGGACAAGATAAAGATATGAGATTGTGATCGGAGGAGCCCAACGGAGAAGAAAGGTGACAGCATAAACAGAAGGAATAGAGGTCAGGAAAAGGTCAAGAATGTTGGGCATATCTCCAAGACGGTCAGGAATACGAGTAGGGTGTTGCACCAATTGCTCTAGGTCATGGAGGATAGCAAAGTTGAAGGCTAGTTCACCAGGATGGTCAGTGAAGGGAGAGGAAAGCCAAAGCTGGTGGTGAACATTGAAGTCTCCAAGAATGGAGATCTCTGCAAAAGGAAAGAGGGTCAGAATGTGCTCACTTTGAAAGTTAAGTAGTCAAAGAATTTCTTATAATCAGAGGAGTTAGGTGAATACAGCACAGGTATACAGCAGATAAATTTAGTTTGAGAGTGACTCTGTAGTCATAGCCAGATGGTGGAAAACTCAAAAGATTCAAGAGCATGGGCACGAGAGCAGGTTAAGGCGTTGCGCACATAAACGCAACATCCAGCTTTGGATCGAAAATGAGGATAGAGAAAGTAGGAGGGAACAGAAAAGGGGCTACTGTCATTTGCCTCAGACACCTGAATTTTAGTGAGGAAAAGAAGATGAGGTTTAGAAGAGGAGAGGTGATGTTCTACAGATTGAAAATTAGATCTTAGACCATGAATGTTGCAGAGGTTAATGAAGAAAAAGTTGAGGGGGGTGTCAAGACACTTAGGGTCGTCGACAGAAAGGCAGTCCGACCTGGGGACATTTATGGTCCCTTCCCCAGATGGGGACTCCGAGGCTGGCGTAGGAGTTGCCATGATGATTTTGAAATTTTTGAATGAAGGGTGTGTGTGTTATTAATTGCTTGTAGTTTTGTGTTGAGGAAGACAGTTGTCTTTAAAGGGCAGGCTGTGACTGCCCCCTTGTGTTGTGAGACACAAAGGGAAACGTTCAGTGAGGTCACAGCTGGGTTTAATGATAAGTTCACAGCACTCCCTGAACAGTGCTTTAGACCTCACTGGGAGTAAGGTCTAAAGCACTGTTCTTTGTGTCTCACAACACAAGGGGGCTAGGAATCATAGATGTACATCTACCAAGAAAATTAGTGAAACAACAGCAAAACACAAAATATGAAAAAAGAAACACTCTTCAGAAAAAAGTTCTAAAGAACCTGAAGAGTCTAATCTAATAAAGTCATCAAAATGATTGAGAATGTAACCACATGTGGGTGGGGATCCCCTGTATCATTAGGTTAACAATACATAGGAAATGCCTGCACCAATATGATCACAGGATGGTGCAATCAAATTTATCCACTCATTCATTATCATGGACATCATAACTGCTTAGTCATCACAATCATTTATTACAATTTTCATTTATCCTTATATATACATTAATCAATTATTTAATTACCAGACTGCCATTATATCTGTATTATTTCTTATCACAGTTGTAACTACTTAAGTAAAATATCATTTCATTAATGATATGCATCACACATTGTGGTGTCAGGCCACATGCCTGAAATTCTTGATTTATGAAATTTCAAAAGCACCCAGATGAAAGGAGAAGCCAGCCTGAGAGCAAACATGACATGTCCATTGTGTTGTGTGCGCACGAAAGATGTAATCTCAAACTTTTCACAATACATATGTATTGAAACAAGATATTTAAACACAGTGGCACTCTTGTCAGTAAAACTCATTATTGTTACAAGTATCCCATAACAAGTAAAAACAAGGAGTGAGCGACTCTGTGCTGGCTTTCCAAGATTGCATTTCTGGCAAGTGAAAGGTTAGGAATCCTACCATTATGAGTGTAGCTGCTACCGTGAAAGGACCAGAAATTATCCACTCCACACAATAGGGGATAAACAAGTTGAGAGAAAACAGAAAATAAAATCTGTATATGGGAAACTGTTTCATCATTCTTTTGAAAAGTAGATTTTATGTTTACAAGCTTAGCTTTTTATCATATATTGACAGCTCTCCAATTTTCATTATTTGATTATTTATTCACACACACAAGTTACTGTTTGTTCCCACTGCACTCACAAAGCTACAATTTAATTAATAATTTACAACAGAAGCTATTTCAGAACTTTTGATCACGCCTCACACTACTGCACCATATAATCCTCTTACTTTTATGATTGATATAGAATTTTATATATAAGTAAACTATGGTGAACAATGTATACTAACATCAATCCATGTATTGGAGTGTTGAGAAATCATCAGATGAGGGGCCATGTGAGGAGCTGATTGGGTGGTTGCAGTGGTAGTTGTAGTAGAGGTGGTAGTGGTCATAGTAGTTGTGGAGATTGTAGTGGCACTATTGGTAGTAGAGGTGGAGGGAGATGAGTTGATCCCCGTGAAAGAAGACAAGGAGAGCAGAATAAGCTCCAACTTCTGTTGTCTCCTGTCCAACAACTGACACCATATCCTGTTGAAAAGGAAAAAGAGAGTGATGATAATACTGAAAGAAGTAAAAGAGATGGATATGAGGAAGACAATAGGACCAGTTGATATGGAGGGATGAATTCCAAGAATGTACAAAATAGACAAGACCAAAATTAATTTTTTTTAGCTGAAAGATATAGCTGAGGATCATATGAGGCACATATCGTGCTGTTATATAGAAAGAGAACAAACAGGATATAGGACTCAATCATCTAAATTACAGACCAATATTCCTGACCAATATAGTATGCATACTTGAGTGATGAAAAAAAAAAGATAGCATAAATATTTTCAATACCAAAAATAGAATTTAGGCTTAGAAATAGATTATGCAACACTTCTCTTTTACAGTGGCTGCCTGACACCCCCCCCAAAAAAAAAAAAAAATTCATACGAGAAAAATCTTCAGACACAAGACCATGAGCAGATTCAACTTGTAACACCTCATTACCAGGACAGACACATTATGTAATTATGCTAAGTTGAGTAATATACTGCCCTTCCTTATGTTTAGAGACTTTTCTCGATCTTAATCCTTTCACCATGATATGAAACAATTAACAGCATCAGAAGTAATGCATTGAATCTTTATAAGCATCAATAAGAAAAAAGGTGATTAAAAAGAATAGATTTTGCAATTTCTACCCAGCTTAAAGATTGGAGGTTGCTGTAGAACAAGCAAAAATGTCTTAGAATAATTAGTAATTGAGGAAAGTTGTACCAAATAGGAGTAAAAGGGTTAAGTCCTCTCACCTACCAAGATCCATCAAGTATCATATTCAATAAGGAAACTGCCACCAGATTAGAGAACAACATATATTCTGAAAAGTTTTAGTAACCACATACTATCCACAGTCTTCTGATGATAGATAACAGAGGACAGTAGTTACAGAAAGTATATATCTATAAGTGTGGATGTTTTTATCCCTTAATAATTATCATTCCAGAGTGATTCTCCAGTCACCTTGCTATGACTATCTCTTTAAGGAAATGAATACATAGCTGCAACACTAAACTGGCCTTTCTTTTGAAAATTCATCTTTCATTACATACTCTTAAGTTTTTTTTTGTTCAAGTTCTGGGCATGTGAAAAAGTAAAAATGAATAAATAACCAAATCATGAAACTGGAGAGCTGTCAATATGTGATAAAAGCTGATCCATACAAACACAGAATAGAATTATAGAATCATACATTTCAAAGGAGTGATGATGAAGTTTCCCAAATACATTTTTTATTTTGCATTTTTTCTCGACTTGTTTATCCTTCATGGTGTGGAGTTGACCATATCTGGTCCCTTCATGACAGAACATACACTCACATTCATAACATGCACACACAAGGCCAGAATTCCTAACCTTTCACTCCTGCCAGGTCACAATGCCATATTTATTCACTGATAGGTAGACAGAGCTACTATGTAAAAGAACACAGACCATTCTGTCTCTGCACAGCCCAGTATTCAAACCCAGAACCTTTTGGTTAACTGTGCTGACCACTAAAACCACTGATACACAAATTATTTAATAGCATCAGATGATCCAGCACTTCCTTCACTTTAGATAAAAATCATAAGAGGAAGTCCAAATTTCCCATGCACACCAAACTACATTACACACTTCCTATACTTATGGAACTAGGAGGTACAGGTGATCATGAATGGCAAATTTCCATATACATCTGACACATCAATTGAAAATCCTCTCAAATCACAAAAATACACCAACAGTAATTCTTCACATAAACTGTACTTAATAAAACATTTCTGGTGCCTGACAGCAGAATGAGTGACAAACTTTACTACTCTAATTTGCCAGCTCATGGATAAAAAGTGAAAGTAAAAGTAAGTAGAAAGTGCAGCAAAGAACCTTCAATGCCAAAAGTAAGATGGCAAATAGTCATTCTAGCCTCTCGCCAATCTTATTCTTCAACTAAATGTAACATCATGTTTAATAGAAGTTTTTGATAGGGAAGTTTACCTCCCAATACTTTTGTATTTTACTATTGTCTCATTAAACTATATCAACTCTGTCTTTCAATATCCACCTGTCCTTCCTACAGGAAGTTTGCCTAAATTTATTAAGTTACAGAAAAGGGTGAGCACTCTAACTCTCCAAACTTTCAACCTCTTGAATCTATCTTTAAGAGAAAGATGTTTACATATCTGACATTGCATATTGCACAAAATCACAAACGAGAGGTGTCTCACTATGCAGTGGCACCATTGTACCATGGCATTGTGAAAACAAACAAATAATGAGGCATCACATTACTGCAGCACTGCCACATCTATGGCACAGCACTGCCCTGATAGATCATGCCAGTGCATATATATACATGTATTCATGTCCGAATAAATAAGCAGACGTGTGTCCGGACACAGTTATGGTTAGATATTGATGAGTTTGGTTTTTTAATATCCATATAATGGCAAGATTATTGTACATTAATTACTGCATAGGTCAACTTACAATCAGACTGTCATATCTGACCATAACTGTGTCCAGATAAAATTTACAACCACAGTCATAATCGACTGCGGCTGTAAGATGACAATGAACTGTATAGGAAGATGGGGATAGCAGTGATTTCTGTTTTGTGCTTTGAGTGACTGATAATTGAAAGATTTAGTGACTGAGGTAACATGTTTTTCAGTCATCAGGATATCTATTTTGGTAACAAGATGATGCAAGCTTGACTGCAAACTTATGATAGTGTGTGTGTGTGTGTGTGTGTGTGTGTGTGTGTGTGTGTGTATTTACCTATTTACTTACCTAGTTGTGCTTTATGGGAAAAGAGCTATGCTCGTGCTGTCCCATCTCCATATCTTTTAATTTCCAACTTAGCCTTTAATCCATGTATACTTTCTGCATTTACTATCTCCTCATCCAGACTGTTCCATACATCAATACTTCTAAATGGGAAACTATACTCTTTGACGTCTCTTCTACAAGCACTCCTCTTCAGCCTCTTCCCATGTCTTCTAGTGTCCCATGTATCCTGCACCATTAAATCGCTCCGGTCCACCTCCTCTACTCCCTCATATGCTTTATATATCGCAATCAAGTCTCCCCTTTCTCTCCTCTTTTCCAATGTTGGTAGATGTAGCCTTTCCAGTCCCTCTTCATATGACAAGTCCTTGATACTTGGTACCATCTTCGTAGCTGCTCTCTGAACTCTCTCCAACTTCCTTATATCTTGTATGGCAACCACACTACTGCTGCATATTCTAGTCTAGGTCTTATCAGTGACACGATCATCTTCCTGACCATCTCTTCATCCATACATGCAAAGGCCTGCCTTATTCTTCTCAACAAGTTATAGGTTTCTCCTGTAATTTTGCTAATGTGTCTCTCCGAGGTCAGGTTCCCAGTCACTGTAACACTGACATCCTTTTCCTCTTCTGCTCCACTAAACCTTACACCATTCAACACATAATTTCCTTTTACTCTTCTTGTACTTTTTCCAAAATCTATTACCTTACACTTCTTTAAATTACATTCCATTTCCCATCTATAACTCCACTCTGATATCTTGTTCAGGTCTTCTTGTAACGTTCCACAGTCCTCTGTACTCTCAACTTTCTTTAGCAACTTTGCATCATCCGCAAAAAGGCTCATGTAGCTGTTCACACTCTCCGTCATATCATTTATATAGACTGCAAACATGATTGGTACAAGTACTGACCCTTGGGTTACTCCACTTATGACTTCCCTCTATGATGATTTTTTATCTTTTACCACCGTTCTCATTTCTCTGTTTGTCAAGAAATTTTCCATCCATCTCACCAGGCCCGCCCTTAGCCCACCTTTATGCTTCAACTTCCACAACCATTTCCTGTGTGGCACTTTATCAAAGGCCTTCTTCAGGTCTAAATAAACACAATCTGCCCATCCATCTCTTTCTTGCATTATAACCACCACTCTAGAATAAAAACTCAGTAAGTTTGTAACACAGGATCTCCCTCTCCTAAATCTAAATTGTTACTTTATTATCACTTCATTTCCTTCTAGGTACTGCATCCATTTATCCTTCACCAATCTTTCACACATTTTGCACACCACACTTGTTAGAGACACAGGTCTATAGTTTAAGGGCTCCTCTTTAATACCACCTTTGAAGACTGGCACTGTGTTGGCTCTCTTCCATTCAATTGGGACTCTGCTTTCAATTAGGGAGCTTTCAATAATATTATGTATTACCCATGTCAACTGCTGATTGCATCCATCCTGACACTCCATCAGGTCCAGGGGCCTTCCTAACGTCTAGTCCCTCCACCTGTTTCTGGACATCCTCTTCAGTAACTTGGATTTCCCCCAGACCCATTTTCTCACTCATCTCACTCTGCCACACAAATGTTTTCTCTTTTGTGAATACTGATTGAAAACTCCTGTTCATTATCTCTGCCAATTCAGCCGGATCCTCACACATTTGACCATTCACCTTCAATCTGCTTATTCCTTCTTTATTTTTCATTTTGCTGTTCACATATCTGAAGAATAGTTCTGGCTCCTCTTTGCATTTGTCCATAACATCTTTCTCATATTTTTTCCTTTCTTCTCTAATAACCCTTACATATTCATTTCTTGTACTTATGTAGTTTTGCCATAGCTCCTGCGTATTTTTCCTCCGCCATCTATTCCATGCCATTTCCCTCTCCTCCCTATCTATTTCACATCTTCTATTATAACATTCATTGTTATATCTTCTCTTTGTCTATACTTTTGGTACATATCTTTTCACTCCCTCTTCATAAATATTGATGATCGTAATCCTCTTCTTCCATTTATTAGTTGTAAGTGTAGGCCTTCCAGCAAGCCTTCTGCCTTTTCCACACTCTCCACCCTGATACCCTTTTTACCAAGCATCATCACTTCACCTCCTTTTCCACATCTGTTACACTTTCCCCCTCCTAAATTTGGTGTTTCTGAATCTCTTAGTTTAGTTTCTACCATTGCCATGATGTCTGGTTCATTTGCTTTTATAAATTCATTCACTTCATCCATCACTAAAACTAAACCATCCACATTAGTGTATGCCACTGTCCATGTCCCTCCCTCTCTTACAGCTGTGCCTCTTCACAGCTGTAAGAGAGGGAGGGACATGGACAGTGTGTGTGTGTGTGTGTGTGTGTGTGTGTGTGTGTGTGTGTGTGTGTGTGTGTGTGTGTGTGTGTGTGTTTTTTTTTTTTTTTTTTTTTTTTTTTTTATGTAGGAAGGATACTGGCCAAGGGCAACAAAAATCTAATAAAAAAAATGCCCACTGAAATGCCAGTCCCTAAAAGGGTCAAAGCAGTGGTCAAAAATTGGTGGATAAGTGTCTTGAAACCTCCCTCTTGAAGGAATTCAAGTCATAGGAAGGTGGAAATACAGAAGCAGGCAAGGAGTTCCAGAGTTTACCAGAGAAAGGGATGAATGATTGAGAATACTGGTTAACTCTTGCGTTAGAGAGGTGGACAGAATAGGAGTGAGAGAAAGAAGAAAGTCTTGTGCAGCGAGGCCGCGGAAGGAGGGGAGGCATGCAGTTAGCAAGATCAGAAGAGCAGTTAGCATGAAAATAGCGGTAGAAGACAGCTAGAGATGCAACATTGCGGCGGTGAGAGAGAGGCTGAAGACAGTCAGTTAGAGGAGAGGAGTTGATGAGACGAAAAGCTTTTGATTCCACCCTGTCTAGAACAGCAGTATGAGTGGAACCCCCCCAGACATGTGAAGCATACTCCATACATGGACGGATAAGGCCCTTGTACAGAGTTAGCAGCTGCGGGGGTGAGAAAAACTGGCGGAGACGTCTCAGAACACCTAACTTCATGGAAGCTGTTTTAGCTAGAGATGAGATGTGAAGTTTCCAGTTCAGATTATAAGTAAAGGACAGACCGAGGATGTTCAGTGTAGAAGAGGGGGATAGTTGAGTGTCATTGAAGAAGAGGGGATAGTTGTCTGGAAGATTGTGTCGAGTTGATAGATGGAGGAATTGAGTTTTTGAGGCATTGAACAATACCAAGTTTGCTCTGCCCCAATCAGAAATTTTAGAAAGATCAGAAGTCAGGCGTTCTGTGGCTTCCCTGCGTGATATGTTTACCTCCTGAAGGGTTGGACGTCTATGAAAAGACGTGGAAAAGTGCAGGGTGGTATCATCAGCATAGGAGTGGATAGGACAAGAAGTTTGTTTTAGAAGATCATTAATGAATAATAAGAAGAGAGTGGGTGACAGGACAGAACCCTGAGGAACACCACTGTTAATAGATTTAGGAGAAGAACAGTGACCGTCTACCACAGCAGCAATAGAACGGTCAGAAAGGAAACTTGAGATGAAGTTACAGAGAGAAGGATAGAAACCGTAGGAGGGTAGTTTGGAAATCAAAGCTTTGTGCCAGACTCTATCAAAGGCTTTTGATATGTCCAAGGCAACAGCAAAAGTTTCACCAAAGTCTCTAAAAGAGGATGACCAAGACTCAGTAAGGAAAGCCAGAAGATCACCAGTCGAGCGGCCTTGACGGAACCCATACTGGCGATCAGATAGAAGGTTGTGAAGTGATAGATGTTTAAGAATCTTCCTGTTGAGGATAGATTCAAAAACTTTAGATAAGCAGGAAATTAAAGCAATAGGACGGTAGTTTGAGGGATTAGAGCGGTCACCCTTTTTAGGAACAGGTTGAATGTAGGCAAACTTCCAGCAAGAAGGAAAGGTAGATGTTGACAGACAGAGCTGAAAGAGTTTGACTAGGCAAGGTGCAAGCACGGAGGCACAGTTTCGGAGAACAATAGGAGGGACCCCATCAGGTCCATAAGCCTTCTGAGGGTTTAGGCCAGCGAGGGCATGGAAAACATCATTACGAAGAATTTTAATACGAGGCATGAAGTAGTCAGAGGGTGGAGGAGAGGGAGGAACAAGCCCAGAATCGTCCAAGGTAGAGTTTTTAGCAAAGGTTTGAGCAAAGAGTTCAGCTTTAGAAATAGATGTGATAGCAGTGGTGCCATCTGGTTGAAGTAGAGGAGGGAAAGAAGAAGAAGCAAAGTTATTGGAGATATTTTTGGCTAGATGCCAGAAATCACGAGGGGAGTTAGATCTTGAAAGGTTTTGACATTTTCTGTTAATGAAGGAGTTTTTGGCTAGTTGGAGAACAGACTTGGCATGGTTCCGGGCAGAAATATAAAGTGCATGAGATTCTGGTGAAGGAAGGCTTAAGTACCTTTTGTGGGCCACCTCTCTATCATGTATAGCACGAGAACAAGCTGTGTTAAACCAAGGTTTAGAAGGTTTAGGACGAGAAAAAGAGTGAGGAATGTACGCCTCCATGCCAGACACTATCACCTCTGTTATGCGCTCAGCACACAAAGACGGGTCTCTGACACGGAAGCAGTAGTCATTCCAAGGAAAATCAGCAAAATACCGCCTCAGGTCCCCCCAACTAGCAGAGGCAAAACGCCAGAGGCACCTTCGCTTAGGGGGATCCTGAGGAGGGATTGGAGTGATAGGACAAGATAAAGATATGAGATTGTGATCGGAGGAGCCCAACGGAGAAGAAAGGGTGACAGCATAAGCAGAAGGATTAGAGGTCAGGAAAAGGTCAAGAATGTTGGGCGTATCTCCAAGACGGTCAGGAATACGAGTAGGGTGTTGCACCAATTGCTCTAGGTCATGGAGGATAGCAAAGTTGTAGGCTAGTTCACCAGGATGGTCAGTGAAGGGAGAGGAAAGCCAAAGCTGGTGGTGAACATTGAAGTCTCCAAGAATGGAGATCTCTGCAAAAGGGAAGAGGGTCAGAATGTGCTCCACTTTGGAAGTTAAGTAGTCAAAGAATTTCTTATAGTCAGAGGAGTTAGGAGAGAGGTATACAGCACAGATAAATTTAGTATGAGAATGACTCTGTAGTCGTAGCCAGATGGTGGAAAACTCGGAAGATTCAAGAGCGTGGGCACGAGAGCAGGTTAAGTCATTGCGCACATAAACGCAGCATCCAGCTTTGGATCGAAAATGAGGATAGAGAAAGTAGGAGGGAACAGAAAAGGGGCTACTGTCAGTTGCCTCAGACACCTGAGTTTCAGTGAGGAAAAGAAGATGAGGTTTAGAAGAGGAGAGGTGGTGTTCTACAGATTGAAAATTAGATCTTAGACCGCGAATGTTGCAGAAGTTAATGAAGAAAAAGTTGAGGGGGGTGTCAAGACACTTAGGGTCGTCGACGGAAAGGCAGTCCGACCTGGGGACATTTATGGTCCCCTCCCCAGATGGGGACTCCGAGGCTGGTGTAGGAGTCGCCATGATTTTAAAATTTTTGGAGTGAAGGGTGTGTGTGTTATTAGGTGCTTGTAGTTTTGTGTGGAGGAAGAGAGTTGTCTTTAGAGGGCAGGCTGTGACTACCCCCTTGTGTTGTGAGACACAAAGGGAAACGTTCAGTGAGGTCACAGCTGGGTTTAATGATAAGTTCACAGCACCCCCTGAACAGTGCTTTAGACCTCACTGGGAGTAATTATCGTTTCGGCAGGTGTCTACTGGTGTGTGTGTGTGTGTGTGTGTGTGTGTGTGTGTGTGTGTGTGTGTGTGTGTGTGTGTGTGTGTGTGTGTGTGTGTGTGTGTGTGTGTGTGTGTGTGTGTGTGTGTGTGTGTGTGTGTGTGCACTTCAGAAGAAATAAAAGTGAGAGAAAAAAATGGAAGGAGGAAGCAGAAAAAAGATGTGGAAATAACAAGGAGAGGTCATGCAAGAAGCAGTGTGAGAATGATTAATAAAGGAGGAAATATGAGATTTTGGAGGGTGGCAGGTTGTGACCAAGAGCGAAAAAAACATTGCCTGCCCAGTCCCATACTAATGCTTCTCTATGAGCAAGACTGTATATTTACTATAATTACTGTAAATCTGTAATTTCTGGTTGAGATTTACAGGCAGAGAATTTTTTACATCAAATGTAAATACTCACTGTTGCCCATTAGGTACCCATCCAACCCGTACCAAGTACTCGTGCCATGGTGCTAGTTGCTTGAGATCGTGACGTAGATGGCGTGTGGTGACACAAAGTTCCCCAGCAGTTCCTATCTCTACTTCAAGGAGTCGTAAGGTGGATTCTGCATTGGCCAGGCCAGCGCGAGGGAATCTGTGATAGAAATAACAAAGAGAGTAGCTTTCCTCATCTTCAGTAAATATAGCATGAGAAAAATTATAATGAAAATGTGCATCATGAATAAAAAAAAAAAAACTGCAAATTGTGAGAAATAACAGGCCACCAATGAAACCTCTACTATCTTCAAAGCCTTAAAGTATTTCCAGACCTACAGGTATCCAGAAAGAAAACTGAAATACACAGTGGATGGATCATCTACAGAACTGCACCAAATTTTGTTATGTCAGGTTTTGCACAACTGAGTATCTTTTTAAATATTTCCATGATTTGCCTTTCACAAAAAAAAAAAAAAATCACACTTTAGTAACCTCCTGACACTGAGCAAATGCACTCACATGAATCCATGCACACACACAAACACATACTTGAGAGGTCACAGAAATTAACTAAAAAGACATCAAGAAATACAGCTCTCCACATACAGCAATAGAAGTTTGGAATGATCTGGATATATGACCACCCATTATACCAGCATTATAATGGGTATTCCGTATTGGATGTGTAGCAACACTCATTCATCATCTATTGAGGTATTTTCCTTGTTTTGAGAGGAAAAATTCATGCTAAAAAGATCAAGTTTCCAACCATGTCCATCCATCAACCGTCCTATAAGTCCAATGTCTCTGAGACAATATAATATAAAAAAGATACATAAGAATTATAATACATCCAAGACATTATTGCCCAAGTTAAGAAGTGACAGACCACACATACCACAAAGAAAAGCTACACAAGTCCACCAAAGGGAGATACAGATTATTTACATAAGTGAGATAAATAACTAAACAAAAAGTTAAATAAACAGAAAGAAGGGATGATAAAACTTTAATGCAAGAAATATTTCAGTAAGGACAGGAAACAAAATTTTAACCCATTCAGCCTGGGAGATTCAAACTGCTCCAGGCCCAGTACCCAGGGTATCAGCCACACACACACCAACTTTGAAATGCATCATCCACAATCTCTTATATGATATCCTTTCTTGCCAAGAGTAATCACTTAATTAGTTTGTATTATACACCATTAGATTTCTGAATCAATTTCACATGTTACTGAATATTTCACATTTCACATCAATATTATAAAGTTTCATTTAAAAGAAAAATGACTGTGTGTGTGTGTGTGTGTGTGTGTGTGTGTGTGTGTGTGTGTGTGTGTGTGTGTGTGTGTGTGTGTGTGTGTGTGTGTGTACACCAAAGATTATCTTATTTTATCACCATCCTTTCTGAGATGAGAGAGAGAGAGAGAGAGAGAGAGAGAGAGAGAGAGAGAGAGAGAGAGAGAGAGAGAGAGAGAGAGAGAGAGAGAGAGAGAGAGAGAGAGAGAGAGAGAGAGAGAGAGAGAGAGAGAGAGAGAGAGAGAGAGAGAGAGAACTGATTCTTCTACAAATCACATGCAAACACACACACGAGAGAGAGAGAGAGAGAGAGAGAGAGAGAGAGAGAGAGAGAGAGAGAGAGAGAGAGAGAGAGAGAGAGAGAGAGAGAGAGAGAGAGAGAGAGAGAGAGAGAGAGAGAGAGAGAGAGAGAGAGAGAGAGAGAGAGAGAGAGAGAGAGAGAGAGAGAGAGAGAGAGAGAGAGAGAGAGAGAGAGAGAGAGAAACTGATAATTCTTCACCAAATCACATGCAAACACACACACACACACACACACACACACACACACACACACACACACACAGTTGACAAAAAGAAATATATAATTGTCTTTGGGGTTAAGGAAATTAAGGAAATCAACAAAGCAGTAAGAGAGAAAGAGCTGAAAGAGATAGTAAACAAAGTGGTGGGAGAGGTACAAGAGGAGGGAAGATACTGGTTGATGAAGTGGAAGAATACCACAGAGTTGGGAAATTTACAGGTGAAGGGCACAGACCCATAAGAATAAAATTTACATCATAGAAGGAAGCTGAGTAGGCTCTGACAGGGGCTTGGAGATTAGCTAAAGATGAGGTAATAAAAAACATATGGCTGAGAAGAGACTTAAATGAAAAGGAAAGAAAAGAGCTAATTAAAATAAGGAAGGAAGTAAAGGCAAAAAACGAGGAGAGATCAGAAGAGCAGGAGATATTCTATTGGAGGGTGTTGGACATGAAAGTAAGGAAATGGTACCTGACCAGGAGGGAGAACAGGGAAACAAGCTAAGGAGAAAAAAGGGCATTTTGAAGGTAGCTTACACAAATATTAGTGGACTCATCTCGCAATTACGGGAATTAAATGTTTTATTTAAATGAGAAAAGTCCTGATATAATGGGCATCACAGAAACAAAATTATATGATGAGCTAGAGGTAAAGAACATTGGGCAAAATCAATACAATTTATGGAAAAGAAATAGAACATATAAGAAAGAGGAGTGATGTTTCTCATCAAGAAAAGCTTAAAGGTGGTTGAAATAGAATAGGGCAACAGATTAGCTGAGGCAATAAAAATTGGAGTAGAAAATACACAAGGTAAAAAGAGGCAATACATAGTGATGTACATACCACCAAAAACCAATGCCTGGTCAAATGAAGAATATGAAATAATGATAAAAGACACAGTGAACTGGACAGAGAAAGTGCTACAGGGTGATAAATTGATCATGATGGGAGACTTTAACTGTAAGGAGGTGTGTTGGGAACAGTGGTACACAGAGGGAACAGAATCATCTTGGGGAAATAAATTATTACAGCTGGCAATGGATAACATATTAACTCAATGGATAAAAGGAGATACAAGATTTGGAAAAGATGGAGAAACATCAAGACTAGATTTGTTATTTAGTAAGAAACCAGAAGGAATTGAGAATGTTCACATAGGGTGTCCATTAGCCAAAAGTGATCATGCTACCATAGAATTCAATATAAATGAGGAAATAGAGAATCAAAGGAATGAAGAACACCATGCTAGGAGATTAAACTACTGTAAGGCAGACTTTGATAACATGAAGTTTTTTTCAAGAGGAGAGATGGGCTAGATTCCATAAGGCTACAGAGGTCCAAGAGAAGTGGAATGAATTTCTTAAAATATATAAAGAAGGTGAAGAAAAGTTTGTGCCTAAAAAGCAGACAGTAATAGCTGGTAAAAAAGAGTGGTTTGATAAAAGATGTGAAGCAGCAAGAAGGACGAAAGAGGATGCATGGAAAAAATGGAGGAAAAGTAAAAGAATTAACCTGTGGAATAATTACAAACAAGCAAGGAATGATTACGTGAAGATTCTGAGGGATGAACAAAGACAGTTTGAAAAAGATATAATAGACAGGTATAAACATGAGTCGAAACTCTTCTATAGATATGTGAATGGTAAACTGAAAAGCAAAGTGAGTCTAGGAAAGCTAATGGTAGATGGAGTGGTTTATGAAGACCCAAAAGAGATGGCAGAAGTGATGATAGGAGCTTTAAGGAAGTTTTTACAAAGAAAAAGGAATTTATAAGGCCATTGTGCACACCTGAAGATGAAAAAATAGAGGAATTTCAAGTAACAAAAGAGGAAGTTGATGAAATCATCAAAACATTAGAAGTAAGAAAGGCCACAGGACTGGATGGAGTATCAGGATGGGTAATAAAAGAATGCAGTAACCAGCTTAGTGATAAATTACATACCATCGTATGTACCTCTATTAATGAAGGAATGGTTCCACAGGATTGGAAAAGGGCAAACATCGTACCCATATTTAAAGGAGACACACAAGACCCACTAAATTATAGACTGGTTTTGCTGACGAGTGTGGTTGCAAAAATATGTGAAAGGATAATAAAAAACAAATGGATCAAGTTTTTGGAAGATAAGGACATTCTCACAACTTGTCAATTTGGCTTTAGAAAAGAGGGATCTTGTGTCACTAATTTATTATGCTATTATTCAAGAGTGATTGATATCATACAGGAGAGAGATGGTTGGGCAGACTGTATTTATCTAGATTTAAGAAAAGCTTTTGATAAAGTGCCACATAATAGACTGTTGTGGAAGCTGGAAAAGATAGGTGGTGTAAATGGAAAAAATGTGCTGAAATGGATAGACGATTTCCTTAAAAACAGAGAGATGCGAACAGTAATTAGGGACCAGGCATCAGTGTGGCGCCCAGTATTAAGTGGGGTCCCTCAAGGGTCAGTGTTGGCACCAATAATGTTTGTGGTGTATATAAATGATATGGTGGAGAATGTATCCAGCTATGTGAGTCTTTTTGCTGATGATGCAAAACTTATGAGAAGAGTGAAGGGAATGGAAGATTGTGAAGAATTACAAAGAGATATAGACAAGGTGTGGGAGTGGAGTAACAGATGGCAAATGGAATTTAACTCTGGTAAGTGTAAAAAGATGGAATTTGGAAAAAGAAACAGAAGGTGTAGCTATAACTATAAGATGGTAGATGAAACAATAAATAAGATAACAAGAGAAAAAGATCTGGGAGTAATTTTCTCAGAGAATTTATCATCAGAAAAACATATTAACAAGGTAACAGGTGAAACTCTCAGCCTAAGAAACATAAGAGTTGCCTTTGCTTATCTGGATATAGAAATGATGAAAATAATCACCACAATGATACATCCAAGATTAGAATACGCAGCGGTAATTTGGTCACCACATGAAAAAAAGCACATAAGAAAGTTGGAAGGAAAACAGAGAGCAGCAACAAAGATGATAACAGAATTGCAAGATTTGTCATATGAGGAGCAACTAGCTAGAATGC